>NC_045601.1:2629500-2988000 GCF_009762305.2 Zalophus californianus | reverse complement strand
GCAATGGAGGAAGGCAGGCCAGGCACCACACCTCCCTCAAGTCGGCTCGTCCTTTACTGAAGACCTCCGCAGCCGACCCTGGAGGCTGGCTAATAAGACAACCGTTCCCAGTCTGCTCGTCCTGGTACCCCAATATCCCTGGCTTCCCACCTTCGTTTTAGTGAGAAGTGCCATGTGACGGTTTCTAGCCAGCCTGGGAAGGCCCAGGGTTTTGGGAAACCTTTGCATTCTTGATAAGAGAGACAGATGCAGCTGCCCTCATCCATTTCCTCCTTTCAACTGAATGTGATGCCTGGAGCCGTGGCAGCCACTTTGTGATCACAAGGCCCCACTCAGGGGGATGAAGAGGCAATGAACTAAGGATGGTAAACTAAAAAGATAAGCAGATCTGGGCTTTTGATAACTATGGTTCTGCTGCCGAGTCAATGCTTACAACCCTCTACTGCCATGTGACTTGTTACTACAAGAAAAATAAACTGCAGTTTGAAAAATTAAATTGTTGGGTTAAATAATTTTAAGTTACTTAAGTGTTCTGTACTTTGCAACTAAAAGTAATTCTTTGGGATACACCTCTCTCATGAGCAAATCTCTGTGGGTTAAGACCAGCTAAGCTGCACCGCAGGCTGGCCCTGGACAGGGAGGGATTATTTTGGTGTTACTCCCACACGGACGGAGACATTAATGATAGATAATTAATTCATGATCAGGAGAGTCAGATCAGAAATAGGCAAACAATTATGATCTTTGTGTGGCTTTTAGAACTGAACTGAGGGACACATTTACAGTTTGGTTCTATGCCTTAAAATGCACTCTCGTTAAGAAGTGCTGCCCACCTCCTCCCCAGAAAGCACAGCGATGAAGGGGAGGGTCTGCTCTCTCGGGGAGGCCCCCAGCCCAGGCTACACGGGATTTGATAAAAGTGCAACAAGACAGCAATTCCAGGAGGGAGGGGCAGACGCAGGCCCTTTATTCCCCGTCTGTGTTCCTGGGGACAAGTTCTCCTGCTGTCCTCACGACCTCCACCCACAGGACAGGGTGGCTCCATGGCGAGAGGAGGGCCTTGCCCTGTGGCGGATACTGGGAGACCGTCAATGTGGAGAGAGGACGGGCCTTTCTGGCCCTGCTGAACTGCTGTTTGTGCAGGCACATGTGGCCGGGGATCCCACAAGGGGGGTTCCCAAGGAAAGGGCATGGTGCAGGCACCTGCAGAAGCCATGTCTCTCAGAATCGGGGCCCGGGCCGTGCCTCGGTCAGAGCCAGGACAAGGAGGGCCCATGACGACCTTTGGCTGCTGTTTTTAGGTCCCATCTGGGACTTTGCTGAGGTGCCCAGTAACAACAAGGTGGAGGAACTTCTGTTTAGCTCTCGACGTTCCTCCAGGTCTCGAACCAAACCCACACATGCCACATCAGCCCCTGCATGTCAGCATGGAGCAAAACCCACTGTGGAGACCGCTGTGCACCCCATTCTGGACCTCAAGGCTCCATGCCGTCCCCACTGGCCCCTGGTGGCTTGGCAGCCCAGTGACCAGAGCTGCCGTCCGGGGAGGCCTCTAGCTAGAGTGAGCAGTCCCTGCCTTTAGGGTCCGGCCTGTGGGGCTCTGTTTGGGGCAGTTATCACACTGACTGGTTTTAATCAGTGTCCTTTGACAACAGTCATTTTAACAGATACCATCCAGGGGCCTATGTGCGGTTGGTGTCAGGAGCTGGGCCCCTGGGGCTCTCCCCACATCCCCTTGCAGACACCTGCTCTGGTATAAAATGGGTACAGGTTCCACCATGGGAAATGTTTAGACTCTGTAGCAACTCATCTATGCAACTAGACAGATCCTGGGCATCTCTCCAGTTACGGATTACAGAACAGTGGGTCTCATGGGGGTGGGTGGGGGGATCGTCCCCAGGGGCAAGTCTAGACACAGTTCGGTTTGCTACGGCAGGGGGAGGGAGGCATCTAGGGAGAGAGCACGGATGCCGCTAGACATCCTACAGTGCAAGATGGTCTTCCACAAGAAAGAACTACTACCCAGCCGAGATGTCACCTGCGCCATGGTGGAGACACCTGGTGACAGCTTAACTCATTTATTTACTTACTTCTATTTCTATATTTTTAAAGATTTATTCACTTATTTATTTGAGAGAGAGGGAGATTCCAGGTCTTCGCTAAACAGAAAGATTGCCAGCAAGCATTTTTTATACATGTAACTTACATGCTGGATAGACTTCTAGAAGTAAAATTTCTTGGTAGAGGGTTGTGTACAGTTTAAAATATTGATGGGTTTTGCCAAAGTGTTAAAATGGTGCACCATCTGCTCTCTTGACGACAACGATGGGGACTAGGCGGGCCCGCGCCTTCCGTTCCGCTATCTGGTGTTTGCCACTGCGTGGGCAGAAACGTGGCGCCTTGTTTCATTGTTCTCCAGCTCCCCATGCAGCCCGCGCCATGTGGGGCACCTGCTCCCGCCCTGATGGAGCCACCTCACCACTGACCTCGCGTCACTACGCTGGGCACGCGCACCAGTGCCCGTGACAATGAGGAGTGAGAACCTGCGGGTGGGCGGGGACGATTCAGCAGCTGTGGGACTTGTGGGAGGTCTACACGACCATTCGTTTGTAGAAGCACCACTGAGAAGCAACCAGGGGAAACCCTTTGTAAAGAATTATTCTGAAAATGGGTTAGTACTTAGTGAACATTCACGTAAATCTTGATATTAATATATGTTGAGATTTATTAATTTAAGAGGGATTAAATAAGAAGCAGCTTTCAGCTCTTCTGTCCTTAGTTTATGGGGTTCTAAAAGGGAAGTAAAATGAGTAGGAAAGTGTTACCCTTTTGTGCGTAAGCACTGACTTTCAGAAAATGGCTTACAAGACTTGGCCAGCGACCGCGTTTTGGAGAACCTTATCGCAGGGACGCGGGAGAATATTTGCACCCCTGTTTCAGGACCTTCGCTTTCAGTGAACTTGGACAAACGTGTAGCCAGACAAGAGTGGAGCGGGGCGGGCAGGCAGCCCAGGCAGTCTGTGGGGGTGCGTGGCACTCTTACCCAGTCGGTTGCACGGGTTCCGTTTGAAGAGGGCTCTCAGCAGACTCTGGGCTTCCATGCTGAGGAACTGTGGCATGCCCAGCTTGGCTCTGCAAAACAGCATTATAGTTTGGGACGAGAAGGATAACCAGAGTTTTCTCCAGCACTCTGGGACCCTGCTCGGTCAGCATCAACAGACAGACCAAATCAACGTGACCCAGAGCAGCAGTGCCCAAACTGTTTGGTCTTAGGGCTCTTTGGCACTTTAGAAGTCATTGAGGACATCAACCTACATTGTTTATATGGGTTCTATGGGAGAAATTTTTATAATAGCTATTTAATAATTCACTTACAAATAATACAAACATTAAAAATAAACAATAAAAATCCCATGAACAGAAGTAACATTTTTAATGGAACTGAATTATGTTTTCCAAAATAACAACAAAGGCTTTGGCTAGAAGAGTGCTATTGTTTACATTTTGGGAGTCTCTTCTGGGTTAGATGAGAGACAGCCAGATACCTTTTTTAATTTTTTTTTAAGATCGATTTATTTATTTGAGAGAGAGAGAGAGAGGGAGTGTGCATGTGCGTGGGGGACAGGGAGGGGCAGAGGGAGAGGGAGAGAGAAACTTTAGCAGATTCAGCACTGAGTGCAGAGCCCGATGCAGGACTTAATCCCAGGACCCTGAGATCATGACCTGAGCCAAAACCAGAGAGTCCACCATTCAACCAACGGAGCCACCCAGGCGCCCCGACAGCCAGATCCTCTTATCTTGCCTCTGTGTTCAATATGTTGCCATACTATGAAGAAAATCTGGGACTTCACAGAACTAGAACAAATAATCCTAAAATTTGTGTGGAACCACAAAAGACCTCACATTGCCAAAACAATCTTTAAAAAAGAAGAACAAAGCTGGAGACATCACAATTCCAGATTTCAAGTTATATGACAAAGCAGTAATGATCAAGACAGTATGGTACTGGCACAAAAATAGACACATAGATCAATGGAATAGAAAACCCAGAAATAAGCCCCCAGTTACATGGTCAACTAATCTTCGACAAAGCAGGAAAGAATATCCAATGGGAAAAAGACAGTCTTTTCAAAAAATGGTGTTGGGAAAACTGGACAGCACCATGCAGAAGAATGAAACTGGACCATTTTCTTATACCATACACAAAAATAAACTCAAAATGGATGAAAGACCTAAATGTAAGACCTGAAACCATAAAAATCCTTGAAGAGAGCACAGGCAGTAAGGTCTGACATCGGCCCTAGCAACATTTTTCTAGATGTGTCTCCTAAGGCAAGGGAAATAAAAGCAAAAATAAACTATTGGGAGTACCTCAAAATAAAAATCTTCTGCACAGCAAAGGAAAGAATCAATAAAGCTAAGAGGCAAACTACTGAATGGGAGAAGACATCTTTAATTGACATAGCTGATAAAGGGTTAGTATCCAAAATATATAAAGAACAGATACAACTCTACATCCCTCCAAGCAAATAATCCAATTTAAAAAATGGGCAGAAGATATGAACAGACATTTCTCCAAAGAAGAAACCCAGATGGTGGACAGACACATGAAAAGATGCTCAACATCACTCATCAGCAGGGAAATGAAATCAAAACTACAATGAGATGTCACCTCACACTTGTCAGAAAGACTAAAACCCAAAACATAAGAAACAACAAGTGTTGGCAAGGATGTGAAGGATGTGGAGAAAGGGGAGCCCTCCTACACCGTTGGTGGGAATGCAAACTGGTGCAGCCCCTTTAGAAAACAGTATGGAGGTTCCTCAGAAAGTTAAAAATAGAACTGCCCTATGATCCAACAGTGACACTACTAGGTATTTACCCAAAGAATAAAAAACACTAATTCAAAGGGATATATGCACCCCTGTGTTTATAGTGGCGTTATCTGCAATAGCCAAACTATGGAAGCAGCCCAAGTGTCCACTGACTGAGGAATGGATGAAGAAGATGTGGTCCATATATACAACAGAATATTAGTCATAAAAAAGAAAGAAATCTTGCCATTTGCAAAGACTTGGATGGTGCTAGAGAGTACTACGCTGAGTGAGATAAGTCAGTCAGAGAAAGATAAATACTATATCATTTCACTCGTATGTAGAATTTAAGAAATGAAACAAATGAGCAAAGGAAAAGAGAGAGAGAGAAACCAAAAAACAGACTCTTAACTATAGAGGACAAACGGATGGTTAGCAGAGGGGAGGTGGGTGGGGGGTGGGGGAAACAGGTGAAGGGGATTCAAGAGGGTACTTATCAGGATAAAAAAAATACAAAATGAAAATAAAACAAAATCCAGTAATCTAATTTATCCAAATAACTGCAAAAAGAAAAAATCAGGGAAAGGAGGAGCTTGCAGCCCCCAGGAGGGTCTCAGACCCCCAGGGGTCCTCAGATCATGCTTTAGGATCCATCGGACCCCAGTTTGGTGCTACCCATTCAGAAGTCCACACCTAGGATTAGCTGGAGGGAATTATTCTAGTTTTAGAAAAAGTAAAGATCTTGATCCCTCTTAAAATTAAGAGAAACAGAGATAACCAATACAAAATAATAGACTGCAGCCACATGTGTCGGCCACAACGAAGGTCACCTGATACCGGAAGACACTGCTCAAATCAATCCTCTCTATGGGTTTCCTCCACTAATTTCTATCCTTCCATTTATACAATGGGGTAACCTACAAAAACCTAAGCTTCTTAGGTTCCTCTCGCTTTTATAAAAGTCCATCTGCTGTGTTGAGAGAGCTGGTCATGAGGACCAGCAGCTTTATGGCTTGTCCCTCAGGTGCAGGAGTCCCTGTCCTCGCACAGTAGGGAGACCTCAATTTGGAGCTGGGGTCTACCTGTTCCCCAGCCGCTGCCCTACGCCCATCCACACTCCAGAGTCCCAGATCTCCCCCTTCTGACATCATGCTTAGATGGAGCCTGCTCATGTGTGAGGTGTTAGAGCAAGACCAGTACTGGGTTTAGACTTCTTTCTAGGATCCTAAGAGCAAAATCCATTTGCATGGTAAATGATTCTTCCTGAGAATTGAACAGAAAATTTGTTTGTATTCAATCTCATGGGCAACATGATTCCTGCCAACGTCAGGCAGGAGAGCTTGGGTACTGCACGGATGGGGTCAAGAGGTAGAGAAAGAAAGGGGACCCCTCCTCTTGCATTCCCTCTGGAGCCCCTAAATCCTTCTGCCCTTCCGAATCTGTACTTTGTTTGTGATGGTCACTAATCACCACTTCTAAAATCCCTGTCATTGGACAACATACGCAATTTTCCATGTCATCTGTGGTAGAAGACTTCATCAGGGTCACTCAGCGATCCATTCACTCTATCCACTGTAATTAAAACGCCAAGAATGCTTCTTATGGTTATTGCTAATGCCTACTCAACGATCTGGGCTTCCAAGATGGAAGCTCTTGCTATCAGAAGGTGCTAAGGAGTACTGGACGGATGCCCAAGGGTCAGTGTTTCATACTCACTTGAGGATGAGGGCCATGGTCTCCTTCCTGTCCTTCCCCTGGAATGGCAGAGATCCCGTGAGCATCTCAAACTGCAGAGCAACACAGAACAGGGAGAGTGTTCAGACTGACCGGATGTAATAGCAGACAGCCCGGATGGGCAAAATGCAGCCACGTCCATTAATCCATTCCAAACCCTGATGCATGAAGCATAGGTGCCGGCCAGCATGTGCTGTGTACATGAGCGACTGGAACGGCCTCATGGAGCTCACGGTTCAGCGGGCGGCGGACAAGGGGCAAACGCCGGAAGTCTGCAGTGGGTAAGAGGGGCTGAGTGCGGTGGACATGAGAAGGGGGACGTGAGGGGCGGCGGTTGGGCTGCACAGCTTCTATGGGGTTGGTTGAGGGCCCGTCCTTCTCTGGTGGGTGCTGTGGAGGGGACCAGGGCAGAATGACTTCAGTCCATCCGTAACATCTGGTGAAAGCACGATGGCACCAATAACATTTCCAATACAGGCTGCCACACGCCGGAAACAGTAAGCGGACCTTTGCCAGGATGGGCTCTGTGATAAAGATGGGCTTGAGGCTCAGCCTTCCCCGAGCAAGGATTTCTCTCTCACACAAAAGCCCTGACGACGCGGGCTCAGGAGGCAGGGCCGGCAATCACACGGCATCCCCACCACAACGGGCACACTGACCCATTTGGAAGAAAGTAACTAGGGCAGCAGCCTGTCCTTGAACACAGGACACCGAATCTAACTGAAATGGGCCACAGCATCCATCCCGGGCCGTGTCTTTGCGTCATTTCAAATTACTATTGAGCCTTGAAGGACACAGGTGTGAACAGCACGGGTGTGAGATACCCACTACATATATGGGTACTATAAATACGGTACTATATTGTAAATGTATTTTCTCTTACGATTTTCTTAATAACCGTTTCTTTTCTCAAGCTTACTTTATTGTAAGAACACGGCATGTGATACATATAATGTACAAAATGCGGATTAATATACTGTTTATGTTATCATAGGGCTTCTGATCAACACCAGGCTACTACCAGTTAATTCTGAGGGGAGTCAAAAGTTACATGTGTATTTTCGACGACCTTCAGGTCAGCGCCCCTTATCCCCATGTTGTTCGAGGGTCTACCGTATAAGAAAACAGCCTCAGTGCAGGAATTTGTACGATCTTATTAAATTTGCCTTAGTTTTTTGACGGCGTGTCTCTGTCCCTTTAAAATTTATCCTATTGTATTTTTCCTCTGTATTACGAAAATCTTGGGAAATACATCAAAATAGAAAGACCAAAACAATCACCCATAATCCCATTATTCAAAGAAAGATGGAATTAACATTTGTTATTTCCTTCTAGTACTTTCTTGAAGCTGTTTTTTTTTAAAAACATGGTTTTATATATTCACCTTTCACAGAATAAGATAAAAACTTCCATGCTGATTATAAAATCTTCCTAATATCAGTTTATATGTGGATATGCCAAAATATGTTTATTTGTGTTGGACACTTAGAGCATTTCCAACTTCCTGCTATTATAAGTAATACTGAAACGTACATAAAAGCTTTCCTAAGATTTGAAGTTATCCTTATGATGTGCTACCAGGAATGAAATTACAAACTTAATGCAATGAATGTAGTTAAGGCTTTATTAATATTCTTGGTTTGCTTTCTGAAAGTAAAATTTTAAAAGAAATTTAAAAATTCCTGCCTGTTGTGATGTTCGAAGGCTGTTCTACCAACCACCACTTGCTGTCTGTCCCATGCTCACCCGTTTGGTGCGGGCACACAGAACAGACTGCAGGCGACCAGACAAGATGTAAGTCATAAAAACTGGGAGTAAGAGAGTCCCTGAGAGAATCTGAAAGTGGACAACCAACTAAATTGAAAGGTAGAATGCTTCGGCAGATGAGCTGTCCATCTGATAAAACAGGAGGAAAGTTTATAAGTTGATCCTAGAAGTTAAAATATGTCTTAAAATAGAATCATATTAGCAAAGAAAATTCTCTTCCTATTTTGGTTCTATCTTTTTTTCCCCTCCCTCCTTTCTTTCTTGAGTCTACTATGCGTGAAATTCAATTTCAAGGAAACGGCTTTTCGGCCACGTGAAACCAGAAAGCCATTAGTCATTGCTACAAAAATGAAGCCCATCCTAAAGTCTGTGCGTCATGTAACTATCTATTATGAATCAACCAGCAACTTGCACACATCTGCCTAGTGATTACTTCTTAGCTTTGACTATGACTCCCAGGAGCCACATCCTTTGTGTTTCTCTCCCTCCAGCCTGCTCATCTTCCTCCTACATTGTTCTTCCCCATGCAACACAGTGGGAAATCCTGAACCATTTAGGAATACCCAACACACATACGGTGGCGTGCGTGGGTGTTCAGTGAATGAAGATGATGATGGTGGTGGTGATGATGGCAAAGCTATGTATTTTCTCAACCCACGTGTGTCCCTCTGCTTTGGCTTCCCTTCCAGCCCCTTTAAGGGTTCCCATTCTATCACACGGGGACAAAGGAAGTCATTTCAGTATTACTGTTCTCACCAAGAAATTTCTCAGTATTTAAGTGTCTCATTAAATCAGGGCATTTCTGATGAACTTTCCTGGGACATTATATACAGGAGGAGTTTTGGTCTGGTGTTGAACAAGACTGAGACCGGCCAAAGTTTCCAGGGCAAACTAATATAAACCATGGTTTGCCGTGGGGTCTCATAGTCCAGCACAAGTGCTGGGGGTACCCCAAGGGATGCATTCACAAGTGAGCTCCAAGGTCGGCTGTGGATATGTGCAGAGGGAACCTGAAGAGACTCGGGTATAGCTTCACTGTGAGTAGTTATGAAATTTCCAGAAAGATAAATATTTTGATGTGTCTGGGGACAGTTTTGATGGTCAGAACTGGAGAGGTTGGTGGGGTTGGTGCCACTGGCGTTTACTGAGTAGAGGGAGGGATGCCACTTCCCACCCTACAATGCAGAGGACAGCCTCTACCCAAAGAATTGTCCAGCCCCAAACCTCAACAGTTGAAAGCCCTGTCTAAGGGGACATCCAATGAACCTGAGGAGTGGCCAGCCCTGGGGCACTGGCACAGAAGGAGCCCCAGTGGTGCTGGGAGCCGTGGAATGAGAAGCTTCTCTGTAAGGGGGACACTTCATAGCAGGGAGCCTACAATTCAAGTTCATTCAGTTGATCAACATTCTTATAAAAGAACTCAAGAGCAAGTTACGTCTTAATCTGAAAGGAGACAAGCACAAATCCTACAACGAAATGGACTGTTTGAGATGGCAGCAGTCCCCGGGGCCGGGTGCACAGCGCTGGATTTTGCTCACCAGGTGTATTTATGTTTGTGCACAGGTGTCAGGGTGCTTGGGGCACAGACGCATCCCCACCTCACTGTGCACCACCCCTGCTCTGAGCACTCGAAGGTCAATGCTGATCTGCTCCTCTCAGCAGCCTCAGGAGGAAGCCTCGGGTCTTCGCGTCCTTTCCCAGGGGCGGCGCCTGAGCCCTGAGCCAGCTATATGTGTGCGGCTGTGTACAAACAATTTACACAGACACTTGCGTGTGAACATCTACACACGTTTAGTGCTGGCAAAGAATGGGGGAAGAATCTCAGGTGGTCTCACAGGTGACCTGGCATTCAAGAGATGTTTCTAAAGCACCCACAAAACACAAACCCAATGTCCTCCTGAAGACTGAGTTCCAGACGAGTGTGGAGATGTTAGGGATCTACCATTGCAACGGACACCATCACTACGGCTTACGTTCTTTTCCAGTTAGAAGTACCTAACTTCAGACATTCGATTCTGTTCAAGAACAAGGATCTCCACCATGAACGTAGGTGTCTTCATACGAGCTCTCTGGAGGGCACTTGGGGATCATGAGAGGACACGGCTGTCGTTCCTCAGTGGAGAAACGCAAGGGATGGGCAGCAAGCCCCTGCAGGGTGCAGACCGTTCCTCGGGCCGCTCCCTCCATGGATCTGCCCCCTCTTTAACAAAGTCGGTGCAAGGCACCCTGTAAATACAACATGCCCTCAATTGACCTCTTCCCGAAGCCGAGCTCAGACACAACACTAAATGCCACACCAGACCCATCCTTCTATTGCAAATGGCAATTTGGAAGTCATTCCTGGTGTTGCCCAAGGAAGTGCTGAACACAGGGATCCTGACATCTGGCTGCAAGCTGGTTGCTCCTTGGGGCCAAAGGGTTTGGTGGGCAGGACGAAATGAGAATATGGCTTTAGGACAATGATGTGATCTTAAACCAATCACCGAAGAGCCTTATTTCCACTTCTGTAACCAGAAAGAACGGTATCTTTCCCATGTAACGTGGAGATTTTCTGGTTCAGATGAAACGCGAAGGTGCCTCATAAACTCAGAGCCACTAGACGTACTCTGTTGTCATCGACAGTCCCTCCTGCTTCCTGCCGCTGAGTAAAACAGCCATGCTAGAACCAGCACCGCGCGCTCCCCCAGCTGCTGTGAGACACTGAATGCGGGGTCCTTTCAACTGAAATGATGCCACCAGTTCAAAGCAATGCCTAGTGCCCACAGTCCCTGGTGTGTCAATGATGCCAGACAGTAGCTGGAACCAGGTCTCCTTTAGAGAAGCCAAGAACCAACCTCTATGATATTCCTCAAACTCCAGAGCATTCCTATAGCTTCGGGACAAGGAAGGGCAGGGGACCCCAGGTGGAGGTTAGGCTGGGGAGCCCACAGCTGTGTCGCCCCCACAGGGCACAGAGCTCACTGAGCACGGCCGCTGCTGTCTGTGATGGGAGTCCACGCAGAAGGTCGTGGGGGCGCTGAGGAAGTGCCCTGTGCTGGGGAGACATTCTGAGGGGGGGAATTCACAACATAAGATGACAGACTTATAAGAGCAACTTGTCAAAGTGCCAAGAAGACACAAGACAGAGCCAAGCTAAGGTTCCCCAGGAGACACCTCTGAACCCCACCTCCAGACATGGCCCAGGGCTTCTGCAGCCAGGAAGTGAGGCAAGTGATTTGGTGGCAAGGCACGTGGCCTGGGCACACAGAAGCTGGGCTTGGGATGCGTAGGAGCTGGGCTGGAGACGCAGGGAGCTGGGCTGGAGACGCAGGGAGCTGGGCTTCGGATGCATAGGAGCTGGGCTGGGGATGCACAGAGCTGGGCCTCACACCAGCTGAGCGACCTTCCATAGTGTCAGAAGTCCGGTCTGGGCTGAGGGCATGGGCAGCATGGAAGGCCACGGGCACAGTGCTGGCTGGGAGGATGGGCGGAGGGGCAGGGTAGAAGGAGGGGAGAGGAAGGACCATCTGGGGACAGGAAGCCAACACCACTTCTCTGACTACAGAATCCCCCGGGCCAGGTGGTGTCTGTGAACACGCACGAGCTAAAGAAAATTCAAGTTCTCGATGTAGATGTAAAAACATCTCAGTCCATGTGTATTTTGGCTCATGTTAATTTTTGTAACTAAGTAGAAGAATTTTGTGTTTGACATAAGACAAATGTCTTTAACATGAAAATCACTGCATCCCTTAAAATCTTCATGCTCAGTAAAAATGTTAAGTATAAAGAAGGTTTGACTCTTCATGCATTTGTGTCCTTATCTGAATCCCAGTTCTGTTTCCTGGGGGTGGGAATTTGGGATGGGCAGAGGAGGTTGCAGGAAATGGTGGCCTCCTTGTCTGTGGGTCGCCCGGGGACACACTGCCTGTCCACATTTCAAGCACTGTTTCCCCTGCTCATTCCTGGACCTCTGAGCCAACCTGGGGATGGGACCGAGGGCGGGGCATCAGCGACAAGGGATGCCGCCGTGGACCGGGGAGGACCATTACCATGAGCACGCCGAAGGACCACCAGTCAGCGCTCTGCGTGTGTCCCCGCCGGTTCACCACCTCAGGCGCCATGTACTCTATCGTCCCGCAGAATGAGTAAGCTCTCTTGTCGTGGTCGATGGCCTCCTTACTCAGCCCGAAATCTGAAAGTGAAACCGCACACGGCACCGCCTCAGTCGGAGAGGCACCAGGACTGTTTCCATGCTGACCCCCAACCCGCGAGCTTCCGCGTCACTTATGGGACTTCAGCCTGCTCTGTCCTGGCCACAGCACCCCCCTCGGATGCAAGTGTCCTCACGGCCCCGCGTGGTACGTTCCCCAGCTCAAGGTCTTCCAGGCATCTACAAAGCCCGGAGGGGCCCGGTAATAGTATCGAGAAGGTGTATTTTGCTGAGACTGAGGAGAAGTCCCAGGAGCCCTGCTGTTTAAGAGGCACGGCAGGTGGCCCGGGCATGCTGATGCTGCAGGTCCCCAGGCTGGGATGGACGGCCAGCCGGAGCTGCTGGGATGAGATGGGAGGGGAGGGGGAGCCCTGAAGAAAAGGGCTGGAAGAGAGATTCCGGGCAGAAGGCTACTGGGCAAGGAGGTCCCTGGCGGTGAGGCACGAAGGGAAGACAGGCGAGTCTGATAAGGACTGTGGAGCGTTTGCCGTGAGTGCTTCCCCTCTCCGTCCTCCAAGAAATCCTCAGTCCATTCTACCTTCTTCCAAAGCTTGTGTGTTCACGCACTTAGTGGCTGAAGGACACAGGGAACACATTGCCTCTAAGAGGAGGGCACCGCTTCAGTTTCAGCATGTTTGAGAAGAAGGATGATATCCATCCGTTCCTTCCAGGGCCACGTGCTGAGCGAGAACATCAAACACGCGCAGGGGTGGGTTTGCGCACTCGCAGCAAAGTGGCTTGCTTTACACACCAGAGTCTGGGAGGGGGCTGTCTGTAATCTGTGCCTGGCCCAAATGGCGCATTATCACATATTATGAACTCGAGGTCATGATTAATAATAGTAATAATAATAATAGAATCTATGATCATTAAATCAGAGAAAGCCCAAACTGTGTCATATTATAGATAAATTGGACGTGGTAGCTCCATATGCATATTCCAGCTGCCGGGCACAAGGCACGAGCATGACTTTCATAGGATACGTTCAGTTCCTCATTTGGCAGAGAACACATCTGAAGTATTAACAGAACCTTCAATCTCCACCGCGTGCCACGTGACTCTGAGGGCATGACATTACAGGCCAGGAATGGGTGGGCTGAAGGTTTGCTGGAAGGGATAACCAGGGTCCGGTATATAAGTTCATGAGAACTTTGTAAAAATCGAACTTTGAACATTAACAAGCCTGTAAAAATATTTAACCAATCTTTATTGCCAGTTACTTATGTGCATTCCGCCAAGTCCTGGGGACCCACGAAGACAGGGCAAACCCACCCGTGAGAAGACAGGGCGTGGTGGGACGCGGGCCAGCAAGTGAGCGGCAGCGCGACCACAGGGGGCCACAGAGTAGGGAAGAAGGCGTGCTGAGAGAAGCTTTGAGGTAAGAACAGGGGTTGGCCAGGCACCCCGAGCAGGGACAAGCTTCTAGGGGAGAAGAGGAGAGGGTTAGTTCAGGAAGAGCGAACTGGTGGACACGCAGGAATGGGCACGTGTGGACATGAGGCAGAACCAGGTCAGCAGGGCAGCTGACGGGGGACTGGCCCCCAGAGACGCCCACACCCAGAGCCCCAGAACCTGTGAGCAGGTCACCTCACAGGTCAAAGGGGTCCTGCAGGAGTGATGAGCCAAGGATCGTGAGATGGGGTGGTTGTCCTGGATTATCCAGGTGGGCTGGGTGACACAAGTGCCCTTCTGTGGATTTGGGGGCAGAGCCACAGAGTTTAGGGAAGGCCATGCTGCTGGCCATGAAGACGGAGGATGGGGCCACAAGCTGAGGGATGTCAGCAGCTCCTAGAAGCTGGAGAAGGCAGCAGAATGGGCTCTCTGGAGCCTCCCGAACGATAAGATGAGCAGGTGTGCTATTGGAAGCCACGCAGTCTGTGGTGACTGTGACACCAGGAGGAAATGATACAATGCGTGCCATGGAACTGGGGTGTGCGTTTTCAGGTTGCTCTAACTGGGTGGCAACGGGAGAGGCGTGAGGTTTCAGTAGGAAGGCAGGCTCCCATGTGCATTCGTATGTGGTCCCTGAAGGCAGGAGGGGACCAGAGTGTGGGGACGTGCTCCCGGGAGAGCACCGATATTTGCCCCACATCAGTACTGCGCATCATCATTCTTGAACAAACCGCCAGGGATGAGAGTCTGCAGGGAAGGTGCTGGAAGGTTCTTTGGTCGGGAGAGAGGGAAGGAAGGGGACCTGGAAAGTTCGAGCATTTCTAGAGGCTGTGAGGATGCACACCAATGTAACAGAAGTGAGCTCTATGAAAGCTTCGGCCAAATCAGAGACACCACCAGCAAATGCCGGTGCTAGGAGGGCTTTGGCTCTGAGCTGCTCCCCACATTTACCAGGGCCGAGGTGAAGTCACCGGGAGACTGCCGTCCTCTACAAACCTGTGATCTTGATGTGTCCCTCTTCGTCCAGCAGGATGCTGAAAGAGAGCGGAGAACACAGATGCTTTACCAGAGGCCTGCTCAGCTGGGGGGCATGCAGACCTCGGGGGACACAGCAGGGCGGCCTGGGCAGCAGTCCCCACGCGGGGGTCGCCTGCCACGTGCAGATGTGGGCTTCGGGATTTACTGCTTCCCCAGTCAGCAGCTTCTGCTGGGTCACGAGTGGGTTCAGATCCATAGTGTTTAGGGTTAACCAGGCAAAAGCTGGGACCTGCAGGTTCGAGACTTTCTTTAGCCCACAGGAAGGTTCAGGAACCCTTCAGACCATCCTGCATGAAGAACGTGATTGAGAGGGTCCAGGATTGTCTTGGCCTGTGGAGATCTGCATCCTCTTGAATTTTTCCCTATCCAGGCAGGCCCTCAACGGCCAGAGGCCCACTATTTCCCCCCATCACCCCTCCATGAGCCCCAACCTGCCTCTCGGGATGCCTGGGGCCTCAGCATCAAGGAGGCTTGGGGCTCGGCAGGTTGCACCTTGTCACAGGTGCTATCCCACAGGGTGCCTGTGTCCTACCAGTGCCTGACACCCGGAGCACCGGCCTAGAGGGAGCGTCGGCCTTGCTCTCCCAAGCTCTGCCGGGGGAAGGGTGCTCCTCCTTGCAGGGCAGAGGGTGGGCCGCAAGGGAGGACGCAGGCCAGCACTTGAGGAAGCCCTTCTTCCAGGCTGTCAGCCCTCGGGGTTCCCCAGGGCTCCTAGGCTTCCATTTCTTTCTTTTTCTTTTTCTTTCTTTCTTCCTTCCTTCCTTCCTACCTTCCTTCCTCCTTCCTTCCTTCCTTCCTCCTTCCTTCCTTCCTTCCTTCCTTCCTCCTTCCTTCCTTTTTGGCTGTAATCAAATCTTGTCCTGTCAGCTCCTGGGAGGTAGCAGCCCAGCCTTGAAGAGACCAGGAAGAGAATGGCGAGGAACCAAAGCAAGGCCTTGAGGAGTCACAGGGGCTGCCTTAACAGGCAGGGAGAGTAGTGGCGTCCTGACCCACGCGAGCGCACGGATGGATCTGCGGACAAGGAGCTGAGTGCAGTGAACCAGGCAGCACAGAGGAAACGTACATCCCACGGACAAGGGGAACCTAGGGCAGCCAGATGCACAGAGGCAGACGTAGAGGGTGCCAGGGGCTGGGCAGGGGAGGCACAGCGGGGAGTGAGCGTCTCACGGGGACAGAGTTTCAGTTTTGCAAGGTGCAGAGAGTTCGGAAGATGGACAGAGCTGGTGGCTGCACGGAGCTGGGAGTGTGGGCACCGCCACAGGGCTGCACACTTACAAAGGGCTAAGATGCTCATTTCTACTGTTTTTCTTGCCACAGTTAAAAAAATCTGCCATGGGATTAAAAAAAAAAAGACCTACTATTTTATTGAAATGTGAAGGAAAATGTTACAGCGCATCATTAAGATGACAGTTTATCATGAAAGAGGTGAAAGTTTTCGTCTTTGGTTTTCAGTTATACTTAATCTTTGCCCAGAAATGAGCAGCTTTCAAGATTAATCCCCTACTAACTCTATTTGACAACAAAATCTTCTTTCTTCAACTCTGTGATTAAATATTACTATTTTAAACTGTAAAGATTCCTTTGACCTTTAAAGAGAGAGAGAAGCAAGGTGCACACCCTGACGGGTGCCCGGGGCTCACGGCTTTGAGATCTGCCTCACGTGACCGCTTGCTGAGGGAGGCAGCTGTACTTAATAGGATACTGTTCTCTCCGTGGGGACGCTGACGACAGGGCCTTCTGCGATTATTTAGACATTTATTGAGGTGTGCAGCCTGTGATGTTCGACCGGAGCAAGCTACTGTAGGTTGTTACGTCAAAGCCATGCAAGATGTGAGCGTCCCGCTCGTGTGGGACAAATGGACTTTGCATCCCGTATGGACACAACGTTGCTCAGACGTTTCCCATAAAAGACCACCACATCCAATAAAAATGGCAGCAGAGAAGAGCTGTCTTTTCCTCAGCTCAGTGTTGATGAGAAGAGGAAAGGCCAAGGAGCATGGGCTGGAAGCCTGCTTCCTGAGCCCTCGGCAATGGGTCAGCCCACGGCTATGGGCTGCCTTGTGCCCAAAGCTGGTGGGTCCCACCAGGCTCTACCACAGGCAGTTGTGGACCTTGGCCTCGGCACGTGGAATCGAATGGTCTCACGGGGCAGTGAATACTGAGTGAGAAAATCCGTGACTTTGCCTTGGGGACTACGGTCAGGCGGTCCTCTTGAACCTAAAATAGCATCCACTAGATCGATCCTTCTTCATGTGGGCCACTGCTATGTGTCAGGTCTACACAGAATATAAGAAAAAAGCCTGAAATGGAAACTGTGATTTTGGAGGGACTTTAATCTTTCAATTGAGGATAGCTAAAATATCCTAAAATATTATAGATGATCTTTGCCAAAGGCATGCAAAATCTCATCGGAAGAGCCGGGGAAACTGGCGCTACTGTCTTTCAGAAAAAGTCTCTGAAAGGCTCATCTGACTTGCCACCTGGAACTGGCCTGTTGGAGTCGTGGAGGCTTCCTGGCTCTGCAGGCGATGGCCCAGAAGGGACTGGAGCGGAAGAGGCAAGCTAGAGTCGAGGTGCATGTCTGAGGAGTTCCCCACGGTGGGAGAGGGGGCAGCTGTGCGGCAGGAACCCCCTCCCTGCCCAGCCTTACCCGAACAGCAGGGACAGGGGCCCCGGCCTGGCCTCCCCCAGAGCATTGTTACGAGGATCAGGTGAGAGGTGCTGCTAGGAACGGCAGGTACCAGTCAGCATCAGCCACGCCCGTTTGGGCACGGTGTCAGGGGCGGGCAGGTGGAACCCGCACGGGGGGTGCCCGCAGGAGGATGGCCCCAGCCTACTCCCTGCTGTGCACCCACGTGGGAATCAGAGAGAGAGCCGCGGCTCCGGACAGGGGCAGCAAGAAGGGTGCTGGGGGGGGCAGCGTCCTACCACGTCCTCACTTACTTCTCAGGCTTCAGGTCTCTGTAGATGATCCCCAGGCCGTGGAGGTGGTCTAAAGCCAGGGCCAGCTCAGCCAGGTAGAACTTGACATCCTCCTCGGTGAACATCACCTAGAAAGTGAGAACAAGATTGTTGGGCGTATTCTGTGGCTGGTTTGTTTTGAAGAACTCTGCCAGAGGACATCATGAGTCAGCCCTGCAAAGTGCGCTCGGCTCAGTTCTGCTCTGTGGAAGATCATGGGCTCCCCCCCGCACCCCCCTCCGCGGTAACGCTCTGCTGGCTCTCACAGTGGAAAAATGAGCTCTCTTTCTAGTCTGGAGCTCAGTGAAGGCAGCAGAGCAGTTCCCTACAAAGACGGTTAATTAGTCCGCAAGTGGGCACTTGGTCTCCTACTCGTCTTCGCCTCCAGGAGTCATGTAGCTCTGGGCTTGTTATTTTAATATGAGCCGTTCGGATGTGAAGCAACACCCCCAAGGGCTGAGGAAGGGCTGCTGAGAACATGTCCAGGATCTCATCCCCACTCCCCTCCATCTACCCAAAGTGGGCTGAGTTCTACCAAAACCAACATGTACGGGGCTTAGAGTCAGCAAGGCACCTGGGCCAGGGGAGGCTAGCTGAGGGCCCGGGGGCGTCAGGGTGCACGAGTCGGGCATCTTGGTTCAGGCGAGCGGAAGCACTCGCCAGGCCAGGCGCCCAGCACCCTTCGAAGCCATCGTCTGGGGCACATTTCCATACCTCCCATGCTCGTTAGAATCCGTGTGTGACATTTAAAGTCACCCTCTAGAAAGACAGATTTGTTATCACAAACCAGTTTTTACATTCACCATGAGAAATCAGTGTCACCGACACTGGAATTGTATGTGATGACTGAACTCTCTCTCTGAACACAGACATAGGAAGACTCAAATACAGACTCAGCAGGCTGCCTGGGATGCACAGAGTTAGAATAAGGGCCGTCTGGGGAGAGGATGGTGAGCACATCAGGCTGGCGCAGGTGGGGCCCATCCATTCCCCAGAAGGGGCACTTCCCGTCAGGGCCGTCGGGGCCGGGACTCACGCCCTGTGGTCCTGGGCGGTCACCTCTGGGAGCTGTCAACCCTCATGGCCCTTCTGGCCTTTGGAACCTCCTGTTCTATCTCCCGTGCTCAACAGGCGCCCTTCCTGGCTGGGCGTTTCTTTTCTAAATTGGTCAACATGGTCTGTGGGCTAACGTTTAGTCCGATTCCGCTAGCTGGCATATTCTCTTGAATCTGGCTTTTTCTCTCTGGATAACCACCATGGCTTGTCTGCAGGTCTGTGCTCAGAGTGCAACTGTATTTATCCACTTGTCCAGTTCTTAGGGCAAATCTCAGGATAGTCCCCAAGTCCAAGTGACAAAGAGTGTCTGTGCAGAAGCGAAACACCCCACGAGGTGCGTCCTTGAAGGAAGTCAGGACGGTGACCCACACACGGCAGAATGCTGTCCAAAAGCCTTGCTGAAAGAGAGGACGGGAGGGTACTGTCCCACGTTGTTTCTGAGAATCTGCTGTGCCCACACTTGGCGACTTGACCTTTATTCTGAAATAAAGGTGTCAGGGGGGACACGCCTTCCCCTTGAGAGGTCATACAGGGCTTTTTGCTAACTACCGCTGCCGTTTGGTCAAGAAGCCCGTGACAGGGTGTGTCGTGCCAGACGCTGGACAAAACCAAACCCCGCGTGACCTGGGAGGGTAAAGGAAATCAGTACTTAGCAGGCGGGAGACTGGCAGATGCCAGTAGTTCTGCCCTCCGAGAACATGTGAGCACAAGCAGGGACCAGACAGACACCTGCTCCAGAATGGCTGGTCCTGGAAGTGGGATCTGAGTCCTCCAGCCCCGGGCTTTCAGCCTGTATGAAAGGCGCCCACTGTATCAGCTGTGCGTTGTCTGAGGGACCCTTAAAAACGGGAGGGAGAGAGCAGCCCGCAGGCCCTGGAACCTCCCTCCTGCTCCACTTTGATCTGTTGCTCACTTTGGAGGTACAGGCAGGATTGAAGGGTCTCCTGGCCAAAAAGTGGGAGGGAGAGAGAAGGGCGGAGGGCCGTCTGAACACACCATCCCAGTTAAATCACCCCGGAGGGACTGGAGACCTGGGCGAGGTGCCGTCCGACGCGCGGCTGCCTTCATCACCGTCGGCTCCGTGTGAAGGAACTGCTCAGAGCCGCTGGGATTTAAGGCCAGTGCTGTTGTCGCCTCAGGCAGAAAGAAGGCTGGTTTTGTCCACGCCATGAAGCAGAGAGCTCTTCACATCAATTAGGGGCCAGAGAGCTGTCGTGTGGCCCTGGGTGACATTCTGGAAAATTCCCACGTCAGGACTATGGGGTCAAGGACAAGCCCTGGGCTTGAAGCGGTCACGGAGACCTCCCCTCCCGTGGGATGACCCGACTAGATGCTCCGGAAGCACCTCCCTGGATGTGTGGGCAGCGTGCTCACAGCACCTTCCCACGACGGAAGGTGAGATACTGGGAAACAGTCCCCCAGCTGCTACTCTAAACCCACCTCTGCTTTCGTCTGCGCCCCACAGGGGTCGGCGCGCTTCCCGGCGCCCAGAAGCACCTGTTTGTTTACGATCTTTCAAGTTCAACAGATCGCTTCTCCGTATCACTTGTGTGATTTCTTTAAAACAGATGCACACATTCATGCACAAACACACACATATTCACGTGCACACACATCCCACGCACACCATGTAAGCCCCACAGCGCACGCACTCACAGCATGCACACCACACACACATACTCACATACTCAGCATACACACTGACACTTGCACACACTCTCATACATACCGACAGCACACCATTTGCACACGCTCACAGCACACATATCACACACACGCACACTCTCACACATACTGACAGCATTCACACCATTTGTACACAACCGTAGCACGCACACCACACACAGACCTCCCTCGAGAGCTCGCCAGCCCTCTTTGCCCCACGTACCTCTTTGGAGAGCCTGCTGAAGAGGTCCCCTCCCCGCAGGAAGTCCAGGATCAGGTAGAGCTTTCCTTCCGTCTGAAAGGCTGTGGAAGGAGGGAGGGTTGGCATCCCGGGGGGTCCCAGAACACGAGCAGGCTGCAGTGCCGTACATTCCAGAAGCAGGACTGGAGCGGGGGCGGGGGGGCCTTGTTGGGGCAGAACTCCAGGAAAGGGTTGGCAGGAATGAGTCTGTCTGTGTCTCCCACTTTTACTAAGAGTCTAGAGGGTCACCTCTCTTCTTTCTTCTCCTCTTCTTTGGTCACCCCTTCCTTTTTTAATCACAGAGGGGATGGAAAATACATGGAGGCCCATATCTGCAGGTTCCAACCTGCTCTCACTATCACCACTACTCATGCTGGGTTCTGGGCACCACAGTGAGGTGTTTGGTGAGGAGCCGGATGATGGCTCTGACCCGGTGTGGGCAAGCCTCCTTTCCCTCATGGAGCTGCATTCTATACAGCTCCAGGTCAAGGCAATCCATCATTTGACCGCTTCTTTCATGGAGGTGTTGGTGACCGGACCCACGCATCGTACATCATGGCAAATGGGGCCCATGTTCTAGGTTTAATCACCGTGAACTATGATTATGGGCCTGCTGTTTATACTTCCGGTCTTGCCCACCGTTTAGCCAGGTGTGCCTTGCTCCAAAGGGGGCTGAGTGTGCATGTGAGGGTCAAGAGAAACCAATCACCCTTGACTCTTGATTCTCAGTTCGATGTGACTGATGTTCTATCACTTGGCATCTATCTGACATACCTAGGAAGTGTGGCTGCAGGGGGTCCTGATATCCAAGCTTACTTGAAAACTTTTTATTTTCTAAAAGAAAATACTAGAAACATGATACATGTTAGGGTTTCAGAAACAGATAGGCTCTCACTAAAAAATCCTTGTCAGAATCATATAAAGTGAAGTATGGATTCAATCCTCTCTCCTAGGGCTTGACTGGCAGAAGGAGAACAAGTATCTTTTGATCAGCCACAGAGCTGACATGGAAGACACATTTAGAAATCCTTGAAAGATGCTGGTTCTTCTTCAGAGAACTCCCTGGAAACCAGTTGAAGTGACACATGGGACTGGATGTGACAGCAGCGACTGTGGTGGCACAGGCAGCCGTGAGATGGGGAGGGTCGGGTCAGCCTCCCTGGGTGGCTGCAGGACAGAGCTCGGGCACCTGCCTGCAGCTACCGAGCCTTCCAGCAAATTCACAGCCACCGTCACTCCTACTGGCTTTGAAAGCATAAGCCACACACTTTCTACACGAGACTGAAATGTTTTCTGAGAAATATCAGAAGGTAACCAGCAAAGAGTGAGAAGCCTCTGCCCTCCGACCTCTGAGCACGGCTTACACCTTTGCTTCAACCCGATGCATGGAAATGTCTCGGACAACCCCCACACCCGGCGCCTTTGAAACCAACAAGATAAGGTTTTTTTTTTTTTTTTTCCCTGTATTTCCTTCATATTAATTATTTGGCAGGGCAGTAGCGTTAATGCCGTCTGGCGCCTCTCGTTCATTATTTTTAGTTTGAAGATTTCACTTACTGCTTCCCCGAGGAGGGAAACGATAGAAAGTGAACTCAGAGGAGTTTGTGGGCGCTGCACACACGTGGCCACAAGAATCACTATTATTTGATTGTGTCTCATTTCTCTTCCAGGAAACAGAAATAGTAACCTCCCTTGAAAGAAAGTTTTGAGGGCTCAATGAGCCACTCTCTTTAAAATGCTTGAAACATAGTATTCACTTAAAATAGAGAAGGTGATGCCATTCTGGTTAAAGAAATTACTGGGTCATAAAGCATTTTCTTCTAAAACAACACAAAAATATGTCACAGATTCACCCCAATCTAGGCCAAGAGACCTTTTATTTATTTTTTTTACTACTTTATCAATGATGATAATTTAATTAGTAACAAAGTATAGCCCCTCACTTTAGTCTCTGGTTAAAACAGGACACCTTGCTCCCTCAGAGTGGAAAAATGCAGAAGAGATCATGGGGCTGCAGAGCGAAGACAGCCCCACACCCTACAGGCCAGGCCCCATGACAGGGAGGGCTCTTCTCCTGACCTAGTGTTGTTTCATTTTCCTTGGATTTGGGGAAGGTTGCTTAGGTCCTCTCAAAAGTAGATTATGTTTTACTCTATTTACCATAATGAAGCTTTACAATGAAAGGGTGATTCACTTCTGCCAAAATGTCTCTCTCCATCTTCGACCTGACTCGGTCCCGAACTGCAAAACAGAAAAACAAAAGGCTTTCAGGAGGCAGAAATGGGGTTCTAGAGAACAGGGAACATAAAACATTAGCTACAAATAACCTCCCCCAATGTTTTGTTACAGTAATTTTCGAGCAGACACAAAAGTTGAAACAGTAGGATGATGATCACCCTTAAATCGTCCACCTAGAGTCAACAGCTGTGGGCTTTCTGAGGCACGCGCCTTCCTTCTGGGTCTTTCTCGGTCTCTGTGTGTCTCTCTCTTCACACAGACATGCACTGTAGCCAAAACTCTGACACAAAATCATGGACACCGTGACACTTGACTCCTAGCTGTGTTTGCAAGCAGCATGTCCTAGGAGTAAGGACAGTCTCTTACAGAAGCCCTGAGACATCCGTCACCTCTAGGAAATTAACAATCATTCCACATTGTCATCTAATACCCAATCCATGTTTCAACACCCCCCACCATGTCATTTACAGCTGTTAGTTTTCCCAGTGTGGGAGCCAGTCAAGGTTCACACATTACATTTGGTTGTTATATTTCTTTATTCTAGACTAGAATGGCCCCACAGTTTGGGTTGTTGTTTTGTTTTGTTTTGTTTTGTTTTTCATATTTTGTGGACTTTTTGGTCAGGCCAGGCCGGTTTCTCGTAGATTGTTCCGTATTCTGGGTTTGTCTGATTGTTGCTTAACTGGTGGCTCTAAGTTCTTTGTTTCTTTCAAACTGAGGCTAGGTCTGGAGGCTTTATAAGATTGAGGCTAAACATTCTCAGCAAATGGTGGAGCTGTGTACCTCTGATTGCAGCAGGTGGGCTGTACATGCTGCGGGATGTACATGCTGCGGGATCACCTCTCTAGGTGATGCTAAATTTGATGATGTGATTAGAGTGACAAGTCATCAGTCTCTTACTGTAAGGACCTGCATGTCCCTTCGTAAGTACTAAGTAACCTGCAGGGTGGTATTTGATAGAGAAGGTGATGCCATGCTGGTTAAAGAAATTACTGGGTCATAAAGCATTTTCTTCTAAAACAAGTGAGCCATGGGCCCCTAACACTCCTTCATCCATGAGTGTTAGCATATGCATATGAATGATCCTTGCTTGAGTCATTTTAGGGCTGCAAAATGGGGATCTTCTCATTTCTGACGAACTGGAAATCAAGAGGAAGATTGCTTCTTTCTGTCCCTGAGGATAAGTAGGCATTAGGGATTTTTTTTAAAAATTAGTGTGTTTTAACCAATTACATCACTATTCTTTTTGATGCTGACATTGTCCAAAATGTAGCCACCTGGGAATACAGATGGAATTAGTTTTAAGGCAAAAATAAACAAGCCAAATAGGATCACTGCTTGAGAATAAGAATAACCCCAAGATTCCCATAAGCAAATTGATTCACCAAGGGCAATGACTTCGTACCACCCCGCGTGAGCAGAGGGAGAAAATCTTCGATATTCCTACCAGGGACCAGTATAAGTATTGTGTTACCGGACCAGGCATTTAATCCATCCATACTTTGGCTTTGTGATATGTACTTTTAAAGTTTTATTCGAGAAATGCTTCCCAAAGAATGACTGTAATAAAAAAAAGGGGGGGGGAATGACAAGCATGGGGGAGGGTGGTGCAAGAAGTCGGAACACTTGTGCAGAAGCTGGTCGAACGTAGGATGGAGTGGTCTCTGGAAAAGTGCCTGCTCCTCAAACAGTTAAACACAGAACTGCGATGTGACCCAGCAATTCCACTCCTAGGTTTACATCCCAAAGAACTGAAGACAGGGACTCACACAGGTCCCTGCACACCCATGCTCACAGCCGCATTACTCACAACAGCCACAGGTGGGAAGAACCCGAGTGTCTGTCAACGATGAACAGAGAAACACAATGTGCTCTATCTGGACAGTGTGTGTTATTTCTCCTTAAAAAGTAATAGAACCCTGACGCCTGCCACAGCATGGAGGAGCCCTGAACGCATTATACGGAGTGAAGCAAGCCAGACACAAAAGAACAAATACTGTATGACTCTATTTACGAGAGGTCCCTCCAGCCATCAAACTGCTGGAGACACAGGGGGACGGGAGGGAGCCGGGGCTGGCGGAGGGGCAGCGGATAGAGCTTCTGTTTGCAGGGCTGGCAAAGTTTAGGGTCTAGACAGTGGTGACGGTGATGCAGTACTGGGGACGGATGTAATGCCGCTTACAAATGGTGAAAATGGTCCACACTATGTTACGTGCATTCTCTCACACTTAAGAGAAAAAAGAAGTCCTTCCTCACTGCTGGTCGCAGGACAGCCTCCTACCGTCTGCTCTGTTAATGCTAGCTTCACTTTTGCTTCGAGTACTCACGTTCTCTGGAGCCCCCCTTTGCTCCGGGGCCGGCGCCGTGCACGCTCCTCTACCTGCTGGGGCAGGGTAGCCCGCCGGCGAGCCACGGCCCCGAGCACACATGCTGGCTCTGTTGCTTAGTGGGCGGGCTGCTCTCTGCTCACACTCCTCACGTGTAACCCGGGGATGGTAACGGGACCTGCCTCATGGGGTCGTCATGAGGACGTCACGAGGAGGCAGCGTGTGAATCCCTCACAGCACACCCTGTGCTCATGCTCATCTGTGGGGTGGGCTTTCTCTGATCTTCCTCTTCCGTCCACCGCTGGTCCGTTCCTGTACCAACGCCAGACCCTGGTGGCCACAGTGGCCTCGGTGTCCCTTAGCATCTGGAAGCCGCGAGTCAGCAGAGAAGGCTGTGGGCAGAGCTGCGGGTCACCCCGTGGCACCTGCACGGCCCGGCCTTCTCTGCGCCCCTGCAGCCCCTGACTCCCAGCACCAAAGCACAGGGCAGGGGTGGGGGGTCTGGCTCATCACCATCCACGCCCCAGGTGGCACACAGTGGGTCCTCTTCTGGCTGGACCCAGTGGAGTCGGACCTCATGCTCACAGGGCCGTGGGGAGCACGTCATCCAGCCTTGCATTCACGGAGCGCAGACGAGGCTCGCTGCAGAGAGAAGTGGTGCTCCAGGCTAGGCCGGTTGGGGGTGCGGCCCGCCGGGGTGCAGTGCACCGTCCCTGCTGGAAACAGACACCAGCCTCGAGGAGAACACAGACCCTCGGGACACGAAGGAGACACAAAGCGCCTCGGCTGGAAATGAGCTGTGAGCGAGAGCCGCGAGTGGGGACCGTCGCCCCAGGAACTGAGCGGAGCATGGCGCTCACAGTGAAGTCGGTCGCTGGGCGTTTTAGTTAATGCAGCCTTGCATCGCTGAGCCGTGAGCCCCGAGTTCAGATCCTGTTCTCCTCTGTGGGTGTGGTCGTTGCGTGCCAGCCTTTTAGGAGGTTGTGGTGCAGACTTTAGTCTTGCCTTCCTGTTTCTCATTTGTGAGTCACCGTCGGGTGAGCTAGGCTTTGCTCAGTGTCCTCTCTCTCTTCCACGTAAACAGAAGGAGGGCCGCAGGACGCAGAGGTGCAGGTGCCGAAGGCAGAGCCCGGGCTCCTTGTGAGGCCAGAAGACGCTGACCCTGGGGCAGGGTTGTCCCCCTGCTCCTCAGAAACGGGACCTCCGGACGGTGAAGGCACAGCTCTCCCGGCCTGGCCTGAAGTTTCTTTCTCCTCCTGCCCACTCCCTGTCCACTGTGTGCCACTCTCCTCCGTGCGGCACGACCAGGCAAAACTGCCGACTGCCGCCAGCGAGTAAGAGTCAGGGAGCCACGTGCGGAGACGGCAGTGAGGGGCGCCCCCGGAGGCCTCTCCGTATGTGCGGGAGCCGAGACGGGGTCTGGGGAGGCAGGGGGGACGCCGCGGGGAGGGCAGAGCCATCAGCTGTGGACATATCCCATGAGTGACTGTCCCTCCTAATGCAGTTAGAAGGCTTTCTAAGCCACCTGCCATGTGGACCCACACGTGTCACCACGCCCCAGGCCTGGGCTGCCTCCTCATGGCGAGGAGCTCACTGCTGCATCCGGCCAGCCTCCTGGGGTGTCTTTACCTCAGCGGAGCGGGCCACGCTGACAGGGCCATGGGACGGCAGTCTTCTGTCCCCTGAGGTGCGTGCTCCCCAAGTCTCTGCTCCACCCACCGTCCCCCGACAAGATCCGGGGAAGCAGAGTAGCTAAGGGGCCACCGCGTTCCTACACCCACCTAGCATCTCCTCGCAAGGCTTAGTCCTCAACGCTGGTTCAGAGCATCTAAAAATCCTCTAAATAGGATTGATCTTATCATTGTCTTAGATCTGTTTGGCATGAGGAAAACTGTTTAGTCATATATCCGATTTCTGTGTTGGTAATGGAAACAGAGGCCTTAAGAAGCCTGGTGAAAAAATTAGAAAAAGATCTTACATTTAAATTTCCAAGGAACTGTTAAGTTATAGCAGAAAACAAATTTCCTCCCTACATTTTACACAAAAATAATCCCAGATCTATTAAAGAGTTAAGTGTTAAAAAAAAAAAAATCAATCCATGAAAATGATAACAAAGAGGAATGGCCATCTGACGTCCGGGTGGGGATCTGTCCCATAAAAACAACGGAGAAATTACACAGGGAAGAGGGAGAGATTGACTTACAAATGTCCACAGACCGGCCATCCGAGAGATTGTAACGTCAAAAGGCCAGCAAAGCACATAGAGGTTGCGTGGGGCAAACGGGAAGAGGGCCAGGAGCCTCTGTAAATGCAGGAGCCCTGAGTGATCATGGAGACAGAGCTAACAGCTGGGGAGACACGTCCACACTCACACGCGGTGACAGCAACTCCGCAGGTGTGCACGGCTCCTCCCCAGGTGCCGGGAAACAGGCTGTGTTCACACGGGGCACAGTTTTGTCAGTGTTGACATGGCGTCCCCAACTGTCCGTGTCCGGGGCCCCGCAGGGCAGTGGTTCCATAGAGCGGTGCCCCGCGAGACCACGTGCGGGGGCCCATCGCTCCCAGGTCTGCGGATTCTGTCCAGCCGAGCAGAGCCCACGCTCCGCCCTCCCTGACGCCTCTCCTGACCCCGCTGCTCGCTCTCGGGCCAGAGCCCGGGATGGCGGGAAAGGCCTGGACTGGTGGCTCGGCCACGTGACACAGCCACGGAGCATCCTGGCACGAAGAAAGACCTGGGCATGGACAGCAAATTCGTCACTGCCTGGTGCTGTCTCCAGGCTGCCTCTGGGACAGCTCAGGGCGCCGAGGGATTTTGATTCCTAAGACCTAGACGCATACAAAAGAAAGCCCAGAGAGATGCTTCCTCCATCCGTGCATTGCTACGGTGTCAGTGAGTCACAGAACCTGGGAGAGACGTCGCGAGCTGAGACAAGAGACCATCATGTCAGCCGGAGCGAAACGCCAGCAGCCGTCTGGCTGGGTGGTTCTAGGCTGGCGCAGAACCTGGGGTCAGGCCACATTATCTCCCTGGGACTTTTATTCCTGGTATTTGACAGGTGAGTCTGGAATTGAGTGGGGCTTGCTACTACGGATGTAAAAGAAAAATGTTCTAAGCTATTTTGGGATTCATTAATAAACCATATGTACTGGGGATAAATGAAGATTTTTTGTATTTCAAACCAACCCTATAATTGTGGCTGCCCTGCAACATGGAGGATTAGGGGGACGTGGTTTTCACGACTGGCTTTGGTCTGTAGGGCCATCGGCATCCCCTGGGGCCAGCTGTGACCTTCATGCGTCCTTCAGCCATCATGTCCTGTGGCAGCCCCAAGCACTAAGATGAATGTGCAGATGCCCAAAAATTCACCCTACAGTGAAGGGCACGGTTTCCTTCCCAGGAAAACCGGGGAGGAGGTGCATTGTGCAATTACCAACATCTTCATGACTTCCAAGCAACACACTCCTTCAGACAACTTTAGATGTATCTACATCTTTGTGCTCATGAAAAATTTAAAGTTTAAGACATCCCAACCTGTTAAGTTGTTTACTCAACCACTTGGCCTGTTCTGGAGTTTTAGGAGTTAAAAAGGTGGTGAATGCCCCTTTCCGTAGTAACAGAATACCTCAATACCCATAGTCCTTTGAGATGTCCTGTCAAGTGAGAAACCAAAATGCAAGGCCTGTTTTTGCCGGCCAGCTTAATGGCTTGGCACCTGGGAATGGAGCGGCGTTGAACCGCCATCCCCACCCTACTACACGTTCCTGGCCTCCCCGAGAAATGGCCAGTCCAGTCTGAGAGAGCTAGTCGGAAACGCACACACAGGTGGGAGGTGAGCTCAGGCTCGGCTCAGCACCGTGACCACTCCTCACCGCTTCCTTCCCTTGCCCACAAAAACTCACTGGGTCTGAGATTAAACCCCAAGCAGTCTCCTGGATGCAGGCTAAAGTCTGTCCTCACACCATACATTTTAATCTTCAAAGGTCAGATTCATAGCAAAAAGTGGCCTCCCGTGAGACGTGGTGTTGCTTGTGTTTGCCGACCAAAACTCTGTACCATTCTTTAGTCCAGAGAAAAAAGAAAGGAAGAAAACTATAAATAATAAAAATAAAAAATGGTAACCATGTTGGTTACCATACAAGGCCTCACTCCCCAAGATTTGTCTTTTTCTCTGTACCAGGTTATTTATTTATTTATTTATTTTTAAAGATATTTATTTATTTGAGAGAGAGAATGAGAGATAGAGAGCACATGAGAGGGGGGAGGGTCAGAGGGAGAAGCAGACTCCCCGCCGAGCAGGGAGCCCGATGCGGGACTCGATCCCGGGACTCCAGGATCACGACCTGAGCCGAAGGCAGTCGCTTAACCGACTGAGCCACCCAGGCGCCCCTCTGTACCAGGTTATTTAAAGAGAGGGGGTTACTTAAGTCACCTCTTGACTAAAGAAGAGGGAAGAGGGAGAGATTGACTTACAAATGTCCACAGACCGGCCATCCGAGAGATTGTAACCTTAAAAGGCCAGCAAAGCACATAGACGTTGCATGGGGCAAACGGGAAGAGGGCCAGGAGCCTCTGTAAATGCAGGTACAGGGTGCCTCCAGGAGGCCCGAGACAGACAAGCACTTAAGTCACCTCTTGACTAAAGATCTTTTTGTGGGTCAATCCTCAGCCCGTTTCTCTCCTGCATTTACACGGCACAGGCATTACGATGACAAGGAGGGACAGTCATCTATTTCCTACTTTCTAACCTATCTACACGCCAAGAAACACAGTTCTGGTGGAAACAAACAGATAAAGGACCCCAAAATACACAGGCGCTGTAGGATAACGTGCCTGTTCCCTATGGATGATGTTTATCTAAGGTACAGGGTGCCTCCAGGAGGCCCGAGACAGACAAGCAAGGGAGGTGTAAGGGAGAGTCATTGTCATTTTACGTTTTGTCCCAGACCATGTGCTGGGAAATAAACCCTGAACCCTGAAAGCCCTAAGGACAATTGGCCGGCCGTGGCTTCCTGATATGGAAATGCCAGCCTGGTTATGTGGGGGTCGGGCTGAGTCCCCGACACCTGTTATCACGGGAGCAGCACCGGATTCCATAGCTGCAAACCATGGGATGATGGTGAGGGCGTCACCGCTCTGTGCCTCAGTGTCCTCGCTTCTACAGTGAGACCCATGACACCAGGAGGGGCACTTAGAACGTGTGCTTGCAGCTTGCTTTACTTTCCTCCCCACCTTCCTAACCCCCCACCCCCGGAATTGGCAATTCTCCAAATGTGAACCAAATGACATTCATGAATTTGCCTGGAAATAGAATTTGTTCAAACTAATTGAAACCGTTTCTGATCAAGTCAGTGTCTTAGGATGAATCGTATTGGTGTAAGAGAAAAGGAATCAATATAACGGTGCGGGAAATAGCGTTCTGAGGTCGGAGGCCACCTGTCCTGAGTCAGACGGGGGACGAGCTCACACGCCGTGATCAGGATGAATGTAACCGTGTGTGTCCGCCGCGGCCACCACACGCCCGGCGCTCCTAGCCCACCCGCTGACAGTCCCAGGGGTGTCATCGGAGTTCTGTGCTGTAAAGAAAGGACGGACGACGAGCGGAACAGCCCCGGTCGGCGATCCGACGAGCCTGGACGGCAGCCAGGTCCCCACGGCCTCCGTCCTCGTGGCTGGCGGCCCTCCCACCCCTGCCGACAAACACATTTGCCATAACCATAACTGGCCAGGAGTCACGGGACTTGGTCAACAGAGATTTTGCCAGAATAATGTATTTTTCCCTTTCGAATCAGTAGCACAGGGCAGAGTAACACTCATTTCCTTCAAAGCAGGGAATGCACACCGTTGGGCTTAGAAAGTGGACTTACAGGGAAGATGGCTGAAAAACGAGTTCTGCATGAAAAGACAGGTGAAGTCCTATCAGGAAATTGCCATTGCAAAGAAGAATGCTTTCGTGCGGGAAGCCCTTCCATGCGGTGCAGGATGGCCCGGGGAAAGGAGAGAATGCTAACCAGGAGCTCTGCCGTGGGCCGTGCGTTTGGGCCCCTGTGCAGCTTCCGGGCCTTCGTGGCAGTTAACAAACATGGTGGTCGCCACAGACCCTGGGGCCGGAGGAAGACGGAATTCTTTCTAACCAGACGGCAATTAATGGCCAACCTCCCTCCTCACTCCCGCATGCAATCAGACCTACCCAAATCTAGACAGGAAAAGCCCTAACACATCGCCGGGTTGCATGGAGAAAAGGAGCAGAGCTGAGGACAGCCGACCCTGGCCTTCGCCGTGCCTGCAGCACCTGACACACACCATGAATGTACTTCTCACGTCGGCAATGCCACGAGGCAGGTACTCTTCACGGGCACCACCCCGTTCTAAGTAGGAGGGAGAGGCTCCCCACTGCGACACAGCCTGCAAAGGTGAAGCAGGACGTGCCCCAGGGCCCAGGTGTGTGCTCCTGACCACCGTATCGGGGTCCTCTCCCTTCTTGGGTTGACACCCACCCAGACCAACTGACCCAGAACCTCGGGGGTGGCCTCCGGCAGCAGAAGCCCGTGGAAGTCTTGCAGGCGATTCCAGCTGGGGCGACGCTTGGGAGCCACTGTTACTAACATGGGCGGCGGTCCCTACTTGCTGACTCACTAACCAGGGGATGGAGACCAAGCTGTCTTCATTCCTGGTCTCATGCTTGGGTCCATGTTTACGGTCATTTGAGCCCCATTCCCTTACAACACGGACGGGGCATCAGCCTTTGGACTCGTGATGTTTGGAATGCTTTATATGGAATTATTACTGGAACAACTCAGTGTTGAGGAATGAATACAGAGTTAGGAAAGAAGGGAAACATTTGCAAAGCGTCCTTAAGCCGGGAGGAAGCAAGCAGCCCTGCCCTGCAAGGCCAGAGGAGGTGCTGGAAGACAAGGCGGGGGCTGGCGGGGGGCGGCCAGCTCGTCACATCCTCAGCAGCTGCGTAGTAGACATTTCCCTCATGAGTGATGTGCTGCCTCCTTAAAGAAAGGGGCAGGTGCCTGACAGCTCCAAAGGTATGTAAAGATAAAATAGAGCTGTCAGAAACCATTATCCTTCTGTCAAGTGATTTGGAATATGTCACTGACAACAATTCTCTCTTCTGCACACATGGCAGTCACCCGTGTTTTTGAGAAACAATCTGGAGTTTTATGACAATTTCCACAAATCCTTCGCCCCCTTTTCATGTTTACCTTCTCAGTGTGATTTCACTATTCAAATTCCTCACATTTTCGCTCTCGGGGGGGGTTGTCTGTACTTTTGGGTGTCGCTGGAGAGTGGGGAGCGTCCCCCCCACGGTCACCGTGCATTCCTTGTCTCTCTCGAACACTCTGCGGGGAGCCATCCTTTTCTTGGGGTTGCGCTACTGTCCAATGAGCGGTTAGTGAGGGCACTACTGCTAACGCCTGAACAACACGCTCGAACACTCTGCGGGATGACTAATCAGCTTGCAAACCGGGGCCCACGTGAAGGTGGAGAGGATCTGAAGAACTCGGGCTCGTGGAATGCAGAGGTGGTGGAGCTCAAGCGGATTTCAGTAATCCGATGAGCCAGGCCTCTTCTTTCACGAGTGAGGAAGGAGGGAGGCTCAGAGAGCCTCAGTGCCCTCTCCCTGTGGTGCACACCGACACCTGGCCTCCTTCCTGCACATACTTGGTTCTCCAATGACTCAAAGCACTGTTTTGTAAATCTTTTTACTTTCTTTCTAAAATTTTTAAATTTGAACTCAATTAACTAACATATAATGCATTATTAGTTTCAGAGGTAGAGTTGAGTGACTCATCAGTTGCGTATAACACCCAGTGCTTATTACATCACCTGCCCTCCTTAATGCCCATCCCCCAATTACCCCACCCCCCACCCCCCTCCCTTCCAGCGACCCTCAGTGTGTTTCCTACGATGAAGAGTCTCTCATGGTTTGTCTCCCTCTCTGATTTCATCTTGTTTTATTTTTTCCTCTCTTCCCCTATGGTCCTCTGTTTTGTTTCTTAAATTCCACATATCAGTAAGATTTTATGATACTTGTCTTTCTCTGACTGACTTATTTCACTCAGCATAATACCCTCTAGTTCCATCCATGTCATTGCAAATGGCAAGATTTCATTTTTTTGATGGCTGCCTAATATTCCATCGTGTATACATATACCACCTTTTTATTTTCTCTTAAGAAAATAAATGTCAGCTGCATTTCTGGAAAAAATCTGTTCTTTCGTGGTGGACTATTATGGAAAGTCGAAACAGTAAAGGATGTCAAATAACGTTTTGTTTGAAAGACAGCTTTTAAAGAAGCACAAGGACATGGGAAATCTTCCTATTCTTTTACACTTACATGGCTCATTCTCCCATGTAAAAACAATTTTACATCATCAGGCACATGCTCCAGAGTATTTTACAAATAACTTCACATTATAAAAACTCTCAAACATGTTTTATTTTTGTTGAGAACTTAAAATATAGAGTATAGGGAGGAAAATAAAAGTTATCGGTAATCTTGAAACTGTTTTCATTCTGGCCCACTTCCTACCAGCATGACGAGTATCTCCTACCTGCCCATATACGCACGGACCTGTACTGATGGAGACCGACTCGTGCACTTAACAATATGATGATCCCTCTGCATACACAGCTTTCTGTCCTGCCTGACCCATGTAACACTGTGTCCAGGGCACTTTCTCAAGGACACTGGGTTGGATTACAAACAAATGTGGAGACGTGCATCCATGCAGGGTGAATCACTGAGCTGGAGGGCTTGGCACGAGCTGACAGGTCAAGGTTAATGCTGACGGAGTGCAGGCTGAGCAGCGGGTTAACAGCAGAGTCTAGCTCCTTCACTTGACTTTGCACTCCAGAGCAGGCACGCAGCCGTGGACTCCCTTCCAGCGGTTCCACTGTCACTCCGACTTTTCCTCCCTCTCCTCCCAGGGCAGGGGACGGTGAGGTCGTATTTGGGGGGAAGAAGGGACAGTTGTGATTCAAGGGAAAAGGAACCATTTAAGGCCCCGCCCTTGAACAATCTCCTTTGGAAGAACACTTGCTCTCCTTAGAACACCTAGGATGTGTAAGTCTATATTTATTTGGTTTATGTATTTCTTGGCCTAAATTGTTGGTCCTCTTATTTGCCAGCCAATAGTAAGTGACGTGTGCACAGAGAATGTTATATTCCTTGTATCGCCCCCTGAATGCACTTGCTGAGGACACCGTCTTAAGACCTAAAAACTCATATGCTGCCTCGACATCTCTGAGCCTCACAGGGCCCCCTGCCCTTGACAGATAGCTCCCCACCTTGCAGTTCCCGGATAAGCTGGAGCAGCTACACCACCGTCTGGTCCTCACCAGGCTTCAGCTCCCTACCAGCTGACAGAATGATTCAAACAGGCCCCGCACATCCTCCGCGGGCAGGAGGCCACCTTGCCTTCTTGTTACTACGAAGCCTGCCTCCTCCAGCCTGTCCTTGGTGGCTCTGCTCCTCCCCAGGCTGATGAGCGTATATGACCAATAAACTCTGCCGCACCTGCCCGGGGCCCGGTGTGTGTGCCGGGACATCTTACACTGTTTCAGGGATGGGCCCCTCCCTCACCAACGGGGTGAGCGGGCGGGGATCGGAGCGTAGCAGGTGCTCAGCTCTCCCGTGCTGTTGGCTATGAGACTGTAAGCCAGGAATGGGGATCTTCGATGCAGTTTTATTTTGACACGTTTTTTTTGAAACTGAGCGATCCGGTCTCACTGAGGATTCAGGCTGAGTTGTGGTGCACAGGCAGCCATATGACCTGCTTCTGCTTTCCTCCCCAATGTGCTTTTTCCCCAATGGTACGCCACAGCCGGACATATGTGGGAGAATGGTATTTACGCAATATGGCTTTCTCTCTGAAAATTGTGGAAATTTTGCAGGGATATGTTAAACATCCAGGGAAATGTTTACACTGTTTATTGTCAGTCAGAGAGTAACGTGTCTGATATACTCTTTTAGAGACAGCTTCAGAAATCACGCAATACGAAATAGAATATGTATTTACGCAAACAGCCAGCGAACCACAGCTGCACATCCCAAACACAGCCAGCACCCTCGTGAAATGCTCACCTTTCAAGGTAGCTTTCTTAAGAACTTTCATTGCGTATAGCTGCCCAGCATCAGATCCCTTGGTCTTCCTCACCAGGAACACCTGATAAAGAGAGCACACAACGTCTGAGATTGGGAAGACTTGGAACTCATTGTCCTTATTTGATTTGACAAGGTGACATACAAGGGAGTTTAGGGGAAAAAAATCCAATAAAATAAATACGTAAAATTTCCTCCAACATCTAGGCTGCCAGGACAAATGTCATCTAACTGACTGCAACTCTGTGATGAACAGCATCACGTGTGTGTGAAGAATCATTTGTTTTTGGCACCACTAACTTTCTCCTAAACGTTTTCTAGCAGAGGTATTACCACCCTTCCGGAGGAAAAAAAAAAAAGACCAGTTGTTTAGAAAAACAAATAAGACTCTGAAATTTTAAGGGAGATCATTTGGTTTATTCTAAATATCCCTTTGTAAGTCCTCGCTGGGAGGGCCACCATGATAGTTCCTGCCAATCACATGGAATAGACTCTGATTCTCAAGATAAACTGGGTTCTCTTATTTTGAGCTTTCCTCACCCAAATTTTAGCTTTGAGCAGAGTTAAATTTATATAGTTTCTTTTTCTTTTCTTTTTTTTTTCAAATAGAGTTAGTTTCTAAATGGCTCTTAGAGACACTTGTGTGGATCTTTAATGACATTTTTTAAAAACATTTTGAGGTACAATATCAAGGAAAACCAAAAAGAAAATTGTTTGAGAAGCTGAGTGAGCTTAGGGTCACAGTCGCGACTATTGAACAGAATGAGTAAATAAACACACACACACACACACACACACACACACACACACCCCTGGGGCATTGACAGTAGACGCAAAGATCCACTGGCAGGATAGAGACCGCCACGCGGATGACACTTGCTATCCAGGGCAGGGGCCACCACTAGGGTGACGGGGACCCACCCCCTCCCCAAAATGCCTGCCTCATGGACCCTCAAAGCCAGAAAGACCTGCCACTGCACATGCCTCCAGGGCTACAGCATCTTCCATGGGGGACAGAGACCAGTGTGTGGGGCCGGCGGGTGGGGCTGCAGGGTCACCCGTGGGGGACAGAGACCGACAGCTTCCCCCGTGGGGAGGAGAGCGAAGGGGAAGAAGATGGCTGAGGGCAGGTCTCCAGAGCAGAGGGTCTGCCGTCCCCACAGGACGTGGCTCGGTCTACTCTAGCGACCTGGAAGACACCACGTCCCAGCAGAGGAACGCGGGTTCATGGGGTCGGTCCTTGGATCGCCATGTGCTCTGGAGCCCAGGCAGCTGCCTCCTGACCCTGAGCGGGTCCCGGCCCTGGGACAGCTCTTTCCCGACGGCAGCTGGCTCTCAGGTCCCAGCTCAGGGTCATTGCCGACGACCCCCTGCCTCCCCTGGCACACGCAAAACTGAGGGCAAGAGGGCCAGGCCGGCCCCACTGGATGCTGCCTCCAGGAATGAGGGGCCCAGGCAATCACAAACAATTAGAGGTGGGCTCACCCTTTGCTATTGGATTCGGACTATTCTGTCACTGAGCATTAATATTTATCTCTGGGGCACAGTTGACATGTCTCTGTGTTGGCTGGATGCAGCAGGCTGTGGTGCAGACCCCCAGGGAGAGAGTCTGGGGTCTCTCCCTTAGCGGGCACGGCTGCACAGGACGAGACACAGGCCTGTGCGACGAGGGCTCTGCTGGGGGAACGTCCGTCTGGGGACGAGCCTCCCGATGGGCAGGTGGAGCTGCCCCCAGTTGTCAGAAGGGGCGGGGGTGCAGAGAAAAACTTTAGTGTCCGACAAGTTGAGCCCTCTGACTCATGGGAAGTCATGGGCCCTGTGGTGTGTCTGTTCACGCTGTGGTCCCCTCACGTCTCCAAGTCCTGTCCCCAGGCTGGGGCGGGCGTGTGAGCGAAGGGGAGTAGCCAGGATGCAGGTGATGGGCAGCAAGCCAGTGAGCAGGTGGGAGAGGCTGGGGGCCCTCCTGAGGGGCCTGGGCCCGAGCCTCAGTGCCCAGCACCCTGGAAAGAAAGCTTTGCCCTGAAAGGCATGGGGGTAAGGGGGAGGGGTGTCTGTGGCAGGGAAGGGGCTGCTGGCTAAACAGCCGTGACTCTAGCAGAGAGGGAGTGTGACCTCTGGGGTCAGAGCACTGCAGAGCTGGAGCAAAACAGCTGAGCCCCGGCCGTGGGGCCACGGGGGAGCCAGCGTGGGCCACTGAGTCACAGTGCAGAGAAGATGCTGTGGCCCCTTGTTCAAGGCCTCTGTGCACCTCGGCTGGGGGCAGTAAACCTACTGACTCTTTACAGTGACGCCTACTGGTTAGCCCCAAGATGAGCCATTCTTAGAATCAGAAGACTGGCAACAGCAATAAGACCCCTCTTCCAAAATGTGCAATATCGAAACCATCTTTTCTGCCTGCATTTTCATCCCTTTGTCCACCTGTTCTCTTGCAATATGAGGAGGGGGTGCACGACACACAGGGGAATGTGCCTGAGGGCAGACATAGGAGCTCGAGGACTGGTAGAAACTCTGTCCCACTGAAGGGGACACCGGAAGCCGAGTTCATGGGGGCTGCCACCCACTAAGAGTAGTGTAAATGATGTCAGATTTTGCATGAAGCGTTGCACATCAAACCTTTTTCTCTATTGTATTTCAGGCTTTTAAAAATGAGATGACTGATAGTGATGGCAATTTATATGCATCTGTTATTAAAAGAGTGCTTTTATTTTTTAAAAGAATGGGAAGAAATTCCATTTTTGCCATGACTGCGAAGCCCCCACTATGCGTGGGGCCTGGGGGCCACGACTCGAGCCGCAGCGGGAGGGACCCCCTGGGCAAGCAGGACCCAACAGGAGGTAAACAGAGCCTTGAGGGCACGAACTTACGATGAGCGAGGAGCTGGGCTCACGAGCCACAGGCGACCACTCCCGACCACCACCCCGCACCTCTTCCTCTGGTGCTGGACGCGCATGGTTCGGGAACACATTTGGACACAGCGAAATACGTTCTGGATAATTTCAGCAATTTCAGCACATACAGTGGCCGACCTTTCGTGTCTAATCCAGTTTTAATGGGCTCCCCATGTTGTTCTCTACTGCTTCTTCAGCAGCTCAGCATGTGACAGGCAAGGACATTATGTGGGGACACAGAGACAGATGCTGTGTCATCCTAAATCACCCCAAATCTTCAGGTGTCATCGGAATCAGCGAAACCGCTGCCTGATTCTAGCAGTGAACTTTCTGGCTCTCAGAGCTGCAATGGCGCGATTGGCCTGCAGTGTTCTCCAACACAGGAGCCGACCAGGTGGTGGCCGTGCCCTTTCAGAGGACGTTAGGGGGACGATGTCCTCAAAAGGAAGATATTTAAAGACCCATTCTTATGTGCTACCAATTAAGTGATAGGAAAGCAGGGGCATGTTTTTATTTGGTTTGATCCCTTCTCAGAATGTGGGAATTGTAATCTGCATATTATTTTAAAGAAAAGAATGTTTCCATACAGATCCCTGGTGTTTATCCACAAGGGACACCAAGGAGCAGGCAAGGGGATGGGGAGGACGGTGATGGCATCGCTTTTGGACTCGCCTGCCTGCAGACTCTCAGGAGCACCTGGTGTGCACCACGCACCCGAGCACCTGGTGTGCACCACGCACCCGAGCACCTGGTGTGCACCAAGCACCCGAGCACCTGGTGTGCACCACGCACCCGAGCACCTGGTGTGCACCACGCACCCGAGCACCTGGTCTGCACCAAACACCCGAGCACCTGGTCTGCACCATGCACCTGAGCACCTGGTCTACACCACACTCCAGAACACCTGGTCTGCACCACGCACCTGAGCACCTGGTCTGCACCATGCTCCGGAACACCTGGTCTGCACCAGGCACCTGAGCACCTGGTGTGCACCAGGCACCTGAGCACCTGGTCTGCACCACACACCTAAGCACCTGAGCACCTGGTGTGTACCACACACCTAGCACCTGGTGTGTACCAAGCACCTGAGCACCTGGTGTGCACCACGCTCCAGAACACCTGGTGTGCACCACGCACCTGAGCACCTGGTGTGCACCACGCACCTGAGCACCTGGTCTGCACCACGCACCTGAGCACCTGGTGTGCACCACCCACCTGAGCACCTGGTGTGCACCAAGCACCTGGGCACCTGGTGTGCACCAAGCACCTGGGCACCTGGTCTGCACCACGCACCTGGGCACCTGGTCTGCACCACGCTCCAGAACACCTGGTCTGCACCACGCACCTGAGCACCTGGCCTGCACCACGCACCTGAGCACCTGGCCTTCACCACGCACCTGAGCACCTGGTGTGCACCATGCACCTGAGCACCTGGTGTGCACCAAGCACCTGAGCACCTGGTGTGCACCACAGACCTGAGCACCTGGTGTGCACCAAGCACCTGAGCACCTGGTCTGCACCACACACCTGAGCACCTGGTTTGCACCACGTTCTGGAACACCTGGTCTGCACCACGCACCTGAGCACCTGGTCTGCACCATGCACCGGAACACCTGGTGTGCACCACGCACCTGAGCACCTGGTGTGCACCAAGCACCTGAGCACCTGGTGTGCACCACAAACCTGAGCACCTGGTGTGCACCAAGCACCTGAACACCTGGTCTGCACCATGCACCTGAGCACCTGGTGTGCACCATGCACCAGAACACCTGGTCTGCACCATGCACCTGAGCACCTGAACACACTGTAGCACATCTTCCAGAGTTTCACTGCTTTCCCAATTCAATGCTTAAAAATCTTTGAGGACAAGGCTGTTTCTCCTGTCCAAGCACCACTGCTTCCTTTGCTCTCTGGACACCCTTGAAATCATGATGGCTTGACAATTCACTAATGACCAGAGATGTTCTCCATTATTCCCAGCAAACTGCTCTGCCAACTGGTTAACTTGCTTCCTACACTTTGCAGGACTGACTTGGAGAGGAGAGCACGCACTGCCCTCCATGTGGTCCTGCACGGGGACCCGCAGGTTGCAGCCCCCACTGTCCCTCAGAGATGCTGCCCCCGGGAGTCATCCTCTGGGGCTTGGGGCTCCTTCTGTCTGGGGAACAGTCCTCTGGCTGCACAAGCAGAGCACAGAAGCTGAGTAAAGAGCCATCAGGGCCCCTGCACTGGACGGGATGGTAAAGGCATGCTGACGGACCCCGGGGCAAGCCTGCCGTCGGAAGCAGGCCTCAGTGTGAAGGCCAAGTGGCAGAGACAGCATTTTATTCCTTCCTGCATCTCTAGCATCTGCAACTGCTGCATGGAGGAAAGACAGAATGGAGGTACCCAGTGACAGGTGAACAGAGGGAACTCAGTGACAGGTGAACGGAGGGGCCCAGGGAGAGGTGAACAGAGGGGCCCGGTGACAGGTGAACAGAGGGGCCTAGTGACAGATGATGGAGGGGCCCAGGGAGAGGTGAACAGAAGAGCCCAGTGACAGGTGAATACAACCTGGGAATGCTAGAGTCCAGATTCACTCTCTTTGCTCTTGGGTGAAGAGGCAAGAAGGGAAATCTGTTTAACAGGAGCTTTCTGCAGGATGAAAACATTTAGTCTTGCCTTTCTTTTCTAGAGAGCAAAAGCAAGATGACCCCTGCATAAGGGCAGTTTGTATTCAGGGATGAAAAATAAAATACTATGCAGTGTTAGAACATGCGTTTTCCCCCCTCGTCATTAGTTTTGCTTTTATAAAAAATTCCCAACAGAAGCCTTCCGTGGACAAATATAACTTGTATCTGTGGCTCTCTAGTGCCTGATGTTGGCTCCAAATATCGCAGGGCACTTCCGAGAGGTTTCCAGAGCCCTGTCCTGTTTGTTGGGCAACCCACTGTCCACCGGGAGTCCCAGTCTTCACCTCCGGGGCCAGGGCGGCAGTGCCCAGTGGCCCGGGCCCCACGCTCAGGCTGTGAGTCAAGCGGTGAGAGGAGGTTAGAACACCCGCACACGTGGCTACTGCCTCTTGCTCTTACTTCTCGCACTTGCGGTTCCCTGCTGTGCCGTACGCATACTAGCTTCAGTGTGCGTGCAACGAGCAGGCATGTGGAAGGCTGGGGAGCAACTACACGGAGTGCTACAGAGACGACCGTGCCAAGGAGTCCACCAAACACAAGTTGTTATTTCACTGGTTTTCCAAAGAATGGTTTTTTAAAGCAAAATTGAAATTCAAAATTTGAAATCTGGAGGGAATTGACAAAGCCTTTTCTCCTTTCATCTGGAACCCTAGGTCTCGGAGGAGGGCACCTTCGAGGGCAGGGTCTGTCCAGTCGAGTTTCTGGGCCGACCCCTAGAGCCCCGGATGCGTGTCTCAGTTGAGCTCAGAAACGTCATTCCGCGGGTCTGTTCCCAAGCACCTGGAGATGGGGCTGGTGGGCAGCGTCCGCAACGAGGTCAGAGGGACCCACACCTGGGCCCTCACTGCAGACGACGACCACTCGGTGGAGAATGTGCTCTGGAAACAACACGTGGGGAGGGTCTGTGATTTTGCTTGTCTCTATTCCGAAATCCTAGTTCTTAGAGAAAGAATGATGCCTTCTCTTTTTTTCTGACATTTCTAATTAACAGCCAATATTCCATTACCACATAAATAGGCTCTGCCTTATGCTTTTAGTAACACTCCTTACGCTGTGAGAGACTGAAGTCTTCATTCCCTGCTTCCAAAAATACCTTATGATCCACATTAAAAAGCCATTTTTGTAGGACACGAAATTGTGAATACTGGAAATTTGGTGTGGTTCCAAACAAGTGTGTTTGTGTATATGTGTACATATATGTATATATCAGTGTATACACCTCCTTCCCGCGTGACCAGACAAAAGTGGAAAAGTGAAAAAGAAAACAGAAAGACAGACTACCGTATATGCAGGCCAAAAGATACATTTTGCAAGCAATCAAATTTTCATGGTCTGTAAGAGACTTTCCAGAACATCATTAATGTATTATTAGTTGTGCATTAAATCAACAGACACCAGATTTCATCTGGGCACAAAGTCCTCCGGAGAACGGAGAGATTCGGTGAATGTCCACGTTCCATACGAAACGACTCTCACAGGCGCAGGCTGCCGTTCTGCTTGTGCCCCAGGGAAGGACTGTACCGCTCTTCTCAGGCCCCGATATTCCAGAAGTCACGCCCTCCGAGTCTCTGGATTGCTCACTGTTACACGGGCACGCGGAGGGACCAGCACTCAAGAACGCCCACGTTGTGGTAACTGAAGATCCCTTGGCGTCCTGCCGGACTGGGATGTGGCCCGAGAGAAGGGCCGAGCACTTCTCATCCTGGGAAGGATCAGCCTGCACCACAGCTTGACGGTGACACAGAAAGGGCACGATTCTGTGCGTGGATACAACTGAGGCAATGGCTGGGTGGGACCCAGTCTTCTTCAGTCACAGAATAACCACATGGTCTATGCCATCCCCACTGTGTAGAGAGGGAAACTGAGGCTCAGAGAGAGAGAAATGCACAGCTGAGGCAGAGGGTCAAGAGAGGAGGCTGGCGGCGAGGCCCAGCCTCCCTGACTCCCGAGTGCCAGTCGCATGCCGGCCGCGAAGGGCGCTGCTTTCTTCCTTCTTGTTGAGTCTGAGTTTTTGGAGAGGCATTGGCTCAAGGTCAAGAACCGTCCTCACGGTCATGATGGGTAGAGGCCTAGGGAACTCTGAAGGCCGCGGTGTGGGGTATTCTTGCGGGCCCACGCAACTGTGGTTTGCACAGCTCCGCGTGACACAATCGTAACTGTGCAGAGTGCGTGTGGGGGGCAGTGAACACGAGACCCCGCAAACGGGGGGCTGCCCATGCGCCTCACTCCCTCGGCCTCAGGGCCGCGGCTCCCGTGTTCACAAGCCAACCCAGCCATCGCTCATGTCCCCCGACATTCAAGCACTCTCCGCCTTGGGACGGGGGACCCGCCACGGTGTGTGAGACTCACTCAGAGGGAATCAAAGCTCCGACTTACCTTTCCGTAGGATCCTTGTCCTAGAACTTTCAAGAGTTCAAACTGGGAAGGGTCGGCCTTCTCAAAGCCTTCCTTTACATGGTGGCTGATGTCGATCTCCTTGACGGTGCCTTCCTCCTGCAAGAGAGTGGTGGTACACGGTGAGTACACCCAGCAGCAGGCTGCTCTGGATTCACCACACTTCCGTCCTCTACGGCCGTCACGACACGCTGGGCCGTGTTATGGATTTTGAGGACCGCAGTGAAGGCAGGGAAAATCTGTTCTCGACCCTCGAGGTCTTCCAGCCGGACTGAGGATTTAATTTACATGAGACGGATTAATAGGAGAAAAAAATCAAAGTATTATTCCATGTGCACAGAGGCCCAATAACGAAGCTGAGACCTAGAGAAATGACCAGAGCAGGCAGTTTTTATTCTTTTTTTTTTAATATTTTATTTATTTGAAAAAGAGAGAGAGAGAGAGAGAGAGAGAGAGCACAGACAGGGTGAGGGGAGAAGCAGACTCCCCGCTGAGCAGGGAGCCCGATGCGGGGCTCGATCCCAGGACCCCGGGATCATGACCTGAACCGAAGGCAGACGCTTAACCGACTGAGCCACCCAGGCGCCCCCAGTTTTTACTCTTTATAGACAAAGGGACAACAACAAATCTGCCAGGAATTGGCAAGACAAGGAAAGCTTGACTTTGGGAGCTTCAGTTAATTAGGAATTATAAGAGGATTTGGGCTGGGGCAGTAAACTGGGAAAAAGTAGCAAAGGCTCCTGTCTCTGGGGACAGGCTGTCTCTATTTCCTGGTGACGAAGGGTACCATCCCCGGGGCGGGGGGTGGTACTGTGACACGTGGGACATCACAGAGCTTTATGCCATCATCCTTTCCTGGGCCTATCTCAGGAAGCAGGCCAGGGGAGCTCTCGCTTGCTTCTTTTCCGCATGGGTATTTGTCATTTGGTCTCATCTCAAGGACTCGTCAGGAGCTCTCCACGAAATCCATTCTGTGTCCAACAGTTTGGGCAAAAGTTGGGGTAGGGATGACGATGGGACCCGTGCGGCAGAAGGAACCTCTGAGATCTGTCTCAATGTCAGTGGGGCTGTGCTGAAAAGGGCCGTTGACAGGCTCCCTACGTGGCCGTGGTTTGTGAAATGCAGATGTGTGACCTCCTCCTTCTTCCTGAAGGATACCTTTGCCACAGCTAATGCAAAGTGCATTCCGTTGGTCTCCCAGAGACCGTCAGAAGAAGCAGTCAGATAAGATTTTTCTGCCAGTCCAGAAGCAAGATTTCCCAGTAGGAATTAAAAAAAAAAAAAAAAAGTCTTTGTTCTTTAAATTAAGACATGGACAGAAATCACTACGATTTTTCATCAGAGAACTTCCTGTCCCCACAGATGCATCACTTCACTTATAACAGGGTAAATCCGCCCAATGCCAGCAATCTGAAGTTGGGAAGCTGGAAAAGAGGCATTTTTCCTGACAGTAGAGGCTCACTATTGCTGAGTGCCTCGCTGTGCTTCTCTGGGACTCCCCTTCCAGCCCCTCCATCCATCGGAGCACTCACCCCTGCTCTACCGTCTTGGCATTTGGCGAGGTGTTGAAAAACAGCAGAATGGGCTGGCTGAAAAGCTCATCTAAAAATAGCACCCAGTAATCACAAGCACATTGTGTTCTGGACACTCAGGACTTCTCATTGTTTCTTTCATTCCTTAAGAAATTGTTTTGAAGTAGAGATTCAGTCCGAGGCAGGCCCAGAGCTACAAATGTTAGAGATGGGTTTCCACTCCTGGGGCACAGGGACACCACCCCTTCTACCTGGAGGTAGTCGAAGAGCAGCTGTTTTCAAGTGAAATCGTAATAGCAATACTTTACATTACAGGGGTCTCTCTAAAATGTACAGAGATTTCGGTTTCTCAAAAGTTATGAATGGTTCTATTTTATTCCTGCGTAACCAGCACTGGACACCTTTAAAGTAGACCAAGGTCGTACGCGCCGCAAAACCTAACTGCAGGTCAGCAGCCTGTGCAGGAACGTTTCGCTTTTTCTCTTCCCATGGTTAAGAGAACACTCCAATTTCCACATCTTTGAGGATTATTTGCCATTTTTGTAGAAACAATGGTTTTTCTAATTGTGAACAGAAACAAATGAAAATAGCCAAAATGGATTCTTTTTGATCAGTTCCTAAGGTTCCTAGGAGCTCAGTTAGGAGAAGACCAATTAGAATGTCATTGATTTGTGATCACTTCTTGAATAAATAAGTAAGGCTCGGGGGCAAAGGTCACCCAATCGGGGATTATATTTGGATTGCAGTCTGGGGTGGAGGTCACAGTTGAAGACATTCCCGCTTTCAGCCTCAGGCCTCCTGGACCTGCAGACCCTGTAGGCTCAGGAGACCGAGCAGCTTCTGGAAGGAACGTCTCCATTTGGCACAGGAAGGGAAAGCGACCACGGGACACTCAGCTTCATCGTGGTGCCCTGGTTTCGCACAAAGACTGTACTCTGCGGTCCTGCAGCCGACTTCCATTTCCCACGCAGAAAACAAGGCCAAAGCCGAAGTTCAAAACACTTCCCCAAGTCCCCATAGACACATAGATGCTGTCCTTCCCTGCTGTTGACTTGTCAGCTGAAGAAAGAGATGGAAGATGATGGGGTCACTTAAGTGAGAACAAAGTGCCCCTTTCCTGTTAATGAAGAACTTTCCAGCAATGGGCCCACTGACCACCCTCTCCCTACGGCGCAGCCCACCGGGAGTCACCCAGAATCCCGATTTCCCTCCTGAAAGAACTTCCATCACGCAGCCGCGGAAATTCGGCACCTGCACTACGAACAAGTCATCGTTCCCCGAATCCCGTCTTTCTGCGACTTCATTTTGGTAAGGGACACATTAACAGTCACAGTGCTGAACAGAGTCAAATTCAACACCGTCGTAGGCACAGCGTGGGAGAGGGACAGCGTCCACTCAGATGGCCGAGGAGCCCGGGGCCAACGGGGGCGTGCACTCTTAGCTTGGCCTCCGATCACACTTCATGGCACATGTGTGTTTCATGACGATTCCAGATCATTCCTCCTCTTCAGCCGCTCTTTGCGGAGAGCCAGAGGCCCACAGTGGCGGTAAGTGAGGTCACTCAACCCGCTGGGACACCGTCAGGTGGCATTCTTACGGTGGGAGCCCGCCGTGCCCAGTCCCTGGGCATTCCCACCGCATCCCCCTCCTGGAGCGCCAGCCGGTGAAGCTGACTTCTCCTCCCTGTCCACCGTATACCCCCTTCCATTTCAGAAGTTTACCTTCTTAACGTTTCAAATCAAAGGTTTACAAACAAATCTCTCAGAACATTTCAAGTGTTGTGTATTCTTGCTGTCCAAGAATTTGGGGCAAACGTACCCAAAGCACATAGCTAGTTTCACCCCCGAGAATGGCATCAGAAACCTCAGAACTCTCTTCCCTGATCACATTGCAATGCGGTTCATTTCCCACATGAAATCACTAAGGTCTTTAAGAGAAGAGAGTCTCGGCTGTCCCTGAGGATCCAAGAGCGTCACACTTTAGATTTCAGAGTTTTGCATTTGTAGTGACATTTTGGCTTGAATTTGCCTGAGGCTAATTTGTTTTTCTCTTTCCCAGAACTTAAAAGAAAGACAGGAGGGGAGGGGAAGGGAGGGGAGGTTGACGCCGAGCTGACCACAGGGGCCCGTGTGCACAGACGCAGGCAGGGAGGGGAACATGTCCAGGCATGTCTGCTCTTGTTTCTGGATGGAACATCCTATTTTCTGGATGATCATTGCCCTAAAGGGCAACTAGAATTATAGTATCACCCATGTCTCATTTTGAAATAAATGCCTTTTCTTTGTTACCAGGCAGGCCATTTTATCTAGAACTCTGTGGATTTTAATGTTATTCCTTTCAGAAAATAAACTCTGTCCCTAAATGCTCTACATATAGCACTAAACATTTGGTTTCTAGTGTGATTCCTGTGAATGGGTATTTTTTTTTTTTTTTTTTAGTAACTTGAGAAATTTGGTGGGGAGAAAGTGGTACCTTGCTTCACAAGCAAGAGGATTTCAAAAATGTTCTAATGAGAGAGAGAAAAGCTAGAGAAATAAATTGTTTAAATGACATCAATATGTGACAAGATAATTTGTGACAATGAATTTTTTAAGCCCCCGTTGAATCGTGTTTGAACTTCTGACAGATCACAGAGCTTTGTGGGCAGGTACCCAGCAGTGGTCGTGAGAGGCTGGTGGCTGCAGGCAGTGATGAAAGGGGGTGGGGGGGCACCTCACAGCTGACCCCTCCTCCCTGCACGGGGGTCACTTTCTTAGAATGTCCTCCATCCCGAAACATCTGCTATTCCTGTCATTTTTGAAGGGAGGATATTTGTGAAAAGCACGTGCAAATCAAAAGTTGTGAACTATTAATGATAAAGACATAGAAAATAAAAACTGGGCAAGTGGTAGCTTCACCTCCAGAACAGGCGGAGAATTCATTCTAGAAATCACCAATTCTCAGGTGGGATATCAATTCCCATGAAGGGTACAGAGTGGATGATTAAACAGGTGGTTTATAAAAGTGTAGAAAAGAACAAGGAAAGGACCTAGCCTCTGAGTCTCTGGGAGCAGTCCTTCAGAACCACTGGGGGAGCTAGGAGCTAGTTAAATGTGCGGATCCCGGGGGGCGGGGGGTCAAGGCCTGGAATCTGTGAAGGACAGGCTCCCAGCTCGGAACACAGAACTGGGTTTCACTTAGCTTCCCTGCTCACACCAGCACTCCTTCCCCTCCTGTGCTTCCCACCAGCTTATGCGGATGCTCTATCTACTCAGTGAAAATAAAAATTTCATTGTTCCCCCCACCCCCAAGTCCACCAGGTGCAGACACAACTCTGAAAGGAGTTTTCAAACTCAGGGTCTCTGGTACCTCTGCTACCCACTGGCATCCGGCTCCCCCCACCTCACAGCAAGTCACGACAGAGTGCTAACCCCAGGGGTCAGATCCCCGGGCTACCCGCCCCTCTGTCTTCCCCGGGACACGTTCCTCACTGGCCTGCTCCCCGGGAGCCTCCGACCTCCCCATTCTCTGTCTCCTTATCTCTCTGCCTCCCAGCATCCTGCCACGCCTGCCTCGGTGCCTGGCCTTCTCCCCTGTGATCGCCCCCCGCCCCCGGCCCCCACCCCGTCCTGCGGCTTTATGCCGGCCTCCAGATGGGACCTCTCCCCAGGACTCCGACTCTGGAGGCTCACCACAAGCAGCTGAATGTGTGCGAGAGCCATGTGAGGGGACGCGGTGTCTCGTGTCCTCCTTGAGGCTTTCCTTCATGCAGGGGTGGGCCCGAGGTCCACCGGGGCTTGTCACCAGCACCCCTGCCCTGTGAGGCCATGAGGTCACCTCAACTTCAGCAGCTTTGTCAGTTGCCATCAAGGAGACAGTCCACTTCCACCGTTCCCTCATTCCAGGTTCTCCCTCTAACACAGGTTTTGGCCTCTGAATATTTGCTACTAACTTCCCAACTTACTAATGCATTTACATATTTTAGGAAAGATCGTGTATCCAGGACTATTGACTGTTTTTAGCAAGAGAGCTTGCCACTCACAGTCTAGGGTGTTGCTAGAAACAGAAGTTCAGGAATGCTTTCGGGGTGGAGAAAGGAGCCACCCCACAGCTTTCTGTGCCTCCTCCAGAAGGTAAAGATCAGAGGGGATGCCCTAAAGAGCCCTGGAAGGTGGAGGGATGGCCGGGGGTGGGGTGGGAAGTGGGGAGCATCCTCCGGGAGCTCTGTACTGTCTGTGCAGGTTTGGGGTCTTTGTTATCAGGAAAGCTTGCCGGACTCATGAAGACATGCATCTCACTGCAAAAACCCCAGGGTGGGTGGCTCTGTTCCTCGTGCTAATATGACGTGAGGATGACCGGAACCACAAACTCTAAGAAACAGAAGGACCCCCTCCTTTCGGACAGGTCAGGCGGCTCCTTTGGTGGGTCAGGGGCCTGCACCCACCTGCGGGCAGCACCCTGCATGCGCCTGGGCCAGAGCCCGCTCTCGCTGGCGCGCGGGGACAGGGCCGACTGCCTTTGTCCTATTTATTTCTCGGGAAACGATGTCTAGAGAGAGTTTCCTCTCCGTCTCCCCGGGGCTAAAAATAAGCTGAGCCACTTAGTAGAGGGCACCCCTCCCAGCACGAGTGGAAATCAAGCTAGTCCTATGGCACTTGCTGGAATCCAGACAAAACAGGGATGGCTTTATTTAGGAAGAAATCTACAACTGCGCCGGAGGCAGGCGAGCAGCAAGGCCAAGGGCCCGGGAAGAGAAAGGAAAACCCGGTGAAATGTTGAGACAGCCGCTAGAAGCTCTGAAATTTCAGGAGTGGGACACAAGACACCTGAGTGGGGGAAAGATGTGCTCAGCTGCCCGAGATCCGTTTTCCACCCTGGCCGTTTCCAGTGCGGTAAGCGCAGGTCTATTTGACCCGGTGCTCGTGGGACAGGCAGGAGGGGCACCTGCACTGACCCGCACAGCCCGAGGCTCGCTCTCATCCTGGAACTCTGTGTTTCCTTCTTCCCCAAGAGCGTCAGCGCAGAGGTGCGGTCGCCGCGATAGCTCACGGACACTGGGCCCGGATGGGGCGCCGGCGCGGGGCGTCGGGGCGGCACGAAGTGAAGGTCACAGAGGAAGCGTGGCAGACGCCGCAGAACCAATCCCCATTGCCTTCCATCCCAAACCCGGCCTTTGACCGCCTCCACTCCGGTTAGCTCCGGTCGTCGAGCGTTCCCCTCCGGCTTTGAGTGAGAGCTCCACCCCCTCGTCGGGCGGGGTCTCTTCGCCCCTGCTGTCCCCTCCCATCACCTTCCCTTCCGACCTCCAGGAGGCTCTTGCCGGCCGCCGTTCGTAGAAATCTCAGTCCACACAAATCGGACTCCCAGACGGCTGGGACTGTAACACAGACCCCGGAGTGGCATTTCGGCAGGGCCTCCCTCGCCCGGGGGAGGGCTGCAGGGCCTGAGGGCCACGTCATCCCCCTGGCAGGCAGGCTGCGGCTCCCCATCCTCCCGGTGGGCCCCCCCGCCCCGCCCCCAGCCCCCTGGGGAAGCAGTGTCTGAGGCCGAGGCTTGGGGCTCTGGGTCCGACTCTACGCTTGGCTCCTGGGCCCTTCCCACCTCTTCTGGAAAGTTCCCTTCTGTGATGTGCTTTCTAACGAGTCACCTCCAACACGAGACAAGAACATCGCTATCTGCGGATGTGAATTTATTCAGATGCACCAAGGAGTCTCCAAAGAGCCCCCAAACTGGGTGTGGATGGAAAACGTACGCCTTAGGTCCAGACACAGAGAAGTTTCCTCAAGGAACAGACAGCTTTCTGTGGGGATGGTTCTGGGGCAGCAGGATGCGTGCACAAAGGGGGCTGATGACCTTATTCCTTAGCACAACTTTAAAAATAGCGCCAAGTAAAGACCCACAGAAGGTGATGGAACACCACCAGGTGCTCACCGAATAGACAATTATCACCAGGCTGTTTCTCTTCCTCTTCCTCAGAACCTTTTCACTTTGGGTTTGAGATGCATAGTATGGAAGAGGGTATACTGAGAGAGAAGAGAAAACACAGGCTTTAAAATCCCAAGTGAAAAACCTGCGTGATGATAACTCACAGGATCAGTATAATTAAGGAAGCTACGGTCATATCCCAGTGGTATCTAGTGGGACAAGCTTCATACTTTCTCTAGCAAGGGAAAATTTCACTTATCTGTCAACTTCTCCAAGGCTCAAATATTTACGTATTTCTTTTTTATTTTTTAAAGTTTATTTAATTTTCATAATCTCTACACTGAATGTGGGGCTTGAACTCATGACTCCCAAGATCAAGAGCCGCATGCTCCTCTGACTGAGCCAGCCAGCCACCCCAATTATTTATGTATTTCTGACTTGATATCCCAGTTTTTTCCCCCCAAATCAACATTTTGTAAATGTTTGATACTCTCTCTCTCAAATAAATAAGTAAATCTTTAGAAACAAACAAACAGCAACAAAAAAAACCTGACGGGAGCAGAATAAGGAAATGCTGAATCGGCCAGTGGTCAGCAACTCAGTGTCCGCAGGACTCTTTCACTCACACGAGACTGTTTTCTGCTTCAAGTCCTCTGTAACTACAGTCCGTTAACAGCCCTGGGTCCCCTGCTTACGCCTGGGCATGAACCTTGCGCAGGGTGCACTGAGCCACCTGGACGGACAGCTGTGTGTCCATTCTCACGACGGATCATGGCCCACTCTTGTTCCTTTTCTAGTAAAAGGGGACAGTCCCGTGGCCAGACTACACCATTAGAGGCAGAAGACAAATCTGTGAGTGTCATTACGGGGGTTTCACTTATTTTTCTCATCAAAAGAAAACTTGAGGTATGGAACCATGGCTCTCCAGCCCCACCCATAAGAACTTACATTTGGTGCTACTGGTCAGAGGGTCGGTTCAAATCTTCAAAAGCGCAAAGAATATTCTCCAAGATAATGTGAATAATCAACATCTACATGGATTGTTGGTGTCTTTCTTGAAAGATGCAGGAGATCATGACTGTAAATCTGTCCTTGGGAACATTTAAGTCAAAGGTACAAACTAGTGAAAGTACAGTTTCTCTAGCACTCACTGGCAAACCAGACCTCAGAGGTGAGTCAAGGGTGCATATCGAGCTGGTGGGCAAAAACCATGGGCTTAGACGTCCATCGAAAGGCGTGGGGCTCGGGGCGACAGCCCCTTCCCCCATGGAGCGAGCAGAGGGAGGGAGTACAGGCACAGACTGGTGGGGTGTCTCTAAGCAAACCTGTGTAGAGGAAGCAACTTTGGTTTCCACAAAGAAAAAGTGGCTTAAGTAACGGATTTTTTAATGGTCCAACAAATACGTGGCAATAGTTAAGACTGATTGCTCCGACTGGAAAAAGCCTTGTACTGGAATACCGACATTCCCAGCCCTTCCTCTGAAAGTAGAGGTGCAAAGCAGCTCTCCCTGCCAGAGGGGGCGGCACTGGCCATTTGGGCAGACTCGTGCCTAGAATCTGTAGGGCATAGGTAATGATGAATTCTTCAAACGGATAACATTATTCACATCGAGACGGGAATAATTTGCAAAAGGATCATAAGGGGCCACTTGCTTGGGGAGAATAATGGCAGCGCCATTTGCCATTTGGGCAAGGATGCAGGATGAGGTCATGTGTTGGGGAAAACAATAATTGTGCCCTGTAAAGAATTTTATATTGTGATAGAAAGTAATCAGCTACAATGCAAGAAACGATCTAAAGAGCCACTAAATCCATGTTTTAAAAGAGAAAGAAATGTGAACAGAAAAGAAAATCCCATGAATAGATAAGCACTGGTCTTATGTGGAGATTTCTTTTATTCCATACACAAATTCCATGGTCTATCCAGAGGCACATGCATTCGTACCTTCTGACCCAGGAATCTCAGTTTTCAGACTTTATAGATAAAATTTGAATATAGGAAGCTGTTTGTTACAATGTATTTTTTTTATATATAAGAATGAAGAAATGGGAAACAACTTAAAAGTCCAGCAAACTTGGAAGAATTCAGTAAATGATGATACGTCTACCACGTGGAATTGTATGCAGGCATTAAAAGCGATTGTGCTGTTCACAATTGCTCCCAGAATAATGGAATACTTAGGTAAAACCTAACAAGAGACACGCCATCGCTGTGTGCTGAAAACTACCGAATGCTATGGAAAGAAATCAAAGAAGAGCTAAGTAAACAGAGAGAGATGCCATGTCCGTAGATCAGAAGACTCAACACAGTGAAGAGTTTAATTCTCCAAAAATTGACCTGTAGTTATAATGCAACTCTTATCAGAATTCAAGCTAGGCTTTTTGTAGGTATAGGCAAGCTCATTCTAAAATGGAAATGCAAATGCCAAAAACCAGAAGTAGCTAAAAACAATTCTGAGAAAGAATAACCAAGTGGGAGGAATCACTGAAGCCATGTGAAGGCTTAAAAGGTAGCTAAAGTAATTGAGGGAGTACGGTACTGGGGGAGGGGCGGATATGGGGACCAATGGAACAGAAGAGGGGACCCTGGAAGAGACCCATCCAATTATACCCAGCTGCTCTTGGACAGTGATGGGAAGTTAATTTGATGGAGGAAGGAGAGTCTTTTCAACAAAGAGTGCTGGAGCAGTGGATGTCCAAGGGAAAAAAAAAAAGAAAAAGAAAAAAAGCAATGTGAACTAAATCCCATAACTTATACAACAATTAACTGAAAATGGATCAGAGATATAAATGTAAACCATAAAACTATAAAATGTTTAGTAGAAAAGCCTCAGGACCTACAGCTAGGGGAAGAATTTTAGACATGACACCAAAAGCATGATCCCTAAAAGGGAAAACTGATAAATGGAACTTAATCAAAATTTAAAACGTTTGCTCTCAAAGAGTTCGCGAAGAAGATGAATAGAGACGCTAGAGGCTGGGAGAAAACATTTGCAAAGCACTCATCCAACGAAGGTCTGTGTCCACAACATAAAGAATTCTCAAAATTCAACAGTAAAATAAAACAAGCAGTCCAATTAAAAAATGGACAAAAGAGATAAATAGTTGTTTCACAAAACAAGATAAACGGATGGCAAAGAGCCACATGAAAATATACTCAACATCTTTAACCATCAGAGAAACGTAAAGCCGCAATAAGATATCGCTACCTACCTACCAATGACTACAAGAAGAAACAAAACAGTGATAACATCAAATGCTGGCAAGGGTACAGAGGAACTGGATCTCTCACACATTTTCCAGTGGTACGGCCACTGGAAAACAGTCTGGAAGTTTCTTACAAAATGCAACCTGCACTTAGGGGACAAGCCAGCAAGTGCATCCTTGGACAGTAATCCCAGAGGAAGGAAGACTCTGTTCATACAAAAATCTTTACCTGTAACACCCAGGCTGGAAACAAGCCAGATGTCCTTTGAGGGGTAAATGGTCAAGCAAGCTGAGATTGATCATCTCACAGCAGTAAAACAGAACAAACTGTCGATACACACAACTCGAATGAATCACCAGAGAATTATGCGGAGTAAATAAAGCCAATCTCCACAGATTATATTTATAGGATTTCCTTTGTATGTCATTCTTGTCATGACAAAATTATAGAGAAAAAGAACATATTAGCAGTTGCCAGAGGTAGTGCATGTGTGTCCATAAGAGTTGTAGGAGGGATCTTTGTGGAGATGAGAATTCTGTGTCTTGATTATGGTGGTAGTTACACGAATCTACATATGTGATGAAACTGGATAGAACTACACACAGACACACACACAGACAACTGGTGACACCTGAATAAAACCTGTTGATGGCACCAAATGCCAAATTCCTAGTTTTAATATTGGAGTATTGTTATACAACATATTACCAGCAGGGAAAATTGGGTGAAGGGCAGACAGGAGTTCTGTACTAGTTTTTGTAACTTCCTGCGACTCTATAATTATTTCAGAATAAAAAAAATTTTTGTTAAGTGATTTTGAAGTCCATTTGGCAACGTTGAGTCTTATTATAAGACTGTACATCAAAGGAGGCAGTCTATAAATTTTATGTACATGATGGTTACCATATTTAAAAGATGTGTAGGAAAAATATTTATGGAAAATAATTTGAGATATTAATGGTAGCAGTATTGGAGGGCTGTAAATGATTAATTTTCTTCCCATTGCTTTCTAACTTTTGTTATAAAGAAATATAAAAATGATCAAGAAGACCCCATCTATGTAAGGAAATTTAAAAAAACAGTAAAGTCACCTTACTAACTGTCTATGTGAGATTCCCACATTCATCTACTGCTCTCCTATCCAGCAACACTGAAACACTATGGCAAATTTAGGCAAAATTAACTGTGAGCTAATTAAGCAAATAAAATCTCGCTGCAAGAAAACAAAAAGACGGAAGCCAGCATTAAGTACTTTGGATACCATTTCTGGATGCAAAGAATAAACTTGCCATTTGGTGAAAAAGAAAGGCTCAATATTTTTAAAGCTATTAAAATTTTTATACTCAACATGCAGGATTCATCTTTTGGATTAACACAAAGTTTCCAATCAGGGTGCAGATGGTAAACACAAACGTGCGCTATATGGAGACCAACACATACTTTCCAGCCTGGCAGGTGACCAGTGAGTTAACAGATGATTTTCTTGGGATGCCAGGTATTTGGGGGTGGGTGGTATGAACTTAACTGGAAACCAACAAACAAAAAGCTGGTTTAAAAGTGAGATTAGAGATGAATGTCTGCTAGGGCTAATTAGACAACCAAGAGGAGTGTGATAAATTTCTCCTAAATAGGTTTGTAGCTATAAATATGAAGAGTTTACATTTTTTTCCTGAAGAGTCATGAGTAGAAATCCAAGCAAAATCAAGCGTGGTCAGTTTTGCCGTGTGTGTGTGTGTGTGTGTGTGTGTGTGTGTGTGTGTGTGTGATTAGCAATCCCTGTGTCTCTGAGGGACGGTTCCACGTGAGCGGCCTTCCCGGATATAAGGCCAAGGTGGGACTCGGTACTTGGGGCAATGGAGGAGAACCACTTCTGCCAATACTCTGGTCCTGGCTATTTTTCCAGTTTCCTGACAAAAGTAGATCATCCCACATATCCTTAAAGAAGACTGCTGATGTGGTTATCAGAGTTTCGTAACGTGGTTCATGGAGCAGGTCTGCTGTATACGCTCTATTTTCCTACCGTGATCATTCTTACAAATAGAATCCAGACAGAAGATGATCGTGAACTTCACAATGAAGTTTAAACAATTTCAGTGGCAAGGTGCAGACTACTTTTTACCAGTTTCTAAAACTGTTGAAAAGACAAAACTTTTGGACAAAAATCTCATTCAAAGAAGTTAGCTGAATAACCATCCCTCTTTTGGTTTTTAAACCATCTTAGTTGACATTTTCAAAGATTACAAAGCATTCCGCTGAAAAACAAAACAGATGGAACTTAAAGTTTTGGAGTGCCCCACCGGCACATACCCTCCAGCCCCCCACCTGAGCCTGGAGCTGGAGAACCTGCCCAAGTCAATGCAATCAAAAGGCATTAAGCTACCTCGAAATCTATGCAGTGCATTAGTTTTTGCCAATAGGAGCTGTAAATGACAAATTCCCAATGTACTGAGCACAGATGAAGCCTTTCTATGGAGGTGACAAACTGAGCCAGTTTTCACAGCACATCCTTTCCGATGCTGACACAGCAGCTCACTGCCCTCAGCAGAATACCAAAGACTGAGAATCAAAAGATCCCTCATAGGGCCCACCAAGCAATCCGGACAATTAAAGTTTACCCCTCCAGTAGACAGACTTCACCTGCCTAAAGTTCCTGGTCACTCAGTGAAAGCAGTTCAGGGATGTGGCAAACGCTTCTCTGAGAAATTAGAGGTTACGTGCAAGGTGAGCATGTTTTCAGCTGACTCTTCCATCGGCCCGGTGCCTTTGTGTGGACACCCAGACGCCCACCTCGGTAGTACCCTCCGATGCTGTGTTTACTCAGTAAGTGTAGGGGCAACAGTGAATACCTTCTGGGTGGTTTTACAACGTGTAGCAAACGCTCCCTTATTTGGCATTCCGTAGGATGTCCTGCTCCAAGCATCAGTCTGCAGAACCATATGTGCAGCATGACCACGCCAACCTACTTATGGCGTCAGACAAGGGCTCCAGAACTTTCTGCACATGTAGAGTCATCACCTACATTATAGAGAATTTCTAAATTCAAAGAAATCACAAAAGTTTTTAAAAGCCTATCTTAGCTTGGTTTCACCAAAATGCTTCAGCCACGGTCCACAATTCCGGGCAGTATCTTGTCGCCTTTCTAGATCACACACTTGGTCGCAGACCTAATGGACGGTGGAGAAATTCCTAAAGTTCTTCTGAAGCTCTGGAGCTCTGAAGCTCTTCTGAAGTCATATGCCAAAAAGTGAAGTGTTTACCCCAGAATAATGAGATGAAAACTTGCTCAGAAAACCCTGTCGGTTGAATCGAGGCGAACGAGTTCTGTCATCTCCCACGCACAAGGAAGAGTAGGTCTTCATTCGGTGGAAAGCAGCGATGGACCAACCACACAATCCCTGCATTTCCATTTTGGCCGCATCTGCAGGCGCTTGGCAGCTGTCTGTCTGTCCTGAGGTCAAGCTAGGACATGTGATCTACCAGGCTCGACTAACAGTCTACAATCTGAGTGGTCCCATTAGCAGAAGAGTGCACTGATACAATACTGCTGAATTAACATTCTCCCAGTAGAATAAATGAAATCCTAAAAAAAAAAAAAATGGGGTGGCTGGGTGGCTCAGTCGGTTAAGCATCTGTCTTCGGCTCAGGTCATGATCCCAGGGTTCTGGGATGGAGCCCTGCATCGGGCTCCTTGCTCAGTAAGGAGTCTGCTTCTCCCTCTGCCCCTCCCCCTGCTCATGCGCATGCGCTCTCTCTCTCTCAAACAAATAAATGAAATCTTTAAAAAAATAAAAAATAAAATTCTCCCAGTTGAACTCATATGCTGTAGGTATCAAGTATCTTGACCACTGACTCATGTGTGGTTAAACTCCTTGATACAAGACAATGCTCAGAAGGAACAGGATGCCTTTGAACAGAACGGCAAACCTCTGGTGGTGCTGTGAGCCACAAGGGTCCTGGGCAGAGTAGGAAGGAGCCTGGGGACAGCTGTCCTAGCGCAGACCCCTCCCGGGGAACAGTACCCACAGTCTGCCTCTCCCGGGCCCGACTGGACGCCACTGTCACATCGTCACCTGTCTGGCTCATCTCATTGCTGCTGCCACTCTTACTGAGCCAAACACAGGGTGCTGCTTTGAATGCACTTGGTTAACTTCTGCGACAACTATATTTTCAAAAAGAAAACCAGTCTACTTTCATCTGTGTTTGAATGTTTCCAAATTGCTCTTCTTTCCCAGAATGACAGCTTTGGACCATTAGTGCAAATCCCACTGAGGTTTGCATGTGTTCTTGGATCTCAACCAGAACTGCGCTCCACTGAGAAACACACGGGGTTAGGTCAAAGCCTTCGTGGGAGCCACGGGCGTGGGTGTCAGGATGCGCTCTTGCCAGCAGGCTGCCCCGAAGCAGTGGCTGAAACTGCACCATGGCATGTGGAGGGCGCACAGAGGAGCCGCACGGAACCATCCAGCGCAGTCCCTGGAACTGCTGTCACTGCAGCAACTGATACAGTCTGAGTTCGGCTTTCGGCCACTCCTTCCCACAGACTGACGCGTTTTTATTACCCTTCAAACCTTCTAAATAATGGTTACCCAGGAAATTACCACTGGCCCTTTCCCCAAGTAAAAGCATTGCAAATTTTCCTGAGTTGTGCAAATTTTAACTTTTGTTTCAAGCCTTGTGACTACCGAATCCCTGGACAACAAGGCAGCTTTACAAAGCGGAGTGTGATACGAAGCTTCCGTGTTTCCTTCAGTTGTGAGAGTGGATGTGCACAGTCAGCAACGGGGCCAGGAGCTGCCGAGGGAATAAAAATCCCGAGGCGTCTGTTTCATTGCTCTGGAGGTGTGTCCTGTTTCGGGGAGGTGCAGAGAGTGGTCAGAGACGAGGAGCCAGGGCTGAGTCACCAGGCTTCATCTCATGAGGAGGCAGAGGCAGGCACGCCGGTGACAGTGAGGACCCGTCTCCTTCGCCGCGGTCCTCAAAGGTCACAGGCTGCCCTGTGGGACAGGAGTGCACGCAAGCCAACCGGTGTGAGCTTCCATCAGGGCACAGCTGACCTCGGATGGAATTCTGACGTCCGGCCAAGGGGACTCCGCACCGTGACCCCACTGGCAAGGTCACCGCACCGCAAGTCTTACGCACACACGCGCGTGCACACACACACACACACACACATGCGCACGTGGCAGGTGTCCTCAGGGCCACCGGATGAAGAGCAGTCCTGGGTCTTACAAAGATAAACCGGGTAACGTACCAAGCCTGATTCTGAAATGAGTCGAGAGAGTTCTGGTTCCTAGAGTATTCCCCTGTGTAGCTGAAATACAGTGCGAGTGACGGCAGAAACCACCCGTTCAGCAACCACCGCGTGAAATTACCCATTTCCGCAGCACTCTGGGCTCAAATATAGTACACTGGCTTGACCAGGAACATTCCGCCTGAGCACCGTGCCTTCCTCGTGGGTATACAGCGGGGCTTGTGGTGGGAGAAGGGCGACCTTCTCCAAGCCCGAGGCCCCGGTGGGATGCGACGGCCATGCCTCTGTGAGCTGAGGGAGCAGGACCGGGAGGCCCCAGAGCTCACCCCGCAAAGCGCTGTGGCACCTACAGGGGCTTCTGTCCGTCCTGTCTGCTGTGTCACGCGGGGCACTCGCGGTCTGCCCTGCACATCCCCTTCTCATCTCTGGGCCGTCCATGTGTGGGCTGTAAAGAGGCTTTCAAAGATGATCATTTTAATGACTTATCAAGAGACTTGCTTTGAGCTCCCCATTAAAAGGCTACAGTAGGGAGCAAAGCAGTCAGCCAAAGGCTCCTGGATAAAGTGGGAGGGGACTGCTTTTGGAATAAGTCACCCTTTTGCTGGTTGCATCCTGCTTCAAGTCCCTGTGAGGTGAGCAGGGCCTGCTCAGCCATCAGCACTTTAGGATCACGGGTTTGAAGAAACAGGAAACGCCCCCTGTGTAACCATGGAAAAGATTTTATTCTTCTCAAAGGCTCCTGAAGTAAATCCCCAACATTAAACCGAAAACAGGAAAGTTGGTGTTCTCCAGAATCTCACTTCATGTTCTACAGTATGACTATCTTAAACAATGGAGATGTGCTTAAGAGAAGCCAATTTCACTCTCATGCTACAATGAATCTGAGCAGTGACTGTAGGCGAACAGGTCAGAGGGGACTCTTACAGAAAGAAGCTCACAAGTCCCAAGACTGGTCCTGGCAGGTCTGGGCCTGTGGGAAGAGCAGATGCTGAATGAGGTGCTCGGCCACCTGCTGAGGGATTGCCCCCCCCGCCCCCGCAACCCCCCCTCTAAATAATTACATTTACAATGGATTCTAAGTCATTAAATTCAGACACGGGAGAGAGACGTTCACCCTTTAAGCTGGAAGAGTCATGACAACAAGAAGGAACTGCCTTTAAAATTAAAGTCCTGAATTCCCCTTCACATTGTGCTTTTGTCTTGTTTCCAGCTTCCCTCGGGAGGCGTGTGATGTGTGTCTTATTCTGGCTCATCAGCCCCCAGGATGCAGACACCTGTGCTGGCAATCACTCCCAGCAATGACGGTGGTAGTCCTGCCCTGCCTTCTGTCCAGAAGGGCCTCCCTGAGCGAGCCTGGCCTCCTAGCCTCACATGCTGCTCAGGACCTGCATGCCCCCAGAAGGTGCTGGCCCCTCCCCGCGCACTCGGCACGTTCCCTCCTTAGCTGGGCTGGCGTCTTGCAGCAGAGAACAGCCATCCCCAGATGGTTTAGACTTCAAGCAGCTGCTGACGGCATGAGCCGGTGAACTCTCAGTCCCGGAAGTCCAGCACCAGATCGGGCAGCGGGTGGGACAGGCTCGGGAGAACCAGCATGAGCCAGATGAAGCTGAGCTCCCAGACGGTGTCCTCTGAGGTGGCGACCTCTGAGGTCTTGTCGGGGACGCAGGTTGCCAAATGGATCTAGCCTCACCTGGGCCTACTTCAGGAGCCATCAGGATGCCAGGCAGGGACATCACCAGGAGGGACATTTTCCTGGCTTGGTGTTAAACTGCCATGCAGTTCTCGTAACTACCTCTCAAGAGAGACCCACGAGCCTTGGGAACTTGGGGGAGGGATAAAAAGTGGAAAGGTTTTCACATAAACCCAGACGAGAATTTGGGAATTAACCTGCAAGTTATGTCTGGGGTATGGGACAACTTCTAATACCATCAGGGTGTGCACAGGTCCGAACCGACTCCTCCGCTCCTGGAACCCAACGTCCTAGGCTTTATCACTGCCCGTTACTGTAGATAAGGTCACCTTCATTTTCATCATTGTACTACCCTGGGCTAAGCCTACAACAGCATCATTTCCAGAACATTCTCCCTGGAAGTGTTCTCAGGCTGTTTCTTGGCATCTCCGGAGGGACCTCCACATGAACGCACATACCAGCTTGAGAAGCGGCAGCGTCCAGGGCTCAGCCCCGCCGGGCCCTCCTCCCTCCCTTGCAGTCCTGCCCGCCCTTGCCTGCTGATGGCCCCTGGACTCGGCAGCCACACCGTCGGCACCACCAGACATGCCGCCTCCAGATATGGCCGGTGGTTCTGTCTCCGGATGATTCGGGGATCTCAGGTGAGGGAGAGTGCGGGGGCTGATCATGGCATTCTCCTGGTGGCTCTCTACCACCTCCCCGCATCCTCACACTTTATGTGACTGGACTTTATGTCCAGTCTTGTCGGTTCTGAGCGTTGCCCAACCCTGTCTGGAATCTCACAAGCCTTTCAAGAAAAGGAGTCTTGCTGTCTTCCGGCCGCCAGGCCTGTTGGCAGGGGCTCTCTTTCCCTGGAGGCTGGAGGGAGAGGGCGAGGCTGCCTCCCATCTGCACGCTCCCTCCTCACTCCTGCACACAACCAGGCCCCGAAAAGCTGAGGGCCAGCCCAAGGTCACTCAGCCAGCCCACTGGAGGCAGTGCAGGGGCTGGAGAGAACCCAGGCTCCTCACACCACGGATGGCAGACTGAGCCAACGGGACCATCCCGCCAATTTCAGTGACTCACAAGAGAAAAGTCTCCTTTATGTAACAGATGGCAAATGTAAACTGAAGGAACTTGTTAGTCCAAAGAGTTGGGAGCTTCCAGAATGGGTCGGATGAATTAATGCTACCAGGGTAAACTATTAAACCATCAGGGGTCCTCTAAACGCACCTTCACAAAACACCTTTTTTGCTACCTCTGAAGACAAATTATTACATTGGATTGACTCCAGCCACATCCATAGTGGCAGATCTGATGTTCTCTCTGAAGCAGGATTGGAGAACCGTGCTCCAGGTCCTGCTGGGTCCTCGGCCACCCCACCCCTCCGCCGCCCAGCACCGCCTTGCTCCCCACTGCACTGCACGTCTGGAAATAACCTCAGTATTATGGCCCTGGGCACGAATGATTAACAAGGAGACTGTCACCAGAAGAGTGACTCAAGAACCAAAAGGAAAACTGTCTACGAGATGAGCAAACACCCAAAGGGGAAATAAGAAAAAGATGACTAATTTTGGTCCATTTCCCAGGACTCCAGTTGAATGTAAGAAAAGTACACTTGGACTGACTAACTATGGAGGATGCCAGTATGTTAACGGAACTAATTATCCAAGAAAACGACTTTTGACCCGGAGACTAGCTTAAAGCAGAGAGTGCTGCGTGAGCAGTGGCCGGCACTGCTGACGAGAAGCACAGCCCGTGTGGTCACTGAACGGAGCACGGGGGCCACCGTGGCGGGCTGAGCTATGGTGCAGTGCACACTCGCGACCCATCCGAGCTGACAGGTGCGCCCAAAGGGAACCCAGGGAATGCCCGGAAGTTCCAGACCAGGAGTGCACAGGAGATGGACGACCTTCTGGCAATCTATGACAAGTTTACCTTTCCCAAGGGTCTGCTAAAATTATGGCTAAGAGATACCTATTTCCTGCATCTTCATCTAAAAACTGACCCATCTGGGGAAGGAGCCCGCACCCAAGTGGAACTAGCCCACGCTGCAGTGTCCATGCCAGCACAGGCATGCGTCCCTGGAGCCCAAGGGCAGGGCCACCTCTGGAGTCTGGGAGGTGGGAGGACAGACCCCTGCTGCCCAGGGAGTCTCCCCACCGCTATCGCTCTCGGGGGCCACCAAACGGAACTAGGATGCATGCAACAACTTTTCTGGGGGGGGGCAGAAATCCTTGAGAATAGGAGGAAATCATGGCATCTTCTTCCCCAAAAAACCACACAGGTGCATCACCTGGGATGTGTCCTTAGACGGTTCGGAATTACAGAGACCCATCCCTAGAGCCCCGAGTTAAGGATGACGCTAAAGGAAAACTGAATGCAGAGTTCATTATTGACTATTACTTTTTGGGGTTGAATTTATTTCAGTGTCTCTGAAACACATGAGACTTGAGAAAATCCACCTGACCCACAGTCTGTGACTGTCACAAGTCTCTGTGTAGCTGGTGACCACAGCACACACCTCAAGCCCTCCTCTGAGAGGAGCTGCTGAAGGTTTGTGGCAAAACTCAAGATACTAGAAAACAATCAGGCAAATGAAAAGTGTGTTTTGTGCAAAGAAAATATTTCAAACCAGGAAATCTGGGTTTCAGTCTGAATTCTGCTTCTTCCGGGGTTTATGATTTTGGACCAGGAAGTGCCCCAGCCTCATTTACCAAACAATGTAGGTTAAAAGTGTATTAAAAAAATTCAACTTACTTTAGTAAATATGTGCAAAAATATTATGTTCTGGATTTACTAACAAAGGAATTCATTGAAAACAAAACAAAACAAAAACAAACCAAAGCCCCCCGGGAAAGTCTGTAAGTAAGAGAAAAGCAAGTTGACTAGAAATAAGTGATCACACAGAGTTATTCTCTTTCAACATGGATTTCTCCCTGGGGGCCGGCACAATCCTCCAGCCACGAGTCCCAGCAGCGTCATCTGAGAAGCTCGGGCTGGTCTCAGGCCCCTCTTCCTGTCGGGCGTGGCTGGCTTCCTTCTCACGGTGATGTCCCTTCTCTGCATGTGCGGGGACAGGGGTCCGTGGATGCCGTGGCCTTAGCTCTGGGGCTGCCCGTGAGTTCCTCTGTGTTTCTGCATCTCGTCTCCGGGTCTGTGGTCTCTCTTGTTGTGGAAGGACCTGCGTGGTTTGGGAAAGGCAGGACCACCCTCCCGTCAGCGCACCTAGTCTGGGTGGTCTGTGAGCTTCCTGAGCTCTGCCTCAGGAGACCCTTCAGAGCTGCCTGTGGGTCCTTCTGAGGCCTCTTGCGCCAGGCCTAACACCCGCAGGTGTCCTGAGCCCTCAGCGGACACGCTCTCCTGTGAGGACCGCACGCGTGGCTCCTGCACAGAGTACCTGGAACGTAGCTCGCGGACTGTCTTCTAGATGTCGGCCTTTCTGTCACCCGCTGGGGTGACACGGGTCCTCTGCTGTGATCCGAGAAAGGAAGGACTGGTAAAATGTCCCCGAAGAGACATCCCCTTGGAAACGACACATCTCCCCAGCACGAGGCAGTGCTAGTTCCTTGAAAAGCATCTCTGCTTCGTCCCACACAGCTCCTGGGTGAGAGATGCCGCTTGTATCTGACTGCTGCCATCCTTGGAGAAAAGTCCTGTTTGTACTTCTGCCGAGTAACGATGCAGCCAGAATGACGGATTCACAGATGAGACTTCCACATTTTTCTTACTTTGAGGGTCCTGAAGCTCATGATACAAGTATTGGTTAGACAGTTATCCCCTGGAGGAAAGTTCAGGAAATCACATGTAGGCGCCAAGGAAGAGATGCTCAGTGACCGGATGACCCGATGTCATGTTCCCACTACACAGCCTGAGCCTCTGCGTTCCGTTCATTTTTTTTTTTTAAGATTTTATTTATTTATTTGACAGAGAGAGAGAGAGAGAGAGAGAGAGAGAGAGAGAGACAGCGAGAGAGAGAACACAAGCAGGGGGAGCGGGAGAGGGAGAAGCAGGCTTCCCGCGGAGCAGGGAGCCCGATGCGGGGCTCGATCCCAGGACCCCGGGACCATGACCTGAGCCGAAGGCAGACGCTTAACAACTGAGCCACCCAGGCGCCCCTGCACTCTGTTCATTTAACACCTACTTGACACCTTTGCTCTGTGCTGGGCTAATTCCGAGGGACACAACTGGGAGTTGACCTGGTCTCTGCCCCAAGCGAGGCTCCCTGCAAAGGCTCTGAAGCCCTGGGGGACAGCCACTGTGGCCATTTTCAGTACGGACAGTCACTGTCCCTTCGATAAGGGCATAAAACGGTCATTCAATCTGGTCTCAGTTGCCTTCTGCCTACACGACATCTATACCTCTTCCACCACTAGAAATCAACGTCCCCAGTGACGATGCTTTAATTTTTGTTTCTTGTATTCCATCTGCAAAAACAAAAACAAAAAATCCCCCCAAACTACAGAACTTACGAAGATGCACATAATTACCATCACTACTTAATACTCCCCTGGAACGTCTAGAAAATGCAATTCAAATGCATTGAAATTTCTATTTCAATGAGAAACAGAAATCAGAACTACAAATGTAGCTGGGAGGCTGTATGCGTGTATATTTAGCATACTGAGAACATCAACCAAAATAAATATATTCGATTAAATGATAGAGGGTTTGGATGCAAAACAAAACACACAATTCATGCTTATAAATCAAAATTAGCAAGACAGTGGATACAACAGGGAAGCCAGATAACATTCAGAAGAGCAATAAAATATTAAAAATAACAGCGACAGGGTATTTAGCTAGTAGGCTGAGACACAACGTCCATCTGGGTATAAAGACAAGCTGGTAATACTGCGTGTTGCTCGTTCTTTGCCATGTAACGGATGTTTAACCTCGTTTGAATCCAAATGATAAGGGGCTTCATTAGGGATTTAAAAATGACTTTATGTATACTACAGATGAAATAATAATGAATACCATAAAAATCTGGGGAAAATAAAAAGCATTCCGGCGGGGGGGGGTGGTTGTCCTCCGGTTACTAAACTGTATCGTAAGTCTGCAGCAGTGACAAGAGCATGGGGCAGGACCGAGGCCCCAGGGACCCCCGCGGACCCCCCCGCCCTTGAGTACGTAGGAGCCGAATCCACAAGGAAGGAGCCAGCATCCAGTGGCACTAGGCCAGCCCACCTCCAGCTGACACCAGATATCAAAACACCTTCCAGATAGTCTAGCGCTGAATGCACACATACACCGACACACACTCAGTATGAAAAATTAGGGAAAACAGAAGCAAAGACATCACTGTTTGCAGATGACGGAAGAAGGAAGTCTAAAAGCAATGGCAGAGCAAAAAGACAAATATTTAACCACATAAGAAATTCTAAAAGCTCATAAACAACGCTGAAAGCCTAGTGACAAGCTGGGAAAATATTTGGAACCAAAGCAATAGTGTGTGTGTCTGTGTGTGTGTGTGTGTTGGCTCTCAAAGAAAAGGGTACTCCATGGACTGAGTAACAGTCTGCACACGAGGAAGTGAAAAATCCAACAAATGTACTTTTTAAAGTAGTCTCACCAGCTATCACGGACATAAAATCGAATAGAGGAGATACCTTTCTTGTCTCTCTGTCTAGCCGAGATGCTGAAAATAAAAATATCCTGTGTTTGCCAGACTGAAGTGTGGTGACTGCCTGCTGGGCACACAGGGCACACACATTCGACACGCACTCCGGAGGGCACCTGGGTGCCTCTGCACCAGAACCCTTTATCTAGAAACAACGGACTTCGCTTTCAGGATTTTTGGAAATAATCAGATATTTGTGTGTAAGGATGCCATCGTAGCATTTGTTATGGTGCAAACCATGAAGAAAAAAAACCCCTCACTCCTCTGCACTGTTTGGGCAAACTGAAGACACCCGGTAGACGTTCTATGTAAAAGAAAATTCATTTGCGATGATCCTTGATGACAAGTGAGTACACTTATGCTGTAATATTCCGGTTTTCTTAAGGATGCAAAACTTTATGTTCAGACTTATAACAAATTCAGGAAGGATGAAAATGTCCCCCAGTACTGAATACTCAGATGTGAGTGGTGGGATGTAGGAAGGTTTCTAGCTGTCCTGATAGTCATCTGCATTCTGGTGTTGTGCCTTCCCCCATTAGTTACCAAATATGGGTGAAGAGAAGCAAAGTATTTCAAATTTCTGACATCAGCATATACAGTTACTAACTTTATATTAAAAGACCCAAAATGTTATGAAGCAGGAATTAATTTGAATTATTATCGATGTGAGAGGCAATGCTGCCCCAGCAAAGGGATGGCTGGTGTTGTCACCTGCCCCCCATCCTGAGCGTGGGGGGGGGGGCACTTCCGACAGCTAGCACAGAAACGCACAAGTGGTGAGGACAAGCAGGGCTCTGGGGGTTCTGAGTGATCCTCACGGATCACACGTGAAACAGCTCCCTCCCTGGCTCACGGGGCGGGACGCTGACTCACAGCCCGGTCCCCCCCGTACCGCTGGGCGGGTTCGTGCAGGGGATGCAGGGTGTGAGCAGGGACCTGCGGGCTCCCGTCCCTCCCTGCCATCCCCAAGTTCTGGGGGGCAGCAGTGCTCGCCCTGGGGTACCCCACTGTCACAGGGGTGCCAGACCAGAGCTCCCACGTCCCCGGGGCCCCACAGATCGCATCCTTGGGTCCTGCCGTTGCCCCCCTCAAGGAAGGAACAGGGGCAGCGAGTCCACTCGGGGTCGGAGGACAGAGGCCGTGGAGGTGGCGGGAAGGGACAGGCCACCTGTGCGGGCAGAGCCCCTCCGTTTCCCGGACACAGCTGGAGCGCCAGGAATGCAAGGAAATGCCCCTCCCTCTGCTGGGCGTGGGCGGCCTCAGACACAGAGTCCATTCCCGACACAAGGCCATCTTGCAAAGCCCAGTTGCTCATGGCCTTTTATGGGAGTCCCTCTGCACTGGATGGGCGCCACCTGACTCTGCTTTCTTCCTTTTGAATGGCACAGTCCATGTATGCGGGGAGAACGCCAGTCTGCAGCCTCGAGGACACAGAGGGGCCGCTGAGGAGGAGAGTGACAGGCTGGTCCATGCCCTTCTCCTGCTCTGCTTCAGGACGGCGTACGGCAGGCAGCACCCTGCTGTGGAGACACGCACTGCTCCCCGCTTAAATGTGGGACAACAGAAAACCCGGGAATAAAATTCCCGCAGGGAAGGTGTTCCAGGTGCCCCTGGCTGCATGTGTGCCTGTGTCGCCTGTGTGGTTGGCTGAGCCAGAGCGAGCTGGTCTCTGTAAAGCCCACGTGGCTTTGTCGCATGGACACCGTGGGATGCTGACCAACCCGGTCTAGTGGCTTCCTGAGACCCCTGGTCCTTACGGTAAATACTGAAGTTCTCTCGCAGAGCCTGCATGGGTGGGTCCAACCCAGAAGCAACAAGCCGGAGGCACCGGGGGGGGGGGGGGGGGGGCTCAGTAGGTTAAGTGACTGCCTTTGGCTCAGGTCATGATCCTGGAGTCCCGGGATCGAGTCCCGCATCGGGCTCCCTGCTCAGCGGGGAGTCTGCTTCTCCCTCTGACCCTCTCCCCTCTCATGCTCTCTGTCTCTCATTCTCACTCTCTCAAATAAATAAAATCTTAGAAAAAAAAAAAAAGACTCAATAAGCTGGGTTGGGAAGCAGTCTGGGATTTTCCCAATTTTGAAATAAAATTTAAAAAGAATGTAAAAAAAGTCTTAAAAGAATTCAAAGGCAAAAGGTTTTTAGTTCTAATAAAGTCCAAATAAAACCATTTCAAGTCACTGCAATCCAGAAACCCTTAGGCAAGGTGACAGGTTGTTCCGGGTCTCTGCTACCTGGGCAGGTGACCTGGGCAGGTAGAACCTGAGTCCTCGCTCCCTCCCTGTTACACCTGCCAGGGCTGAGGGCAGAAGCACAGTGCTCGTAACCTTCTACAGCTACAAGGGTGAAATGGAAACAGGAACCACACAAAGAACTACCGGAAAAACGTGATAAGTCATCGGGCGGCTTGAAGAGCAGGACTTTCTGAGGTAGCAAAATATCTGAATAGTAGACCTTATAAAAATAAAACTTGTATTACCTGAAAACAAAGCAGTCTTAGTAAAACCCTGGGAATGAGCAGGAGGAGCTCCGCGGGGCTCCTGTTTTCCCCGACAGATAGGAATGATTTTAAGCTAACAAATCAAGACGGAGCAAGTACTTCAACACCCCCCGTGTACCCCGCCGCCTCCATACCAGCATCGCTGGTTGCTGAGAACGGGCTCCAGCAGCAACAGGTACCGCCAGCCAAAGCTGCAGATGCAAAACCCAGGCACCAGAGGGAAGACTTGAAAATACGCAACAGTGAAGTTGAACTTGGGACTCTAACGGCTTATGTGATTTGTTTTGTCTTCCCAGCTCCAGGGGCTGGCTTCCCACACTCTTCACCCGCTGTTCCCCCGCGATTTCCCGCCCAGAGGGACGGCTGGGGTCAAGGCACGCTCGGCGGCAAGTGCCTTCCACCTGGGATGCCGGGACACCCGTGCCCTCCCTGTCCCGATGCCCCCGGCCCCCCAAGACTGGGCGAGGACTGGATGTCACGTCTGCTGGGGACAAGGAGTGGGGACAGCAAATCTTCACAGCGATGAAAGCGGCCTTACTTGGGTGCACATACCGCCTAAATTCTCTACTTGAACATCCACTCAAATACCAGTGGACCTTTGAAGTTCTCTCCTTTTCTCATTACAAATCTTTGCCCTCCCTGTGTGCCCCACCTGATGTGCCCCAGCCGATGTGCCCCCAGGCCTATCTCCACCCAGACTCTGCCCCAGATGCTCACGTGCCCCGAGGAGCGGACGCATTTCTCACTGCCCCCAAGGTGGGATGCAGTCATCCCCACACCCCCCCACACAGACAGAGCAGATATCCAGCCACAGCTGAGGTCGGCTTCTCGATGGTGGGGGGCCGGGGACGTCACTGTGAACTCTTCCTTTCTATTTGAAGTAGGCTCACTCGTGCTCAGAGGCGCACAAGTTTAGATTTGAAAAGCCCCTAGAAATTGTGACCTGAATCTGGGCTGCTAAGTAGGGGCAGCCCAGAGCAGGTAGATGCACGTTCAGAACCATGAACTAAGGTTATATGGATCTGTTGGGTTGGCTTCTGGGGGTGTGGACCTTGTTCAATGAAACCAAACTTGTAGGGAGAGCGAAAGGCTTTGAAACCACCATACTCTAAGCCTTTGTGCGGACGGGTCCAGCACCGTGGTGCCGGTGCCCTCGCCAAGCGGGCGTCGACACAGACACAGTCCTCTCCCCGAAATGAAATGTATTTCACAACTTCTATGGATCTGTGGGAGTTATTTTTTATCACAAGTTTTGTAGTATGCAATTTATTTTTACCAAATTCATTGCATAACATAAACACATACAAAATGTGAGGAGCATTTATATTCTCTATGGAAAATACTGCCAAAAAATATACAGAAGGTAATAAAATTTCCATTATTAAAAGCATTCGATGTGATTTCCGTCTTGATTGCGAAAGCTGGAATATTTGAGAAAACCTTTTAGAGGCTCTTATGTAAGGGATGCCGTTATGCATCCAAGTTACAGAGGAGGAAAAACACCTCTTGAATAATAGGAAAAGCCATAAAATACAGCAATGTCATACATAATAAGCTGGTTTTAAAATTTAAATTTTTTTTTTTGTAATTTGGAGTGGATAACAATTTGAAGGTTTAGGAAAAATACCTCAGTACATTTTTTTAAAAGATTTATTTATTTATTTGAGAGAGAGCACACAGAGGGAGAGGGAGAAGCAGACTCCCCGCTGAGCAGGGAGCCCAACGCAGGGCTCAATCCCAGGACCCTGGGATCATGACCTGAGCCGAAGGCAGACGCTTAACCGACTGAGCCACCAGGCGCCCCTACCTCAGCATATTTTTATTCTCTGTGTTTTCTCCTACTTTGAAATTCATTTAACTTCCCTTAGTCTGATTGTTGACTTCTTTTTTTTTTAAAGATTTATTTATTTATTTGACAGAGAGAGAGACACAGCGAGAGAGGGAACACAAGCAGGGGGAGTGGGAGAGGGAGAAGCAGGCTCCCCGCTGAGCAGGGAGCCCAAAGTGGGACTCGATCCCAGGACCCCGGGATCATGACCTGAGCCGAAGGCAGATGCTTAACCGACTGAGCCACCCAGGCGCCCCTGATTGTTGACTTCTTTTATTCATTAAAAAATCATGTGGGGAAAACAGAATTAAAGTATATGTACACACACTTAACTTGGAAATACAAAATGGTTGCTTCAACATCAATTCTAATTAAGATAAAGCAATTTGACAAGTTTTATTCTAAATTTGCATGTTCTTCAAAGTTTCATGTTTATATTACACATAATGAGTTCCTGGAAACGACCTAATTGCTCTTTGTGGGCTAAAAGCACTAAAATCATGTTTGTCTAGACAGCACCCGGCCCTCATCTGCAGGCCTGACATCCAGCGTCCGTCCCCACGGTCCACATGCCCACATCCTGCCAAGACGGTCACACTGTCACCTCTGACCTTGGAAAATGACTCCCTCCACTTGGTCTCCTGTATATCTTAGTGACTACACGTCTCACGAGATCCTTGCACAACTTTAAGAACACAGAGGGGAACACCAGTTGTTAGAAGTTGGTTATGAAAGTCTTGAGTGTCCTGCACGGTTTTCTTAGCAAAGGTTGGGGCAGTGTGGACACTCAGGCAAGCATCGGCTCCCTCCACCACCCAGACGCGGCAACAGAGCAACCCAATCCCTGAGAAACATTTGCATGTGACAACATGTCCAAAAAACCCACCCCAAAACACCTAAGCTAAACCCATCACATTCCTTTGGGATGCTTATTAAAAGCTCTGATAGCTAAAATAGGCAGCAAACATCACAAGATTCTGGGCTTCCTTCCCTGGGCGGCCGCGGATGTTTCTGTCAGGCTCATCTCTAACCAGACAGCACTGTGCAAAGCGATGAATGAATATGTTCAAGAAGAAATGTGCAAATTTGCTCGTCCTCATATTTTTCTACAGCTTTTTGCTTTCGTAAATGTTCAGGTTCTATTAACGGTGACATAGGTCACCATGAAAGGCGGTCAATACATTAGTTTTATTTATAGTACCTGCTTAAGTTCATCCAGTGGTGACAGAGACACTCCAATTAAGGGCCAATAAAAATTTACATCTTAAAACCTATTTTATGTCCAGGTTATAGAGTTGTGCCATGAAATACGGTCTGTAAGTGAAACATACCTGGGCGATCCATGGATGTTACACAGACCTCCAGCGTGTGACTGACACGCGGTGTCCTAGAGTGTACCCATTTGTCCATCTCCATATCTGAGTGTGATCCATCTTACTTTATAATATTCCGACTGAAAGTTTAAACGAGACGAGAGAGCTATGCTGCCGTGCCAAGTTTTCAGTAAATAAATTCTTTGAGGAGCTGTGAACATAGAAATTATTCCAGTAGGATTCATGTCCCACTGAGCAGATCATGAACGATCTATTTGAAATGTAATATTGGTACAGAAACCTGGAAACGTGTGGGGGGACTTGGGGCTTAGGTGAACAACAGTGACTACACACACTGGATCTGGGGCTATTTTAGGACCATTGGAGGGGGTGGCGCATCCCAGTGGCTTAGGAACTCGTGGCAGATCTCTACTATGGCAACTGACGTGGGAGAACCTGCCAGCTTCTGAGCGCCAGGTGCAAGCACGCCGACAAATGTCTGCAACCGTGTGGGGCTGTGAGCTGAGGCTCTGCAAGAAGATCGTAAGGAACACATTTTTCTGTCCCCCTGGAATGTCCTGAAATAGATAAAGTGCATATAGCACTGGCGGCAGGGAGAAGGCAGTGAGCCCCGGGGGCCTGGAAATCAAGACCCCCACCCCAATGTCATTCACTTCAGCTTCTTAGGACGTTTTCCTTTGGAGAGTGAGGATTTGAGCACTGCTCACCTATCTGGGTGGACTAGTTATAGGTCTGCATCACGTCTAGCTGTCAATCTAAGCCCAGAGCCTAATTCTGAAATTTATTTATAACTGTGTGCAACTGCCCAGGCTGATTTTCTAACATTAAAGAGAAACAGTGATGGTATCAAAAGGTGTTTTTAATAAGGCCTACAGACTACTCCATAGAATTACCAAGGTTTATTCTGAAGTAATGTCAGATTTGATGTAAATCAGTTACACATGGAGTCAAATTCCCTTAGTACCACCGTGAACAGAAATCCTTCCCTGGCCACAGTGGGGTGGGGGGGCGCCTCCCAGCCTGGACTACATTTCCCAGCATGCCTTGTGGCAGGGTGTGGTCATGTGACTGGGTCCGGCCAACGGAAGGAGAGCAGTGGTGTACCTTTAAGCAGCAGCTGTCCCCTTCTCCAGTCTCTCCCCCTGCATGGGGAGTGCAGGGGAGTCCAGGCCCTGGGGCTGGTGCAACCCGGAGCCCAGCTCGCTACGGGGGAAAAAATTGGCCTCTGGCCAGGAACAGTGACATTAGACAGATCCTGGAGCAAGAAATGAATTTTTCTTCCATCAGCTCACTACACTAAAGTACCAAAAAGGTCCAGAGGCCCCGTTTCTCTGTGCTGGGAGACGCTGGGTCAGCCTGACCCCAAAGCCTGCACGCTGCACGGGGCCAGGGCAGAGCCCCTGAAGAAGCAGTGAACACAAGCTGGAGGGTCCTATCTGCTTTTGCAAGGGAAATGCATCTCCAAAATCCACTCCAACTCTGACATCAGGCAGCTTACTTAACTTCATTCTGCCCTTTGTACAATGGATGACCCTGCCTTAGCCGGTTACTGTGAGAAAGGAAGGAGCTAACACATGCACAACACTCATTCTGCCGGCTCTCCACACGTTACTGTCATAATAAACATTATTATTAATATTATTCCTGAATATCTGACACAGTAATATAATGTCTTCCTTGGAAAAGTTTGTGCCTCTGTAGTAAGAGACGAAGAAATCAAGTCATCAGAAATAAACGTAATATGTAAGATGGAGGGCCTGAATTTCTGAACGAATCAATCTTGAGACGTTACAACCGGAGGTTTGGTCGTACCAGAATTTTCAATCCCCTGACTTTCTCCTGCCTTGAATGGCAGTGTCGTACGGGTACTCTTCACAAATGCTGCAATGCTGGGAAGAGCCTGCTCCCTGCTGTGCGAGTGTCCCTGGGAGCGAGGGGGGGAAGCCCTCTGCCTGCCGACTTGCCGCTTATTCACGGCGGTTAGAGAGTTGTTAGTCCCATGAACTCAATCTGGACTTCTAAGGAAACAGGAGGGACTTTCAGTTTGCTCTCCAGTTGAAACCCCAAGTTGAGATCCGAAGTGCCCAGATGCCCCCACTGGAAAAGGCAGGTCCCAGCACCAGCCACTCATGCTCCCTACCGAGGCTGCGTTTGGGGTGGTTTGAAAAGAGGGACGGAGATCTCGAAAAAGTCGGCTCCACACTCGGAGGGGAAGCAGCCAAATCTTCTTAGGGAAATAGCCCGTGTGTGTGTGCACGTGTCTGTACCACCTTCCCTGCCCCCACCCAGGACACCGAGACCAGGACCTGGGGCCGTTTTCACTCTGGAGAAAACCTAGTCTTCAGATCAGATGGTCTGAGCTAAACTCCTTCACCCCTACCATTTACCAGCCATGGGAACTTGAGTAAGCTGGCTAGCCTCCCCCAAACTTTCCTCCTCGCCAGGACAATGTAGACGATAATATTCACAGTAAGACAGTTTTGAGGATTAGGTTAAAAAAATTAAAGTTTTAAAGAAATACTCAAAGTGCCATTTATAAGGCCTGCCACATGGTAGCTGCTCAGGAAATGAAGGCAGGAAGAGCAGGTCAGTGCGGTGCTGGGCGGGTGACGGGCTCTGTCAGGCGCGAGGCTATCCAGGGCTCCTCACTCCTGGAAGCCCGGGCCTCAGAGGACTCCCCTCGCTGGCCCCTCTGCAGAGGCTGGGAGCTCTGGACCCCGCACGTGGCTGGGACGCTCAGCTCCAGGGAAGTTCTACATGTCTCCTTCCTCTCGTCCAGCCAGGCTGCCCTGCTTATTTAGCATACGAGTGGTTTTCCATCTGGGGATCTGCAGTTCTGTATGCCTGTAATTCATATTGCTACAGAAAACCAGTCACCGGCAGCCGGGACCCTGAGATCTCCATTCCCACAACTGTGGGACTTTGCTGCCAGGGTGATCGAGGAATAGCCCGGAGCCTGGGCTTTCCACTGCAGCCCTAGTGATGGGGGCCCGGGCCCTGGGAGGGCAGGAGAGGCACCATGTCCTGAAAAGAATGTGGCTGCACATTCAGCCCGGGGCTGGGAAATGTGCTTGGTTCCCTGTCAATGTGACTGCTGGCTTTCTACAGAATTACCGGGTGACTGCTGGCTGGCTGGTTCGAGCCGCTGGGAAAGGAGTACAATGGCTATCTCAGGCCTGTTTCCAAGCTGGGAGGGGGAGGTGTGGGTGGTTCAGGGAATCTAGGTGGTGGGTGGCCAGGGAGTGGGCCCTCTGTGGAACAAGAGGAAAAAAGCTCTAAGCCTTTGATGAATCATAGCCGAAATTAGTAACGTACCTCCCGGGATCTTGAGTTGTCACCACTCTTTCAGAAGCTAGGCGCTTAAAACAAAACAAAACAAAACAAAACCAGCCCAGGCTCTCTGGAAACAGATGGTCAGACTGCAGTGAGAATCCCGGCCGTGGGGCCAGTTGCCTCCTGCCACCGGCAGAAGTCCGTTACGTTTAACAGCCAGTGTGGAAAGAAATCCGCTGGACATCTCACAAGGCGCTGCGCGCATCCCAGGCCCTCGGCGGCTCCCCGGCACGCCTGCGCTCATTCTCACAGGCAGAAAGGAGAAGCAAGGGAGGCAGGAGTCTGTGGTTTTGTGAACACGTGTTCTAAATTATTACCAGTACCGATTCGCGCTGGAATCGAAAACTCAGCCGCCTCTGGGAATGGGTACAGATCCACGCTCTTCCTCACACGAGGCCTGAGACTTGGATCTCAAGATCAGTTGAAGTGACTCAGGTTTTATGGGAAAGCTGCACGAGCAATGCCATTCTGTCCTAAGTATTTTATCTTTTTTTTTTTTTTTAAGTCATGGACCGTAAGTGCCGAAAGGTACATGAAAAGACTGGAAACTGGAGTTTGAGCTTTTAATCCTGGCTTCGTGGAAAGGGAGTGCTGTGTGTGAGGGACACATCACTTGCGTCCCCAGCATCTCTTCCTTAGGGCAAAGCATGTGATGGCGGTCTCACAAGGACCTTCCCGGAATGTTTACGCCCACACAAATCATATCTGTTGGAAACATTTTCAGAATGTCAAACTCCCTTAGTTTCTATACAGTATACACTCAACTGTCCTAATGTGAATAGAATGGCGAGAATCTTGTAGTCTAACCGAGAGATGAGATCATAGACCCCCAAACAAGACGCCCCAGGCCTGGGACACGCAGCGTGGGCCGCAGGGACAATGAGACCCACAGAGGTCAGGGCAGGGGTGGGGCCGTCTTGAGGAGGGCACGCTTCCAGGATGCAGTGGGGCAGCTTGGGGAATTCAAAGATTGTGGTGGCGAGAGGGCGTCCAAGGTGGGGCAAGGCGGCTCAGGCCGCGGACACGGGCTGGAGTTGGCAAGCACTATTCGGACAGCAAACGCCAAGTCTTTCTGATTCAAGCAGGCTTCTTTTCTCTGCTATTGTTTTGTTTGTTTTTGCTTTTTGTATAACACTTGGGAAGAGTGGGAAGTCAGATCAGAAGAGTATGTTACGAGCTTCCATGTCAGCGGGCTTGGAGGGGCAGGGACCTCCCGGGCGCTGGTAGGAATGAGAGCCATGAGGGTATCCGGCAGAAAAAACTGTCGATTTAAGATTAGTTGACAGATCCCTATGTGTGACCTCAAACTCCCTCAGATTTGGGAAAGAGAAGAGCCTATTCCAGGACACGGAGCACCCACGACTGACCATTATTAATCTTGAATACATGGAAGCAGCGGAAGGAAAGCCAGTGTCGGGGCTTCACAGAGACACCAAGCGCACCTTCTTTGTCCACAGAGTGCTGGAGGCCTATCTGAGTGCTGTCAAGACGTGGGGCAAAGCTTCTTTGGAAATGGGGTCATTGCAAATGTAACCCGTGAAGATGAGGTCAGATTGTAGTAGGGTGGCCCCAGTCCAACTCGCTGGTGTCCTTTTAAGAAGGCCATGTGAAGACAGAACACAGGGGACAGTGCCCCGTGAGGACAGGGGCAGAGGCCGGAGGGAATGAGCTCAGGAAAGGCTGGAGCCCCTGACAGCTGGAGGAGGCGAGGAAGGACTGTCCCCCAGGGGCTCTGAGGAGAGCACAGCCTTGTGGAACCCGTGATGCGAGACTTCTGGCCTCTAAACCGAAAGGGCGCAGATTTCTGTCATGTAAGCCCCGGGTGTGCGGTAGCTGGGTACGGCAGCCACGGGACGCTAAGCCAGCGTGAAGCAAACACTGGCCGTCACTAACCATCAGCAGGACACCAGCACCCACGGTGACCCATCATGACCACTGCTGGGTCCGTCTGCATCGTATGGACAGTTAGTGCCACAAAGCACCGTAACAACAACCAAACACAACGTAAGCTGAGCCCCAAGGACAGATGAATCTTTGGTACCTGCAAGGGACAGAGGGCATCTGGGATCCAGAAATAGCTCTGAGCTCAGAGAGCAAAGAGGAAACAAGGAAGATTTGCTTAATAAACAAACAACGACCCCACCCCCTTGCCTGGCAAGCAGCCAGGATGCCGGGAGGACAGGAAAGTTTGCGGAAATCCTGCAAGGTGGGGAAGAGACGGAAGCGGCTGGTTGGGGAAGTGGCTGTCACCATCAGCATGAAGGGAGCTGTCTCCCAAGGACGGGGGTCGCTGGTTGCAAGGAGTGGGCCGCGGGCCGCGCGGAGAGCAACAGGGTGGTTGATAAGCAGGGGCACTTGGAAGAGCTGGGTGTGGCCTCCCACGAAGACTAGAAAAGTGCTCCCCGGGGAAGAAGGGGTGTGGTGTGCGGGCTGATCCCCGGCAGGCCTGCACTGTGCCCGGCCCCACGCCCCGGCTTCACACGCACTAACCAATGAGCCCAACCTTATGAATGAGGCTGTTTGTCCATCTTACATTATAGGAGGGAACTGAAGTAAGTTACTGTAAGTGAGGAGCTCGAATCTGAACCAGGACCCAGAGTCAGTGGTTCTGAACACTCCCCTCTAATGCCCGATACACGAGGGGGCGAATCAGAACTTGATGCAGTGTCTTCTCCTCTGTCAGATCTGGAGCAGAGAGAAGCACAGAAAGGAAAGAGGGACGGAGTGAGGGAAGGCAGGCAGGTGGTCCAGGAGGAGGGGACTGCACCGAAGCACCTGCCTTCAAGGGAAGGAGGCATCCCCACCTGGCTACCTGGGGAGCCCCGCCCACCAGCTGCCTGGCCTTGCATTCTACAGCAACACTGCCCTTGGACACTCCTTCCTTTAAAGTATGGGTTTGTTGAGAGGGCAGACCGTACCAGCACCAGAGCCTAATGATACTCATTTATTCATAAATACGAGCCAATAACAAAGGATCGTTACATATCGGAGAACAAAAACAGCGTCTGCACATCTTGAGGGCAGGAATTTTGAGCCTCCGAGTCAACATCTAGCTGCAATATTAATTACACAAGAGGGCAAAACAAAGATATTTTAGGCATTCAGAATCTGAGCTGATGGCTCGTACAGGCCGTCTGAGAAAGCCCCGCACAATCAGTCAGACAGGAGATGCGCGGCCGCCAGCGTGCAGAGACAGACGGATGGGCGGGGCTCGGAGGAGAATCCGGTAAGGAGAATCCTTACCGGCTCATTTGCCTGAATAACGGATGGATTCATGTTAATTCCAGTCACATCCCAAAGTGTATTTTTTGGATCCTGAAAAAGAATTCTAAGCATTTGGAAGAGAAGTACTTTAAATGAGGCTACACTAGTGCAAATCGAGAATGAGATGCAATAGGACAGACCAGTACGGAACAGATCGGAGCAGAAAACAAAGTAAACCTGAGGCTACTTGGAAAAAGCACAGGCAAAAGTAGCTTTTTTAAATGTCTGGGTGAGTAGCTATTTCCAAAAAAGATGCTGCCGAATCATGACACAGTCACCTGGAGTCACAGGGATGAAGTATTAGGTGTGAAATTACCACGTAACCAGCATAACTGGGTGAGCGTCTCTGAATCCTAGAGAGGAAGCTCTTTCTCATTTAGGTACAAGAGCAAACGAAGAAGTCACCGGGGGGATGATTTATAAATTTGGCTGCATTAAAATCTGAAACTTACCTACATCAAAACATTCCATAAAAGAAGGAAAAAGGCAAACTGGTTAAAAAAATTTTTGTAAAGGCAAGGTGCTGACATTCTTACTATGTAAAGAGTTCTTTCAAAGTAATAAGAAAAAGAGAAACAGCTCAATTAAAAGTGGCAAAGAACGGAACAGATGATTAACACTGATTAATAATAAGCATATGAACAAATTTCAAACTCACTGATACTTAAGAAAGGGCAAATTTATCATTTTTAACGTACGAAATTGCTACAAGGAATAAAATAGGATATTAAGGTTCCGAGAAAACAGGAAGGTAAAAACCTCAGGAAATCCTGTGATAAATGTGGAGAACTGTTCCTATTGGTGCAATTGACCTAGCAGTTGCACTGCTCAGAATTCATCCTAAGAAAATTAAAGATGCACAGGCAATTCATGGTCACAACTGATTATCACAGTGCTTTTAATAATATAAAAATAGTAATGCATTCAATGTTAAAAAAAGAAAATTAAATAAAGACTTTTTTGACGTATGGCCATTATTTTTTAGTGTGTAGGCTATTTAATGACATAGAAAAAATGCTGAGAATGTACTGGTAAGAGACAAAAGCAGATTATGAAGCAGTTTCCAGAGTGATTAAATTTTTTAGCAGCTGCTCATATGTATACATGGGGAAGGACCAGGGCAGCTACACCAGAAATTAGACAGTTGTTGCTTTGGAGGAGGAGATTTCAGATTATTTTAGTTTTCCTTTTATTTATTCCCATCATAATTTTGTAAAATAATAAACATGTATTACTTTAGAAATCAAAACAAAAAAATCTTATAAAAATTGTCAAATGTAAAAAAAATTCAAAAACCTTTGCTATTTCAGACACATGGATTTTTTCAAAGTATCACTTTCATATTGCCTTTCTGTTGTTAGAGTAGCACTTGGCTCCCGGAACACCAAAGTTCCTCCTATTCGATATTTACTAAGAAGTGCAAAGCTAAAAGGGGCAAAATAATATAATGGAAAGAAATCCGGTCCTTGGGTCTCGGATTCTGGCATTGGCTTTCAGATTGACGACTTTTGTGAGCTCAGCCAAGGTCCTCGGTCTGGGTTTGCTCACCAGGACATGAGGAGGTTGGCTGAGATGGACAGTTTACTCTACAGTTCTATGATGCTCTCTCCTCATTCCAGAAACCCTGGGTTCAGCCGCAGGCAAGCCGCCCAGGGAGGCGGGCTGTGTGCCGGGTCCGCACAGATGGGCCCGTCCCCTGGGACTTCAGTCCCCAGCTGACTGTGCCGAGACCCGTCTCCCACTCTGAAATACATGGAGGGGGACACTCACAGCTGGCTCTTCTTGGCCATTGTTTTAAAGGCACACATTTGTAGACTTTAGTAACCTCTAGTAATCTTAATGACTGCACAAAAAACCTGACTAACCACAGAGAGAGCCACACTTGCAGGAAGTTGTGTCCTTGGGAACTGTCTGATGTGAAATGTCTCGAGAGGCGTCTGTACCATGTGATCTGCTAACTGACGGGGCAGAGAGAAGGATACACAAGAAGGAAGATGAAGAACTTACAACTAAGTGGAGGGTATTCCCTTCCATGGATTATCACCAAATCAGTGAACAGGATCCCTTACTGGCCAGTCTGACGAGGCACACAAATCCAAGCCAATCACAGATGGAGACCTTCAGAGCTGGCCTGTCTCTTAGAATTTACTGGAATGCTATTTAGTCAGTTTTAAAACGCTTAAAAAAGATAAGCCTGGAAGTATAGACCAGGATCTGGCTATAGAAATCCTTGAAAAGTAATCAGTATCTGACCTTATGGGAAAGGAAAGGCTTTTGATGGGTTTAGAATTTGTGAACGGAGCAGGATGCCAGGGACACCACTCTGGAATTGGTGTGCGGGACAGTTTGGAAGGCGGAGAAACCTCCAGGCTGGGGTCTCGGGCCGTGGGGAATGTCACGAGGTGAGGGTCAGAGGGGGAAGGAAGAAAGGGGGTAGATGTCAGTTTTATGGTAAAGACGAGGGGCAGCACACCTGGGCCTGGGTATGAGAGACGAGTGTGCAGGATTTCCAACACAGATTCTTCCTCTGACCAGGAAAATGGCCATTTCACAGACACACTGAGATGTGAAGGAGGAAGGGGAGACTTTGGGGCAATGTGGAAGTTCTCCCTGCGGTGTGGGGTGAAGCCCAAGACAGGGCTGGGTGGCGGCACACAGACGTATGAAGCAAAACCCTGGACGCACACGAGCTTGCCCACGTTCACAGAGGGAAGGATACGCAGGTGGAAAGTAGACAGAGTGAGGGCTTGAGGAGGAAGGACGGGAAGCGAGACGGTGCGCCACGGCAGGCCAGGCAGGGAGGCCGCGATGCGGGCGGGGCGGCACGCCAAGGGAAGTGGAGTGTTCAAAGGCCAGGGGGCCACATGCCATTCTGGAAGGCGCAGCTCGGGCTGACGTGGAAGAGGGAGGCCGTCAGCAGGTGGAGGCGCCCTGTCCGCGAACGGAGGGGAGGCAGAGTGCAGAAGACTGACCCACTAACCAGCAGCTGGGACCACGGGGCAATCTGGATCCTTCCAGCACAGGTCCCGGGCCCGACAAGGCCCGGGGGAGGGGGGATGGCGTTACCTGGGAAGCACAGCAAGGCAGGGGAACATGTGGGCTGCAGGGCAAAGGGGAAAGTGGCAGGGAGAGAAAGAAGAACTTCTCGTACCCCCGAAAGAAAACAACGAGGGGGAGATGGTGCACAGAGGGATTCAGTAGATCAGGGAAACTCATGAAAATGCCGGTGATCTTGGAAAGGAGCTGCAGTGCTCGGACAATGTGCACGACTGAAGCTCTAACAGACGCTAAGGGCAAAACCAAAATTTTCATTTAGTTTGCTCTAGATTTAATCAGTAGCATCAAAATGCTGCTTTCAAATTAGGAAACAAAAAGAGTAGAGAAATACCCATGGGGGACGGGGGTAGGACCCCAGGAGAGGGGAGGAGAGGCAGGGGTCCAGCGCGGCGCGCTCGGCTCTCCGCTGAGCTCAGCCCGTCCTTGGCGCCATCACCCGCTCCTCTCGATGGGTCCGGAGCACGTGGCCAGCTCACCGAACCGCTGCAATCGTGCCGCAGACAGAACTTTTGTGCAAATTGTATTTGTCTTCCTCTATTAAAATGTTCCACTCTGTTGTCATGTAAATGGGTTCGGGAGCGGTCCCAGAGACTGTCCCAGGGCAGCCAGGCACGGCTTTTCCAAGGGCGCTTGACAACCATAATTGCTGCTATTATTTCCCCTTACTATTCACCTCGCAGGCAGAAAGTAAACAAAACACTTCTCAGGAGGGAGAGGGAGAGAAAAGGGGGATGAAGGCATCACAGGCCAAAATGGAGTGCGGGGCCCCTATTTGCTGCCCCCCCTCCCCCCCCTGCAGCCTCGCCGGCCCGCTGCTACAGATCATCCCCATCCTCCCCCTCAGCCCCATGTGGGAGGAAGGGGTCCCTACAAAAGGCCACGGGGGCAGACAGACCATGTTTTAATTTTCTCACAGGCTCGTATGCTCTAACAGGAACAATGCAGAGAGGCTTATCGATGGATGAAATGGTTTGCAAAATTAGGACCGGATTCTCAACAGTGTAGACAGGCAGAGGCAACAAAGAAACAGAAAGTCAGGCTAGGCTTTCTGAGCTCATGTGATCTCGAAGCTAGGTCTGGATGGAGAACTTGGAATCAGATGACCCTTTGAACTTCAAGACTTTGGTTATACAACCTGGAATCTGCTCATCATGAACTAAATCATGGGTGGTTTGTGTGGGTAAAAGCTCTAAACATTTTGGTTCTAAGTGTCTCTGTTTATACAACATTCTTTCCTCTTGCGTCAGGAGAAGGAAGCCTGTTTTCTTTGGAGGAATGGAGGCAGGGAAGAGAAATCATGTCCCAACTGCCGGATTCTGTGGAGGTCCAGGCAACACCAGGGCTTTCTCTGGATGAGCACCCCGTGTTTCTCTCTGCTCCCTCCCTTCTGACTTCCCCTCCACCCTGTACTCTTCCTGGCAGACTGGACTCAGCCCCTTCTGACACCACGCCCACCACTCTCGGCTGACAGCACTGTCCAGCGCAGGTGCGGCTGGGGAGCAGGTGTGCGGGCTGCAGAGCAGGTGTGCGGGCTGGGGAGCAGGTGTGTGGACTGGGAAGCAGGTGTGAGGGCCGGGGAGCAGGTGTGCAGTCTGGGGAGCAGGTGTGCAGTCTGGGGAGCAGGTGTGCCGGCCGGGGAGCAGGTGTGCGGGCCGGGGAGCAGGTGTGCGGGCTGCTGAGCAGGTGTGAGGGCCGGGGAGCAGGCGTGCGGTCTGGGGAGCAGGTGTGCTGGCTGGGGAGCAGGTGTGCGGGCTGCGGAGCAGATGTGCGGGCTGGGGAGCAGGTGTGCGGGCTGCGGAGCAGGTGTGCGGACTGGGGAGCAGGTGTGCAGGCTGGGGAGCAGGTGTGTGGGCGTGGCCCAGGTACCTGCATGCCTAGGGCCTGTCCCTCCTCACCCCAGTTTACCACTGGGTCACAGCTCAGCCACCAGTACTTGAAGACCCACTCTGGGTGATTTGTGAAGAAGACAAATTGGTATCAAGGACTGGAAACAGGCAGAGCTGTTTAGAAAGGAGGATTCTGTGAACAGTTGGCCAGGAGACCTGTGGGCAGCTGTTAGAGAGGAAGTTGAGATCAATGATAATCACAGAGTTGTCCTTCTCTTTTGGGGGGAGGTTACCAGACAGGTGTCTGAGGGAGACATGAAGAACACGTCTCTGGTCTTGGCAAAGACACTCACTAAGGCTTTCTTATTGGCATGGGGAAGAGCATGGAGAAATAATGGCTGTGGGAATCCCAGCTGCCTGACGGACTGAACCAGACCTGGCGGTGAATGCGGGCCAACCAGGAAGGAGGTTTCGGATGGGCACACCCTTGGCCCTCTGCTGTGTGGCGCTCCTGCTGGCGCCCGGGTGAAGCCCATCGCTTCCTGAAGCTGAAGGGACAGTTCACTTGCACAATGACGGAAGGCAGGCCTCTAACTACACTGACAGACTGGAAGGCAGAATTTACCAACAAAAACAAAATAAGCGTAAGGTCAAAAACAAATAAGCTGCAGAACAGAGGAGCTAGATGAGCAACGGGTCTTAGCCCAGGTGGAGTTCAGCAGTGTGATGACAATTTTGACGAGTACTTCAAGACACAGGGATATGACCACTCAAACCCTCCCCGGCTGAGCGGGTCGGGTCCCCTGCTCCCCACGCAATCCTTCATCCACGGCCGCTCACTTGTCAGGACTTGCAGCAAATTCCATCTCCTCCCTGGGACCTCCCATTGACCCGTCACATTCGATCCCTCGGCTCTCTGCGCCACCACACTCTCTACTCCTCCTTTGTCTGATGTCTGTCTTCCCAAGTAGACCGTGGGCTCCAAGGGCAGAGGCGGCTTCCACCCATCCTGGGAGAGCCCCCCCAGGCAGTGCTTGGCACTTGCAGAAACTCAGGGGGCTTGTTTGTGGGCGTCAATCAAAAAGGCTTGTTTGATGAAGAAATGAATGAGTCACTCCAAACAGATGTGACTTTTCCTTTCTGAGGTCATCTAACTTGCCTCAGGAATTCGGGGACATCTCTTACTCCTGATGGATCTAAGATCTGTTAGTGCCGGGAGCATGCCCCATTGATCTTTGAACAAGCACCTACTGGAGCATCAAGCCCAAAGGGTGGCTGAATATATGGGAGAACAAAATGACAATTCTTGTAACACAAAAGTTGTTGTACTTACCCTATTTTCAGGGCTAAATAATAAAGCTTCCTAAAGACTTTTCAACGTGAAATGAAATTTCAAATGTGTGGAAATCAGTGACAAAAGCAAATGGAATACCCGTGCGTTTAGCAAATGGTCTTATCAAATCATGGGAAATTAAATTTTAAACCCGAAGTCATTTTTATTGTATTTTTCCTGTTGAAATCTGACTTGCTCTGTCTAGTAGAAATAGGGAGTAATTTATTAAATACTCTGTGTATCTAGTACTTCTTAAGAGAAAAAAAAAAGCAAAAACATCTTGCCCTCACCTCAAAAAGATGGTGATAAATGAAGGAAGATTTAGGATAAAAACAAAACAGAAACAGCTAACAGGTCAGCCTTGAGCCCGACTGAGGATTCCATGCAAACAACATTTACTGAGTACCCACAGGCTCCATGACATGAGAGACGGAAAGTAATGAAAACCAAATTATATTTCTCTACTTCTAAGCAAGTTACATACTTGTAGATACATGGAATGCATGAAATGCTCTTAAATCCACATAAATCACAACATTTCCACAATGTGACTATCCACACCTTCAATTTTTATAGCCCTCCACTGTTTATAAAACATTTCCACATAAAACATCGCATTCAGGGGCCTCTGGGTGGCTCAGTCGGTTAAGCATCTGACTCTTGGTTTTGGCTCAGGTCATGATCTCAGGGTTGTGAAATGGAGCCCCGCATCGGGCTCTATGCTCAACAGGGAGTCAGCTTGAGATTCTCCCTCTCCCTCTCCCCCTGTCCCTCCCCACCACCTCTACCCCTCTCTCTAAAAAAAAAAAAAGAAAAGGAAAGAAAAGAAAAAAATCTCATTTAATTTGGAAGTGAGCTAACCTAGTTAGGTTAGAGTTGTGTCAATGACTAGCTGTCTCTAAAATCTTTGGGAGCATAGAGCCAAGGTGATACTGAACAAAAACAATGTGAGGGTAAAAAAGACCTGCTGCATTTGATACCAAGACTTATTTTCATTCAATAGCAAATAAGACAGGGTAGTTTTGGCCCAGGTGAGACAAATGGAGCACAAATAGACCCCATCCTTCCAGGGGCTCTTACAATGTGACAGAGTGACCACGAAGGTGAGTGAAGAAAGCATGGCCAGTTCAGTAAGTGGGGCTGAGAAACTGCTTATCTTATTTTGCTTAAGACAAAACACAGAATCAGTTTCCTATCTCAGACTTGATAAATAATTCATCTTGAGCAGCTAAAGGCCAAAATGTTAGAAATAAGACTTTAAAAGTTTTAGATGAGACTAGATGAGCTTTATGACTTCAGAGTAAGGAAGACTTCTTATCACAGAAAGCAAAAACCATCAAGAGAAAGATTGATAAATTCAGCTACATAAAAATTAGAAGCTTCTGCATAAAAAGGTTAAAAGATGGGCCACACACTCGATGCTATTTATAACATACATAACCAATGAATTATTATCCAGAAAATGCAAAGAATTCTCAGAAATCAATGAAAAGAGAGAGAAAAGGAGAGCGCCACGCACGTGGGTCCCAGCAGCAGGAGTCAGAGCCTCAGTGAGTCACCAGCTCCCACACAGACCTCACCCCTGACGCCCTGCAGCAGGTAGGGATGAGGAGCCCCTGGACGTCATTGGCTGGGGAGTGGGGAGTGTGCAGTGCACACCGATCTGGAGGGAACTCGGTGGTATTTGGTCAAGTTGAAGATCACAGGCTCCACAAGCCAGCAGCGTCGACCCGGGTCTGTCCCTGAGAAAACGCCCTCCTCCATGTGCACAAGGAACGATGTGCCAGATCCTCAGAGTGGCATTGCTCATAACAGAAATAGGAAAGCACAACGGCGGCTGTCCACAGGAGAACTGCTAAAAGTTCGTATGGTAGGCAGCAAAACACCACACAGAAGCAAGCATAGGGAGCCAACTTGAAATGATCAACATGGACACATCTCATCAATGTACTATGGAATGAGCTGCATTAGAATACGTGCAATGTGGGCGCCTGGGTGGCTCAGATGGTTAAGCGTCGGCCTTCGGCTCAGGTCATGATCCCAGGGTCCTGGGATTGAGTCCCACATTGGGCTCCCTGCTCCTTGGGAGCCTGCTTCTCCCTCTGCTTCTCTCTCTCTCTCTCCCTCTCTCTCTCTCCCTCTGTCTCTCATGAATAAATAAATAAAATCTTTAAAAAAAAAAGAATATTCACCTTTAAAAAAAAAAAGAATACGTGCAATGTGACCGTATACACACAAGCCCCCAAACAATACTATAGAGTGTCGAGATATACACAGTAGGAACACGAAGAAATCAATCGGGATGATGACATCCAATCCAGGACAAGTGTAGCCTCTGGGCGATGCACCGGAATGAGATTGGGCAGGTGTGGATGGGGGCTCACTGTATCAATAACATTTTATTTCTTAAGCTGAATTATGAAGACATATGTATTTGTTACAATAGTTTTTATTTGTATATATGTGTGAAATATTTCATACGAAAAATTGGAAAAGGAGTAAAGTTAGTATTTCTGTTTGTTGAATTTGAGTATGCTTTCTGCAGAGCAGGGGCTTACCCAGGGTGTGGAATGTGGAGAGAAAGACGTTGTTCAGGGTCATAAAGGCAATCTTCAACCTTTGATGTCCATGGGCCCGGCCCCTGGGCTCCCAGGGAAGCTGTTCTTCACCGTTTCCCAAGGTCAGAATGACTTCACCAAACTTCAAAGCATGGGCTGTTTCTGCCCTGAGCATACATTGTACATCTGCTTCGTTAGCAAATAACCTAAAAGAAACATTTCAAACTAAAGATAAGAGTAAAAATCTCCCTTAGTCCTCACACCTCTGAAGCCTGCAACCTTGTATAAAGCACAAGACAAAGTTTGTAATTTTCTGGAATGCCCGTCCTCGGGATGATTTGTAAGTCTCAATGTAACAGAACACATGTACAACCCTGTGTTACACATTCCCTCTCCTGAGCTCTCTGTTCTTTGTGAAGATTGTGCATCCCGGGCAGCTGTCCTCACTTGGGCTCGGATAAAACTCTCTTCCTTTTTTTAAAAGACATTCTCAAAGGTTTATTCATTTTGTGTCAGCAAGGGTCACCTCAGAATTCATCCGGCTTTCACTCTCTGGATGAGTTTGTTCGAAGACTAGGAGGCTTCAGTGTTTGTAAGCGCTGACATTCACGGAAACCTGCATAGGTTGTTAGTGTTAAGTTTGTCTGCAATGATGACACAAGCCCTTAGATTAAAGGGCCCCGGGATATCAAGAGCGGAACATTCTACATCCCCGTGAACTCCCTGTCTCTGAGCTCTCTCTACGGGGACCCACATCATGGCTGCTGAGGGACAAGGGAAGCTCTGCAGAGACCCGCCGCATCTGTCCTTTTCCTGTGTGGGCTGTGGCGCACCCAGAAAACACTGTGTTCCCCATGATTGCTCGGGAACTTGATGCAGTCTGAGTGGGGGGGGGGGCACCGCTCAGGGAGGGGCAGGTGGCTCCCTCCCAGTTCATCGTTCCCCAGACGCAGGGGGGGGCTGGTGTTGGACATGGGATCCCAGGGCTTCATTTGACTCTGAAATGGGATAGAACTGGGGCGGCAACGGTGCACGTGTCCTTTTGGAGTCAGGACACCTGAGAGCTTTCCCGTGAGACAGCTGGCTTTCTGAGAGGTTGTGGGGAGGATTCCGTCTGTGGATTTTCCCAGCGTCCAACACCTGTCATTGGCAGGGCGCCATTCGAAACATGGCAAGCCAAGGTCAGGCGGAGCTGAGGTAGGAGCTGGGCAGATGGAAGCACCGCCACGGAGTCTGGGGGGGGCCCATGCACACGGCTCACCGAATGAACTCCTTCAGCCTGCGCACAGGATGTGATATCAGGGATGGTGGAGGGGCCAGGGACCCTGCCCCCCAGCCCCTGTCAATGGGGTACCCAGTGCTGGGAGGCAGAGCTGGGGGAACTGCCCTTGGAAGGGGTGAGGCTGCAGCTAAGCACTTCTCCCTCCACAGGCTTCTAAAGGTCACCAGCAAAATGGGATGAAAAGCCAACATTTACTAGTGAAAAGAAGAGATTTAATAAAACAAAGAAAAGCTGCATTCTTACTAACTGTCTGTGACAACATTCCCAGGAGACTGTTCCAATGTGAAGTTTTTTAACTATGAGCAACACTATTTTAAAATATACGTGTACTAACACATTCCCCATGCAGACAGCTCTGGCGCTGAGATGTGATTTGAACAAATGGTCTAGGAAATAATTGCTTTACAATTAGTGTGTGGACGTTTCAAGTTTACTTAAATGGGAACGTCACAGTTCACTAATAGAAAGTAAGAAAAACATCTTACTTTTAAAACTTTCCCCCCCAACACAAGATTGCTCATGCGACCTATTTGGTGGTTTGGAGTGAGCCTGTGGAAAACTAAAAGAAGAAAGAGAGAGAGAGAGAGAGAAAGGAAAGGAAAAGAAAAAAGAAAAGAAAAGAAAAAGGCCAGAGCAAATAAAGGAACAAACTCCACATTTGCTAGTGTGTAGAGTGGCCCAGCTCCCTGACGGGGGTGACTACAGCGTCATGAGCTAAGTCCACCAGGTGTTAGATGGTTGACCTTGGTCAGAGCGGATGGGAGAACCTTCTGGCTGGGCCAGGGAGATGGAGATGAGCCTGGGATGGCTGGGCCACAGAGCTTCAGCAAGTCACCTAATCAAATGGTGCCCTGCCTCACATGCAAAGCCGAGTCAATGAAAGGGCCCCAGGCTGTGCACTATGAGGCTCAAACATAACATGTAATGTGCTCAGAGCACAGTGCACATGAGGTCTGGAGAAGAAAACCACGGTCAAGCCTGATTTTTTTTTTTTTTTAAATTCTATTCATTTGACAGAGAGAGAGAGAGAGAGAGCGCGCGCGCGAGAGAGCACAAGCAGGGGGAGGGGCAGAGGGAGAGGGAGAGGCAGACTCCCACTGAGCAGGGAGCCGGACACGGGGCTCGATCCCAGGACCCTGAGATCACGACCTGAGCTGAAGGCAGACGCCCAACCATCTGAGCCACCCAGGTGCCCCTGAATTTTCTTTAGCAAAGTAATTATTCACACTACTCAAGACAACGAATAAGACTATAAGCCTGTGCGGTCCAGAGCATCACCCAGGGGCTCCATGAGCCGTGGCCCCCACATAGCCTCCGGGCCCGTGCCCCATTCCCTCCCTCCGCGGGCAACAAGGACATACTGCTCTTCCCTGCACAGCTTTCCATTCTTATTCACGATCCCACTCCTGCCTCCCCTGGAAGCACCGCCAATCAGACTTACTCTGAAGACTCTGCCCACATGGAAGCTGTAACTTGCAACCAAGTCATCTGCATTTGGGTCCTGGTTCCGAAGGCCCACAGGCATGGTCTCTGGACATTTGTTCATCCTATCAGGGAAGATGCCTGCCCCCAGACACTCTCCTTTTTTCAAAAACCTGCAGTTTCACAGTAGGTTCAGAGTAGGTTCCTACTGTGATCTATGCCACATAGGACATAAAATCTCACGGCACCAAAATTATCTCTAGACTATAACTCTTATCTCCTCAATTAGATTGTAGGCTCTTAAAAGGTAATATTTGGGTCATCACTTAGCCTAAAAGATCAGATTCAATATGGGGTCCTAAGGTTCTGACTCGGAACTTAAAAACTGCTTGTTAAGGTTTAATCCAATTAGAATATCAGAATTTATATTTATAAATCTCTACGAGATATTCCTATTTAAGTCTTATAATATTATGTTTTCTATCTAGGCACTTAAATTTGATATGACATTATAGCACAAAATTAACACGTAAACTATGATTCTAACAGTAAAAGGGCATGTGGGGGTGGCATTTTAAATAGAAGTGCGTGCAGGAACTCTCTCACACTCCCCTTTATGCATTCAACTGGGATGTTTCAGAGGTGACAGAAAAATAAAAATAGCATACAAATTTTATTGAAAAGAACAAACCAAAAGGTTACTTTCTGTGGTGATAAGACTTGAGATGAAAACATATGAGTAATGATTGAGATATAAAGGCATTAGCCTGCCCAAGGCGTGGCAACCCAAACAGAAAGCTTGTTACTTTGCAGGTTGAGGTGAACTTAGCTTAAGACACAAAGTTGCCACCTGTTTTCAGATCTCCCGCCTCTGGGCTGATTCCCCACTGGAGGTTCAGAACCATGGTTAATGTCTAGGAAAGTACAATCAGCCCAAGGCCCCCGTAGATGGGAGCAAGGGGAACTCCCCAAGTTAGATTCCTCAGTACATTTCTGTTATAGGTACAGCCCAGGGCTGTGGTTTCAGCAATTCCTGCCTATCTGAAAATAAAATGGTAGACATCAAACTATTAAAATAGATCTGGGGTGCCTGGGTGGCTCAGATGGTTGGGCGTCTGCCTTTGTCTCAGTTCATGATCTCGGGGTCCTGGGATTGAGCCCCGCGTTGGGCTCCCTGCTCAGCAGAGTCTGCTTCTCCCTCTCCCTCTGCTTGTGCTCTGTCTCTCAAAATGAATAAATAAAATCTTTAAAATAAATAAATAAATAAATAAATAAATAAATAAAATAGATCAGATTTTGGCCTTCTGTACACTATTTCTTTTGAGACCCACAGACCAGAGTGCTTGTAGAGAGTTAAAATTGATTCCTTTGAAATATGCCTACATGTTCACCATGGGGAAACCAAGCTAAAGAGACCCCTTGCCTTCCTTGCCTTATTAGATGAGAAAAACAAGTAGCACTGATAATTTAGTTCCATACAAATATATCCTGAACACAGCACCCCATGGAAACCTGGATGCTTAAGCAGCATTGCAAAGGGCTTCGAAGGGACTCAAACCATGGCAGAAGGCAACTAACACAGATGTAAGGCTAAATGGTTGCAAATGACACCATCAAGAAAGTGAAGACAACCCACAAAGTGGGGGGAAATACCTGCAAATAATGTATCTGATAAGGGACTCATATCTAGAATATATAAATAACACTTGCAACTCAATAATTTAAAAAAATCACCTAAGAAGTAAAAATGGTCAAGTGATCTGAAGAGACATTTCCCCAAAGAAGACGTGGCCAATAAGCACATAAAAAGATGCCCAATGCCACCAATCAGTAGGGAGACACCACTCAGCCACAGTGAGATACCACTTCACACCCACCCGGATGGCTGTAATCCAAACAGCGAACGAGAAAAGTGTCAGACCCCTCCATCACTGCTAGACCGCTCCATCAAATACCGCAGCCACTTTGGAAAAGTCTGGAAGCTCCTCAGAAGCTTCAGCACAGAGTTACGATCTGCTCTTGCAATCCCACATCTAGGTATACACCCAAGAGATATGAAAACATACATCTGCTCAAAAACTGGTACATAAATGCTCATCGCAGCTTTAATCACAGAAGCCAGAAAGTAGAAACAACCTAGACGTCTATCAGCTGTGTACTGGGTAAACATTACATGCCGTGTCCATATTCAACAGATGTCTGGCCACAAAGACAGACACCTGCCGCTGCATGGATGAACTTTAGGAACATTACGGTAAGTGAATGAAGCCAGTCACAAAACCACCGATTTCACTTACAGGAAATGCCTAAAGTAGGCCAATCTGTAGTGACAGAAAGTAACTCGTAGCTCACTAGAGCTGTTGGAGGGTCAGCAAAGGGGAAAACAGGTGTCACAGCCATCGTCCAGAGGTTCCACTTGGGGTGAGGAAAAGTTCTAGATTGTGCTGATGGTTGTACAACTCTGTGAAGAGATAAAAAACCCTGGCGTGGACACTCATCTGGGTGAAATGTATGGGATATGAATTAGGTCTCATAAAGCTGTTTGTAAAAGCAAGAAAAAATTCATGGCATTCAAGGGAATGTGGAACTAAACAATCCTGAGGAGATTCAAAGAAGGGACTTCCTTGGCGACTTTTATGAGAGCTCAACTTAAACGTGGTGCACAGTATATTTCTCCTTGTGCATCTAATTTCAAATTCTGAGTCAATTCTCAGACAAAAAGGTGGAACTTTTCACAAGGACCCCCGCTCCACAGGAGGCATGGCTGAAGCTACAGTGGGCAATCTCCCCGGGATATCTGCTCACTGATGATGCCAGAGAATTTAGGATGGAAAGGAGAACACAATTAGGCAATGAAGCGTCCCCACCCGCCCCCACAAGGGCATGAAGGAAGCTCCCTCCACCACTGAAAAACACAGGCAGTCAGCAGGTGAGAAGCTGGAAACCTGTACTCATTTGTATGGAGGTAGCAAGTATCCGTGTATCTCTGTAAACAATCCAGTTTGGTGCTACAAAAATAAAAAATGCTCAACTCAAAATTCTCACATCTAATTTAACAATCTATTCATATGTGGAAGAAACAAATCCGCATCTGAGAATTTCCAGTTACAGATTTGGGATTATTTCCATCTGTGAGGGAGACAAAATCAGGAGTAACATTTGAGTCTCTGGGGACATATAACATTTTTGACTATTGTTTGGATCTGAAAGGCTATTAAAGCATATGTTTCTGGACACCACACAGATAGAGGCAACATTCTGAAATTGGTAAAAGGGTCTAATGGCTTTTTTCCTCTGAGTCTGACAGAACTTCCCCTCATTTATTTCTTGCTCCATTCTGCTTCAAGGAAAAACTTCCTCAGCTGTGTTAGCCTTCAATCTTGGCCCCTCACAGACATGGAATTACTCTTTAGATGTTTATTCTGTTCCTTCTAAAGTTGATATATATTTAGACAGAAAGCCATGTTTATTCCCAAATCCAAACAACCAGGAAGCTAAGGATATTTTTTTAAAAACAGAAAAAAACGAAACAGGTGTTGGCAAGGGTGTGGAGAAAGGGGAACCCTCCAGCACGGTGGTGGGACTGGTGCAGCCCCTGTGGAAAACAGTATGGAGGTTCCTCAGAAAATTAAAACAGAACCACCCTATGATCCAGTCACTGCACTACTAGGCATTTACCCCCAAAATACAAAAACACGAATTCGAAGGGACACATGCGCCCCTATGTTTACAGCAGCATCATCTACAATAGCCAAACTATGGAAGCAGCCCAAGTGTCCATCGACTAATGCATGGATAAAGATGTGGTATATACACGATGGAATACTACTCAGCCATAAAAAAAGAATGAAATCTTGTCATTTGCAACAACATGGATGGAGCTGGAGAGTATGAGGCTAAGTGAAATAAGTCAGTCGGACAAAGACAAATACCATATTTGTCATATGTGGAATTTAAGAAACAAAACAAAGGAGCAAAGAAAAAATGAGAGAGAGAGAGAGAGACACACACACCAAGCAGCAGACCTGTAACTACAGAGAACACACTGATGGGCACCAGAGGGGAGGTGGGTGGGTGGATGTGGGGGAAACAGGTGATCAGGACCCTAAGAGTACACGTGTCGTGCTGAACCCTGAGTAATGTGTAGAATTGTTGGCTTACTATATTGTACATCGAAACTAATGTGACACTGTGTGTTAACTATACCGGAACTTAAAATAATTTTGAAAAACGAAAGAGAAACATGAACTGACCATAAAGAGCTAAACAATTTAAGGCTGGGGATTTATTTTGAAGTGCAACTTCTGGAATATATAATGGGGTCAGCCCAAATTCAACCTGATGTCCACTGACATCTGGAAAATGCTCAGGTGGGGGGGCAGCGGGGGGTTCTGTTATTTCCACTCTAGGACTCATGGATGGGGACGTTTAGTGCTTCCTCTGTGGATCAAGCTTTGTCTAAAATGGTGGCTTTCATGCTGGGGTTCTCTAGGACCCTGGGGTCGTGTGGCCTGGCCTCCCACCCATGGGGGAGACGGGGGCGAGAGGGAATGCACAGGGAGATGAAGATGCCCCCTCCTCCACAACCAGCGCGGCTCTTCTCCAAAGTCTGTCTCATATACTGCGGCTCTGCACATGATGTTTGAAAATAGTGTTCCAGGGTGTGAGACACAAGCAGAAACCTGGATTTAAATTTACTTTCAGGGTTGTCACAGAAAGGACTGCCGGACTGTCTGGCGATTCCGTCGTCCTTCCAAGATATAACACTTGTAGCTACAGCGGTGGACACCATGTCTGATATTTGTACTGACGACCTAGGGACACTGAAACATCGAAAAGTCTCTTATAAATGACCCAAAGCTTGATTTTATTCAGAAAAGTTTTGCTGTCAAGTATATTTTATTAACCCATAATTATTTGAAAAAGGGGAAGTCACAAACTGGAATATTCCTGTAATCAGAAAATACCTTTCTACATCTATTTCAAGATAAAGAGAATTTATTAGCTTTGGATCACTTGTTCTCTTTTACACATTTTTCCGATCATTCTTACCCTTTTTTTTCTTGTTTTGATTTTTGTTCTCCACGCTCATCTCCTCACTAGATCTTTTGCTATGTAGTTCAACGCAGGAATGGCTTCCCAGATACAGCAATACTACATGGTAAATATCATGTAAATAGGTACGCTGAATTGGTCACGTGAGCACGTGAGGCACTTGGTACAATGTGTGGCAGACCAATTCAATAAATGCTTAAAAAGCAAGTTATTAGTCTTGTCACACTCAAGCAGTGTGACAAGATCATGAAAGGTAAAAGCAAATAGCTCCTGGTTCTTTCCTGTGAATAAAGTAATCCAGTCAACATAGACAGTGGCGATAGAGCGGGGGTGAAAATGAGGGTGAATCTCCTGAGTTTTGAGAGAGTTAGTTGACCATCACCTACAAGCACAAATGGAGAACACAAGTCAGAGGAAAGAACTCAGGATGGTAACCGAAGACAAGATCATAGGAATTAGCTGACATGTTTCCTGATGCTGAGCACTTCTGAATGCATTTAGGGCGAAGTCTGTGGATGCCTCCAGGGCAGAAAACGTGGTTTGTGCATGAGTCTTCATATATCATAGTTTTGTAGACTGTCTTATATGACCATTTCCTTCTAATAATTTATCAAAATATGGTCACTACAGCTAAAAGACAGTGCTGGTGAAAATTTGGCCATAAAAGTATGTGGAAAATAACAGCAAAGAAAACAATGTTATAATGTTCTCATAAAATTTATTCTATAAAACGAGTACGTGCATATCCACCTATTAGGTACAGTTATAACCAAATAATTTTAAGAAGCGGGGAGCTAAGTATGGTAAATAAAACAATTTTCCTAGAATCAAGACCCATTTTTATCTTTTTTTTTAAAGATTTTATTTGTTTATTTGACAGAGAGAGACACAGCGAGAGCGGGAACACAAGCAGGGGGAGTGGGAGAGGGAGAAGCAGACTCTCCGCTGAGCAGGGAGCCCGATGTGGGGCTCGATCCCAGGACCCTGGGACCGTGACCCGAGCCGAAGGCAGACGCTTAATGACTGAGCCACCCAGGTGCCCCAAGACCCATTTTTATCTTTTGAATGCTTACTTCTTTATATTATTATTTATATATTCCAGATTTTAGACTGGAGATTATTGTGAAAAAGGAAAGTTGACAGAAAAGGAACAAAGGTATCCTTAGACCCGGTAAACACACTGAAAGAATAGAACAATGATTGCAGACATGTAATACCTTTTGTCTGTTTCAATGAATGAAAACAACCTAACTTTAATTTTCCCCAAGGCATCACCTCAATTAAATTGGAAAATCTGAAAAAGCATTTCTCCTATGTTTTGAAACATCAATTTAAAAATATTATTATTATGTTTTCCAAATACACATCCTATTAAGACATGTTCCTATTCTATCAGAATTCTACCAATTTTTCTAAAAGGGTTAAATAGTATATGACCTATGTCCATTTATCCTAAAGAACCGGTACCAGAAATGCATCAGCAGGACCAAGTGCCCCTCCCAGGCAGCAGCATTCAGCTGTGATTCCTCTGGGGATCTGCCCAAGCATGCTCTGCTCTGCCCCTCACTGCAGTCTTTACCACGGTGACACAAAACAGGGGCAAAGGGGGGAAATAAGATGTAGTGGCAGACACCTCTCCTCTGTCATTTTAAAGGCATCAAAAGCTTTGTGGTTTAGTGGAACGATCAGTTCTCTGGGGTCTGAAACCCAGGACTCCTGAAGGGGCTGGACCTGCTCTAACCTCCTGAATTCTCTCCCTTGGGACAGGGCTGGGAAGCAGCCACACATGTGACCTGAGCACCTGTATGTAGCAGGCATCTGCTCCAGGGTCTCTAGAACTCAGACACAATGTATACCTCATAAGGGGGTCCTCTTCTCATATTTTAGACAGAAACATTGTTGGGATGGCATTTTCCTGGCCCCTGTACACAGAACAGGTAATGTTGTCTGAACATGTTATTTTGGCTCTAATAGACATCCTAATGGTTGAGGGCACATGCTTTGGAGGCAACAGAACCTAGTTTGAGTCTGGATTCTCCATTTATAGTACTATCAGCACGACCCCTGTCAAGCTGTCTGACCTTTAGTATTCAGTTTCTCATCGGTAAAAAGAGTATAATTTACTCACTTTTTAGGGTTCTTCTACAAAGCTAATTAAATCATATGTGTGTTCCAGGATGGTTTTATTCGCATAAGCGAAAACTCAAATGAAACTGGCTTAAAACATAAAAGGAATTGGCTAGATCGCATAACTAAATGTCCCAAGGTAATACGGACTTCAGGTGCAGGCTGATACAGGGCTCCAATTTCACGTCTGCACTGTTGGCTCTGCCCCCCTCTGTGTATTGGCTCCATCCGTAGACTGGGCTACCTCACGGTCCCCTACACATACACACACGAAGACTTACAAACACATGTACCTATAAACCTACGTGTACAGAGACTGGATCATTTTGTTCTCACCCGCAGACCGTCAAAGAGAGTATTTCATACTCTCCTCTGCTAAGAAAAAAAACTCGTGTAAAGCAACTTTCAGACGGCTCTATTCCCCGCACTGCGGGACCTAGAAAATGCACGAAAGACTCGTGGACTGCAAGAACCACTTCGTTTTACTCCTGGTTTGCCTCTCCTTCGTTCCTCCCGGATGGAGGCGCTCTGGGAGCATGCTGTGTCTGTCGCCATGTCAGCGACAGGCGTGTGTCTGGGGACACGACGGTAACTACAGATCGCCCCGTGTTTACAAACAGGAGGAAGAGCTGCCCGTGATGACAAGGTACCGCACGGGAGGGATGTTCACAGAGCACTGTGGTTATGCAGACTTAGGGGAAGTACAACAAGACGCCACTCTGGAATGTTTCATCACCGATCCTGTACAAACTCGAATCCCTCCTCGGGCTCCTAACAATGATTTTCCGCTGTTGTGTCGATGATAACCCCTTCTTACATTTCCGTAAAGCTTTAACTAGTGTCGAATAGCACCAGCAGCAGTCAGGGACGCCCCGCAGGGTGTGAGCGGAAGGCTCTGGCGTGGACCTCCCCGGGCGCCCACGAGCAGCCGGTCACCTGGACACACAACCATCCTCTGTGTTCTCTGTCTGCTACCTTCTCTGACTTCAGATTCACTGAGATGTGAGTCTCTCTCCAGCGTCCCTCTCCAAGTCCTGTTTTGTCTTCCCCTCCGATTTTTCTTTGGTGTGGCCATCCCTGGATCCCAGAGCTCTGCCCACCAGTCTTGGGGTAAGCTCAGGGCAGCAGGACGGAACTAGGTTGTCCCCGCTTACAAGAGTCTGGGGGGGGGGGCTCCTGGGTCCTGCTGGGGAAGCTCACGGCTCAGCATGTCCCCAACCCCGTGTCTGCCCGGTGTGATGTAAGCAACCAAATAGCAACTCCAGTATTCCCAGCCCCTCCACCATCTGCTGACAGACGTCGGCCCTCCCTGCAGGTAGATAACGAGGAAGATCGCAGGCCATGGAAAAGCAGAAGACACCTGTAGACACACTGAGTTCACTGCAGGCTCACGTCCCGTCCCTCTGTTCTGTGCCCCTGCCCTGCGCCACCACCTTCCTTCCCTCTCGGCTGCGAGCAGTCCTGTGTCTCTAATGTAGGTTAGAGACGCCTCTGTGGAGCCCACGGGGAACGGGGAACTCTCCATCCATTCCCGTCTGCCGCGCTGTGTTCATGCTCAGGGAGGGAGGGCACCAGGACTCTACAGTTTGGGTGTCAACTGCTTCCCACATTTTGATGTTCCTTCCTAAGTGGCCACTGCCAAATCCTCTCCATGTCAGTCTCTGGTCTTCCTTTCACGCATCCTTCTCCGTATGTCTGCCCACCTGCCCCTGGTCCCCCTCCGCGTCTGCCGAGCGCACTCTCCCCCCACCTGCCCCTGCTCCCCCTCCGCGTCTGCCGAGCGCACTCTCCCCCCACCTGCCCCTGCTCCCCCTCCGCGTCTGCCGAGCGCACTCTCCCCCCACCTGCCCCTGCTCCCCCTCCGCGTCTGCCGAGCGCACTCTCCCCCCACCTGCCCCTGCTCCCCCTCCGCGTCTGCCGAGCGCACTCTCCCCCCACCTGCCCCTGCTCCCCCTCCGCGTCTGCCGAGCGCACTCTCCCCCCACCTGCCCCTGCTCCCCCTCCGCGTCTGCCGAATGCACTCTCCCCATCTTTCCCTCCATCTTCCCTTCTCCTTGTTCCCCGTCCTTCTCTCTCCTCCATGCCCACCCCTTGATTATTTCTTTTTTTAAAAATAAGTCGTTTGTTCGGTGTTATCAGACCACACAGAGAAGGAACACCTGGGTGGCTCAGTCAGTTGAATGTCTGACTCTTGATTTTGGCTCAGGTCATGATCTCAGGGTCATGAGATCGAGACCCACGTCGGGCTCCACGCTCACTGGGGAGTCTGCTTGAGATTCTCTCTCTCCTCTGCCCTTCCCCTGCTTGTGTGCGCTCTAAATAAATAAATAAATAAGATCTTAAAAAAAAAAAAGAACACACAGAGAAGGCTTAGCCTGAGGAAAAGGAGGTGTCCATTCATATCAAATTTTTAGGACCTTTTCTTGTAATTCAAGTCCTTCGTGAAAAGCATGTGTGCAGACTTCCAAAGTTGGAGGGGAAGTTTGGTCCAGGAATCAGGAGAAATTACGCTGCCAACACATGCCCACCTCTGCTGGACCCCCTCACTTGAAGTGCATTTGCAGGCTGACGGGGTGTTCGACAAGCCCGCGGATGTCAGGGCCAGCTCTGGCAGAAGGTAAGGCTCAGCGCTGCCAACCCACTGCAGTGTGAGCCTCCTCAAGCACTTCTGTCTACCACAGTACTTAGCCAGCACATCGCTGTCTTGGGGGCACCTTGACCTGGGACCGGCAAAAGAGAGCCCAAGGCGGCTCCCCAGCCTGCACCCTGTGATCTTCCCACTCAACCCGCCGCCCCTGGGGCAGCTCTCGCCCACGGCCTCATCGTTGTCCATGGCTCCGCTCTCACTCACCTGGGGTCCGGGTCTGGGGGAGCCGTGAACCCTGCCAACCCTCATCAAAAGCAGCTTTCCTGCTCCTCCTGCCATCCTAGGGTCCGCTTCCCACACCCCATTTGGGAGGGGCTTTCCAAGCAGATATGGCCCTGTCACTCCCCGGAAGGACCCCCTTCGGGGTGTCACTGCCTTTAGGCTGAGATCCGACCCCTCCTCAGCTCTGGTCCTCCCGCTCTGGGTGCGCCGGCCTGGGGCTGCCCCCCCCCCAGGGCCCCTGCACCTGCTTCTCCCTGAGGAACACTCAGAGACACCAAGAGCCGTTGGCCACTTTGTCCCCCCTGCTAAAATGACCCCAAGATGTTTCCCAGGCCACCCTATCAGAGCTTGCTCTCTCTGTCCCCCTGGCTTCCTGCTCACTCCGTGTGGCTTTTCTCCCCACACTGTCACTACTGGTACATTTTTCTATGTCAGTCTGGCCTTTTCTCTTCCCCAGGAGAACGCAACTCCATGAGCACAGGCTTCACCCCGCGAGCGAGTGCTCCATAGCTCTTTACCGCATGAGTGCTGGTGAGGCTGAGCTTCCCGGGTGCCCCACAGGCCTCTGAGAAAGCCACGGCCCCCGCTGGTGGTGGGTCCAGCCTTGCGCCAGGGAGGACCCTCAGACACACCACGCTGACCCTGACAGGCCCCAAGATGCCTCATTTCCTGACATGCTGTCCTCCTGGAGGTCAGAGGCCAGCCCAGCGCCTTATGGTGCCTCTTCCACAACTGGGGGTCCAACTCAAAACCAGGTGACCTGCTGGGCCGGTCCCATCTGCTGCTATGACAAATCACAAACTCAGCCTTCCATCTGGCCAAGGATGCCATGCCCATCCCCCCCGCTCCCAGCATGCCGGCCCAGTGTGCCACGTGTGGACCCTGGGCTGAGCCCTCATGCTCCCAGGGCTGATGGGGGACCCCTGCTGTTGGCATCCCAGCGGACACACGGCCTTGCTCACCACCTGCTGTTGTCAGCATTTCAGCTGAGTGTCCCAACTGGAAAAGAAGCGCATGGAGTCCGCTGGGTGTCAAGCCAGCGGGCCCTTCTCTGGCAAGCTGCAAAGAACACCTCGTTCCCGCATGCACAGGTGCTTCTCCGGGTATGGCTCCCTGCTTGTGCACCACATATCACGGTTCGCAGGGGGAAGGGAAAATGAGGAGGGAGCGTTTTGGGATGGAGGGAAGGGCAAGAAGAGCTTTTTATGACTTCTGAAGTTATCAGATAGGGTGGCTTTTCTCTTTTTAACTAAGGCAAGTCCTGGGTGCAGGCACCAGTGAGACTTCAGGTCATGTCAGAATGAACAGCTGCCCTTCTGGAACTTTAGAGAACCGTGACCTTCCTGCCTAAACCATGAAGGAAGGACGTAAATTGTTCTCGGCCAGCAAGGGCTGACCCAGAGCAGCAACGGGAAGAAGCACGGGATTGCAGAGGGGGTGCCTGGAGGCTGCAAAGTCCGACATGGGGGCCCCGGGGGTCACGGGTACAGAGGGAGCCCTCGGCAGAACCCGGCTCCTTCTGCTCCATTCACCAGCCGGGAAGCCGTCTTGGGCGCCAAAGCTTTAAAGTGACATTATCTGTCACGAAAAACCAGCATGAGGACTTGGAGAGCTTTTACATTTGGGGAGAAATTGCTTTCAGAGATGTCACAAAAACCGTCTTCCTGGAATTAAATCCATTCTCCTGTAAGCACGAGCTTTGAAAAGTAAAAATCCTCATTGGCTTTTATTGTTTCTCAGTTTTTAAAAATTGCTGGTGTTCACATATGTCAAAATTTCTGAGATCTTAAGAGGTTAATAGTTTCTCAAACTTTTAAGATATTTTACTAAGCTTTTAAAAATTTTAAGTGCTCGAAATGATTTTCTTTCCACAGTCTTTGTTGCGGGACGGCACTATCAGCAGCTACATTGGGAGTGTAGATTAGATGCCACTTCTACAGAAAAGTTTCAAACGCAAACAGCAGCCTTACAGTTGTGAGCTGCCCAGAGCCCGGACTGTGCTAAGCTGACGTGCACTTTTATAAGGATTTCTTCTTTGTTGCACGGACACAGTGGTTTTACCTCCCCCCACCATTAGTACTGGGTCATGACCATTTTTTCCTACACTTTAACTCCCTAAATGAAAGCCCTATAGGTAATTCCTGGGCACGTGGTGAACATTCAGTTACTACGTGAGGCCTCCAAGGACGTCACACGTGCTAGAAGACGCGCCATGCACAGACAACATCCACATAGGACACAGCCGGACAAGAGTCCTGAGGGCTGCTCACGCTGTCCCTGGATGCAGAGCTGCCAGAGTGGAGCCTGATGGGTTCCTGATCAGCTGCAGGTTGGTTCGAAAAGGTTTTATGTAAGTTCACACATGGCCCCAAAGCACTGAGCTAGCGCGGAGGAGTCGAGCCCACATCGATGACAGCATCAGGGAGGACAGGTGTGCTCTTCCCCAACAGCTGGGGGAGCTCCCCAGACCCAGGCCTAGACCCAGCAGGAGGACATATGACTTGGGGAATTTTACAAAAACCCAGAACATCACAGAAATGGGTGACTGAGCCCACACCACAAGGAAGACCTTCTCCCGTTGCTTCTCTGCTCAACACCGCCCTCCCCAGATGCGACTCTGAACACAAACCACCCTCTCTGTGAGGACTCAGGGCATCATGCTCTACTCCATCCTGGGTCATAAAGCAGTGACTACCTCTCTGCACCAATTCCCGCAGAGCTTCTCTGTCCAAACCTAAGTGCTCCAGAGCCAGGGTCCCCCAGGGAGGGAGGTCGTCCTGTACTAACGCCTCCGTGGAGGAGCTCCGAGCAAACGGGGAGGACGGATGTGCAGGAGGGGCTGGGTGCATGGGCCTGGGCCTGGAGATGGCCAGTCGGGGGGGGGGGGGCGGCGGGCAGCACAGAGGGTTGAGGGAGGGTCTGCGAATGAGTGGGTCTGGGCGCAGCACTGGAAGGGACAGAAGGCCACACTCAGCCCTCGCTCTGTGGGTGGGACATGAGACAGTAGCAGGAAGCCCGAGCCGGCCGTGCCCACCACCCCTAGTGAGTAGAAGCCCCATCAGGGTCGTGGTGGCGTCTCCAATCTGTACCCCTTCTACCTCCCTTGTACACATTCAAAATGACTACGGTTCATTCTAACTAGTCACTCTTAACGTTCTTATGCCAACTCTTGGAGTCCCGTTGTCCTGAGCCTCAAAACACAGGCTGTGAAAGAAAAAAGTGCTATGTCCTGATAAAGATTTTCCGACAGTCTAAATCTTTCCAGCCATTGCAGTGCACCGCGAGCATGTCCGCGACCTGTGCACATCAGCTTCTGCATGTCCTGTCAGGTCAGACATTGTCATCCACTTCGCCGTTGGAGTGGATCCTACAAAGTCTTGATCGTGCAAGATCTAGAAACATAAGACCTAGAAATACAGAAGTCATGCCTGACCTCCTGCTGTTTCTTGGGGTTCTCTGGGGTGAAGGCAGTTAGCTCTGACTGCCTTGGCATTTCAGCAGCCCACCTGCCCTGTTCCCTCAGGTAATTACAATCGCAGCTGACTGCGAGGAGCTGAAGGTGTTCTAAAAATAAGGGCTCTTTTCTGCTTCGTTCGTCTGGTTTTCTTTCCTCTGCTTTATCTTCAAAGTCAACCAAAGAGAGTCACTTTAGCAAGTCCTGGGACAGGAATGTCTCCCGGGGCACCTCTGGGCATTTGCCCTGGGGGGTGTGGCCCTGATGCACTTTGGGGGTTCACTGGTCGGCGGCCGAGCGAATGGGGGGGTCCACAGGCACCAGCAGGGCCTGCACGGCTCCGTGAGGCTTCAGCGGCCACCTTCTGGCCTCGCGGCCACTTTCCCACACATGGACGTGCCACTGCTGCATCTTCGGGCCGCCTCTTGCATTTTACTCACATTCCTGAGTAATGTGCTTTCTTTTATGGTCATCTTTAGAAAGGGACTGTCCACACTATACTTTGGATGTGAAAATACATTTGGAAATTAATATCATATCTAACCTTAGTTGTAGAAGGTTTGCAACCATCTTGGGCCATAAGTGTTAACACGGGGACCTGAATGAGCAATTTTCTTAAGTAGTCACTAGAGCATTTCCACCATAACCGTTCCAAAATAGAGTCTTTCAAAGCAGAATCCCTCCACCCTTCCCCCTTATAAATTCAGCTGCACATTTTAATGAGTACAAGCTGCAAGCCCATGGGCCTTGCGTGGGACGGTGTGGCCGGGTGGTCTCAGTTGAGTGTCACAGCTCATGTGAGCTGCAAAGACGCATTAAAGCAGGCCCCAGACGCGTGTGCTGGCTACTGTCCCGAAACCCCGGCCTGAAAATGCGGCCCCCAAGTCATTCCAGGGGCGTGAAGCCTGCCAGTCTCATTCAGAGCCCTCTCTCCTCTGGAAACAGAAGAAAGCACAATGGCCAACAGCCTAAGTGCTCATTCTCGGACTGCGTTTTGGGGATCTTGCTAATTTCATATGGGAGAGCAGAGCAGGCAAAAGAGAGGACAGGTCTTTCCTGTAAGAAGCCCGAGAATACGCCCGAGCGCCTCACGCCCTCTCCCAGCCCAGCCCGGCCTTGCTGGGTTGGTTAGTCCCGAGCTGGAGGGCCAGCCCCGGGACAGCGCAGACCCCCTTCTCCGTCAAACAAGAGCTGCTATGCCATGAGGTACATTCAAAACGATGGCGCTGTGGACGAAACCATCACTCTTGGGAACCTTAAGAGAGCTAAACTTCGGAAAAGCTGCTTTGTGGCATACTAACCTGAAGCAGATGTGTACTCCGAAGGGCCAGAGAGGCTGACAAAAGAGGAGAGAAACTCCGTTTCCACAGTGTCGTGCAAAACTCTTTACAGAGAGGGTCCAAACAAAGCCAGCTTTGGGCAACACCCCAGAATGCCAAGTGCAAACCCTCCCCTGACGAGGCCCATTTCCCTTTTTCAAGCATTTACTAACTCGAGGATGGCATTAGCCTACGGTTGTCCCCATACTGTAGCTGAGCAGGTAGGAGCTCAAAATGATGACGTGCCTGGCGCGGCCGAGGGCAGAGACAAGGGGCGTGCCACGAGAAGGGGTGGCCAGCAGGGTTGGGGCGCATCCAGGGGCAGGGAGCACTGTGCAGGGTGTGCAGGGACAGGAACACGGCCTGGAGATTCCAAGGACCCTTGCAAACCAAAGCCCGTGGAGGAGTGGCCGCTGTGTATTTTCTGGGTGGAATCAAGTAGGGTTCTCTGACCAGTGGTGTTCCTGGGACACTCCTTCATGGATCTCAAGATATATATGCAAATTACCATCACAATAAGTACTGGCCAAGGAAGATTATTCTGACACCTGTTAAAGACAGCGAGGAAGACTCTATTCACCAGAGCACTGCAACGGGGTCTCGCAGTAGGAGAGCGAGGCCGAGCTCGACTCAGATGCAGGAAGGAAGAGTGGGGATTTATGGGTGAGGAGCAGAGCTGGAGGGTTGGTGAGTGCAGGGTGAGTCTAAACTGACCTCGTAGGATTCTCACTGCAGGCAGGGGGTGACCAGACATCACCTGCGGAGTGGTGGGGATAAGGAATTCGGTCAGATATCTGGGGGGGGGGGGGGGGGTTCTCTCTAAATTGGCTCAGCGGGATTCTTGCTAACATTGGGCACTGCAAGGATGACGCAGGAGCCCAAGGTCAGAGCCTCGTTGTGAAGGGGACCCAAAGGGGCCTGACTACCGTTTGCTTGGAGGAGAGTCTTTGTCACGGCACATCTCGGGTGGTTTCAAATGCAGGCTCCTGCCTGCTTGGTGAGAAATCACAGGTTTGTGGTCACTGCACACGCATTCGCCAACCAGAGCGCGGAGTGCAAGTGCCTCGTGGCTAACTGCACCACCACTACGCCTCCTCGCTAGCTCGGGGCAGGAAAGGCTTCTGACACAGCTGCAAACCAGACGTGATGAACCACATTTTATACTGAATATATTTGTGCCTCATCCATTTGCTTGATTAAATCACACTGTAGCTTTATAGACTATTTGTTGATAATTCCTACTTAAGTTTAATTTAATAGCTTTTACCAGTGAAAATATATCGGCAAACACATCATGCCGGAGGAAAAATACAACACAACATAACCCAGCGTCATCAGAAATAAAAGCAGAGCATTCTAGACGATGCCTTTAGTGCCAGCCCATCTGTACTTATTTGACGAGCACAAAACCTTCGGGCCCAAGAGGAAGGTTATTTCTGGCTAAACTACTGGTTGCCAACTCCATACAAAACACACCTATCCTCAGTTTCCCCACATTTCAGAAGAGCTCTTTCCACCGGAGCAGCCAAACGTCCCGAAGAACCCACACCACCCTGGTTAGCAGGTCTTGCCACCCAAGCCCCAAAGCCTCTTTCTCCACCTTCCTCCCTGCCCCGGAGAGTTCAGACTTCTCCCACCCACTGAATAACGGGCCACATCTGAGCACCGTCCACCCAGCATGCAAGCAGCAGGGTGAAGCCCTGGGTGATAAGTCAGATGATGTGTGCACTTCCATTGCTTTCCTGTGCTTCTGAAATCATGAAAAATATACTGAAACCCTCTCTGCCAGGTCGGGGTGTGTGGTGGAAGACAGTCGGCACAGAGGCTTAGGGAGAAGGCATAAAGGAGGTGATGAAGGCAAATGGGGGGAAATCTCAATATTTTTGGTTGTCTTTTCACATATTTTTGAACAAGCAATAATATTTTGGGGAGTTTTCTTTCATGTAAGGAGAGCAAGTATGTCATGACTTGCTGAGATAAGGCATATCCCAAAAAGCGACCACGAATAAATTAATTTTAGTGTGTTTAAAATAGAATAAACGTACATAAGCAAAACAGTAAGCAAATTAAATACTTATTAATATGGACTCTTTCTTGTGGTCTTCTCTGATTTTTTTGTTGCTGTTCTTGTTGTCTGAAAGCCCAATAAAAATCAGGCCTCCCATAGAATTTTTGGGTGCTTTTACTGAAAGTACCTGAAAATTATTTTAATTAGAAATGGTTTTCCGGGAAACCACCCAAGATCTAGAAGAAGAGCTTACCTATCAAGCACCAAGAATAAGCCTTAATGTTTAACTTTCCAGGAAGCTTTCTTTTTCTCCATGACCAGAGCCAACATCACTCCCAGGATTTGCTAAGAGTCCCTTAGCATTTACTTTATTAGGACATCATGCTTCCCTTTAAAAGGGGTAAGCAATTAAAATATATTCAAATGTGCACATAGACAACACTTGGTGACTTACACCTGCAACCACGGGAAATAGAAATTAATTTGACAGTCAATATAATTAGACTCTTTAAGTTAGGGATGCCAAAAATTTCACACAGTAGGTTCCATTCCTGGGTCTGCCTCTCTCACTAGATGTTAAGCTCATCGAGGGCAGAGATCATACAAAGATCACATCCTATGTACCAGTTGCTTAGCATGATGTACATGGTATACGCTAAAAATTCTTGGTGTAAACAACTGAGCAAGTCTGTAAATAAATGAAATTCTTCCACCCAACAGCTTACCACTTATCTGTATCCCAGCTAAAGGACTTGCATTTTGTCCTTCTCACCCACCCTCAATTGTCTTTCAGTAAAAATGTCAAAAATGATAGGTAATCAAAGAGAACCAACTCCCTGATTTTGGTGACTCCAAACAAAATAACCGTTCCTGAAATGAACTGTCTTTGAGCATTGATCCCTTTAACAAACTGGTAGATAAATCATACTGAGTAAATAATGTCACTTTTTATTAATTTAAAAAACTATATTCCCCCCCACCCCCGCCCCACCAGGCACTTCCTAGCCAACCCCTCTCGACCTCCCACAGCCCCAAGCCAGGCTTTGGAACTTGAACGTCAGACCTCTGGAGTCTCTCCTGGGGAAGTGAAGGCTGAGCCAGGAGGATGTCTTCCCGAAGCTCCCGAACTTGGGCTGCTGACGCTGGGGCATTTCCTGACTCTAGAAGCCACCTTAGCTCACAACGCCATGGCTTTGGGACCTGAATTGGTAATGCACTCACGGATTGGTGCAGCTGACTCACAGGGTGATACGTAAGGAAAGGAAGAGGAATACCGCCATCCAGCCAGACGATGGGAACTCCATCTTAGCAAATGGGGCCGATCCTAGTGAATGATGGTATTATGTATGGAAGGAAGCCTGGGAGAGGTGATCTCTGGCCTTTTCTTCCCCTAAGTACACAGGAAGGTCATCTAAACTATTAATTACCAGGCTGAGTGTTTCTTGAGATAGCACAAGCCATGGGTTCTACAGGCCACAGGGGCAATCCCAGGTTCACACCGTGCCAGGAGACACCCAACACTATGAAAACCATCACTAAGCCCAGAAAATATGCATCAGGATCCATAGCTAACAAGTGACTAACAGTGCCACCATCCAGACTCCACGTTAAGTCTTTACGTGCGATAGCTCACACCGATCACCTTAACCCTATGGGGCAGGAAGTACTAGCCCATCTCCCAGCAGAGGGAAATGGGGCTCACAGAGGTAAAGGAGCAACCACCTGCTGTGAAAGATACACATGAGAATCCAATTCCGGTGGATGTGATACAAAGCCCAGATGCCCCTGGAACTTTCCAACTGCCAAAAAAGGTTCTCTAGAATAATTTCAGGTTGTAGAGCACCATCCAAAATACCTCTCAGAGTAATTTCCTTTTAATAATTACAAGAGCCTTCCTTCAAGTCCCATCTAATACACGGTAAACTCCAGTAACCCCACAACCCAGAAGGGCTAAAATCAATAATAGACGGCACAAGCTCTTACAGCAAGAACTTCCTTTAAAACAATCTAGGCGCAAGAGCATAAGCAAGTCCTTTGGCTTCCCTGGGCTCCATTTCCTCATCTATAAAATGGGCTGCTGAATCAGGAGCTGGTTACACCTTCCAGGTAGGTGCTGAGGCTCTCAGGCAGTGAGGTCAATGCCCTGAAATCCGGGTGAAGGTCAGACAGTGAAACCTGATATCTTTCTAGGGCATGCACAAAGAAGCCTAGGAAAGATACCCAATTTCCCTTTAGAAACTCCAAAAATCACTCTTGCCAGAGTCAATGATGTGGCCCTCTCAGTTGGGGCAACGCCGAGACACTATAAAAATATTTAGGCTATAATCCATAAACCGTTTCCAAATCTGATTAAGTAATCTGGCTTCTCTGTTGGTTAGAGTTTACCCCATGCTGGATTCTAGATTAAAGTTAAATTTAAAAGCAAGTATGAAAACATGAATTTTAATGTTTTAATAAAGATAATAGTGTTTTCAACTTAAAGTAACTACTGTCACTTTCCTGTTTATGGCACTAGATTCTGAATTCAAAAAACAAAAATTTTCAGTGTCTGTGTATATTTTACAAAATAAATTTCACAGAAACAATGAAAAAAATGTTTATTTTTACAATTTAATCAGTCCAAACAGGAAATATACATCTGTGCTAAGCACTTTGTATGTCCTATTACCCAACCCCAAACTATTGACAGACCCCCCCCCCAAAAAAAATTTTACATTTTTTTGATGAGTGCTTCTTGGCCTACAGTCTGCTGTGGATATGCAAGTGGATAAACAGGCTTCTCTGGTAAAAGATGGAGAGACAGCTGGGCGGGAATATGGAACTTGCTGGACAGAAGCACAGGGTCAGCCACTTATTAGATCCCCCACTAGGTGGAGGCACCATGAGGCCAGGACTTCTAGGACTTGTGGTTTTGGATCTAGCTATGTGCTGAGCACATAGCAGGCTTTTAAAAAGCAATTGCAGAATGAATTAGTTGGTAAGTTTTCAGCAAAATCCTCAATTTTTGGGCGGGGAGTCCCCCTACCAATAGAATGAGGATAGTAAAACATGCCTACTTGAGTTTTCACAAGAGACAGGTGAATGCATTTGTAGAAAACAGAGCATTGTATCCGAGCTATCTTTCTCAATACTTCTATCCCGCACCCAGCATCCAGGTTATATGAAGTGCTCATTGAATGCGTGCTAATAGATCACATTCCTCTCTAGTCAGCTGACCTTCCGCCTATCTGATGGTGTATTTATGATTTTTAGAAATTTTATTTTCACATTGAAGAAACCTCATTTCTATCCCCTTCTTGGTTGCCCATTATGCTATTTTTATGAGGCACTTCCCAAACCCGGTTCTCCCTGCTGAACCCTTAACACTGGAGGCGAGTATATCATGCTGATGGGATTCCTGACCCTCCACCAGTTCAGCCTGGTATCTGTTGCTGGTCTTCCTGAAAAGCACTGGGAGTCTGCCCACCCGTGTGCCTCCCCTTGGCAAGGACAATAAATGAAAAGGAGACAAGGAGCTGTATAATAAACTTAGCATTTTGATGAAGAAAAACTTATTGGGCATAAAGGTAAATACTGTCCTGACTTGCTGTTCTTATCAATTTTAGCTTTTTAAAAAGTGCCTGAGATCCAGGAAAATGATTTATCTCACTAACTCGTGTTTAATTTCTGTCAATGTGAGGTTTGAGGCAAGCCCTCCTCCATTATTTGATTAACAGTTGTATTTGTTTGAAAAATATGTTCCACCCTCAGAAACCAGCCACAAAGATCCTATCTAGTCCAAATCTGACTTAGTGATACCATAACAGAAACTTTTTATAGAGTAATTCCCTGTTGCATTCATGTCTATTCCTGAGCTTTGCTTAAAGATCTGGTAATTGTAACAACCCATGCCTGTATCAAATATCATGGCAGCCAGGACAAAGAAAACCAAGATGAAAAATGTGACATTGTTCCAATTGATTTGACTTCCTTAGAAATAAGTCAAAGCTGAGATAGGTGCCAGCCTTTTGGCAAAGGCCAGGGCAATGTCAAAGGGAAACACTAGGCTGTGTAGCCAGCCCCTGCCCCCAACATCACAATCTCTCTCTCTCTCTCTCTCTCTCTTTTTTTTTTTTTTTTACTTAAACACGTTCCACCGTTTGGTCATCTATAGATTCAACAATGTAATTTGGACACCGGGATGAAGAGAAGAAGATCTGATTGCTGAAACAAAAAACCACATCAGAGAACTGTCCACAGATGATTTTGGAAACCCAAAGATGACAAGATGAGGGACAGGAGGAAAGGACATAATTTTCAGGGTCCTCTGGGTTTCAGGGCGAATCTCTATCAAACCCGGGGCTGCAGGGATATTGCACCAGGCACTTCGCTACTGAGCACCGTTTCAGACTGGCCCGAGTCGATTGTATTGTTACCTTTTAACATATATGTATGTATATATATGGCCAACGCTACACTGATTTCAAATACACATACATCTGCACGATACGGTAGCACTTGTGTGGCTGCGGGCCACAGAAAGGTAAACCCACCTCCCCACCCCCAGACCCTCAGCCGAGGGGAGCGCCGCGGAGGTTCTGTTTTTGGGACTTTGGAGGTGCCACGCGGAACCGCGGTCCAGCTGCACGGACCGAAACGCCCTCCCTACCCCGAGCACCTATGTGGGCACGGTGACCGCTCCGCATCCAGCGCAGACCCAGGAACAAAATGAGTTAGAAATTCCACTGGGGCAGAGTTTAGTCCCCAACGAGAACACGAGGACCGGTCCAGTTATTGCTAGGTCCCAACAATAGCGTTCGGTTTTAGAAAAACCGGACCGGCTCTCAAATAACTTTAACTCCCTGACATGGGTCTGTGGGTACCGTGCATGTGACAATAGAAAGGGCTCGGGATGGCTCCGCGACCCGCAGCATCCTCCAGGGCGCGGCGGAGACCTGGGTACTTGCGCGCACAGAGGCGATGGATGGCATTTACCTCGAGTCGACTTAGACTGGAGCTCTTGGAGCGCGACTTCTTGCGCAGGTACACGGAGAAGAACCTGCGCACGGTGAACTTCTTCATGCTCAGGTCCATCGCCCCGCGCCCAGCCGGGAGGAGCCGCAGGCCCGGAGGACGCGCATTCCCGGCGCATCCCAGGCGCGCGGGGTCAGGTCCGAGGGCGGGTGCGCGCCGCCGGGGAGCCCGCCGCGGCGGCCATCGGCGCGGGGCGCGGGCTGCGGGCACAAAGGGCAGGCCGAGCCGGCCACCGCGGCCGGGGCTCCAGCGCACCCTCCTCCCTGCCTCCTCCTCCTCCCCCTCCTCCTCCTCCCGCAGCCTGCGAGGACCAGCCCCAGACAGCCCCGCCCCGCCCCGCCCTCAGCCACTACCGCCAATCAGTGCCCGCCGCCCCGACGCTCCCTCCTCCTCCTCCTCCTCCCCCTCCTCCCCTTCCCCCTCCTGCTGCTGAGGCTGGTGCTGCCGCTGCGGCCGCCGCCCCACGAGGACCAGCCCCGGCAGCCCCACCCCACCCCGCCCACAGTCACTACAGCCAATCAGATGCTCCCTCCTCTCCCCTCTTCCTCCTCCTGCAGCGGCCGCTGCGGCCGCCGCCCCGCGAGGACCAGCCCCGCCCCGCCCCGCCCCCCGCGGCTGCCGCCAATCAGCAACCCCCAGCCCAGGCGCTCCCTCCTCCTCCTCCCCCTCCTCCTCCAGCCCTGAGAGGATCAGCGCCGAGCAGCCCCGCCCCGCCCCTGCCCCTCCCCCCGCCACTACCACCAATCAACGCCACCGTCCCACTGCCCCAGGCGCTCCTCCCCGTCCCCCTCCTCCCCCGCCCTCCGAGTCCTCCCCCCCGCGCGCGGCCCCGCCCCCCCGCCCACACCCCCACACCCCCGCTCGGCGCCCTGGGCGGCGCAGTCCTGACGAGCCCAGCGGACGACGGCTGCGCTGCCCCCCGCAGGCGGAGCGGGCGCCCCAGCGGCTCGGGCGCCTGCCCTCTGTTCTGCTCCGCTGCCCTGCTGGACTGCGTTCTAGCTGGGGGGAGTCGTTATGGTGTCTTTCCTTCAAATAGCCACGTACACACGTTGGCATAATGCTCTTCTGTGCCGAACAAAACTTTTGTTAATCAGCAAACATTTCTGGAAAATGAAAAAAAATCCGAGGGGCTCCGTGAGCCTTCGCAGGGCGCTCTGCCCCTCTGCTCTTCCCGCCGCGGCCCCGCAGCCCGGGCGCCCGAACCTGCGGGTCCATCTGTCACTCCCCGGGGTGAACGGACCCCCACGCGGCCTGGGGAAACCTCCGTTGGCAGTGCTTGGAGAACAAAGACACATCCGTTCTCCATGACCTCCGACTCCATATATAGAAAATTGTCCAAACGGATGACTTACTAGGCCCAGCACAGTGTCCTGAGTCAGGGCTCTCTCTGAGGCCGGCTGCTGGTTGTAGGGCTGGAGGGGATTTGCCTTAAAGGGAACATTTTTTTTTCCCCCAGAAATGCTCACCGGAGGGCTGTAGACAGTTCCAGATCTTTGAGCTCAGAGCTCCCAGCAGCTTCTTCATTTTACTCTTGTGCAATGCGCACGTGTTGAGTCAATGTTTAAAGTAAGGTCAAAGTCAGCACAGAAACTTTCATGCATATGGTACTGTGTGCCAAGATTTGCTCTTTTGCCAGGTAGATTGTGAAAAATCCCAAGTGTCCTGTCATCCGCTTGGCTAAGTCAAAGGTTGCATTTAATCCCTGTAAAGGGCTGTCCTTGCTAAAGTGAGTAGGGAGGGCAGATGCCCCAAATGAGAACTGGCCATTTCACACTGCATCTGGGTCAGGAGGTGAGGTCACGTAAGCTCTCTGGGGTTTAATGGATGCCACAGGCCGGGCAGTGGTGAGCACAGAGTTTAGAGTGGATGCTGGGTGCTGCCACGTCCTTGCTTGGAGAGCCTGAGCACACTGGTCTGTTCTGTGTCCCCACTGTGCATCTCTAAGATGAAAATATGCATGTCAAAACTGGTTCCTGTGGGGTGCCTGGGGGGCTCGGTTGGTTAAGTGACTGCCTTGGGCTCAGGTCGAGATCCTGGAGTCCCGGGATCGAGTCCCACATCAGGCTCCCTGCTCGGCAGTAAGCCTGCTTCTCCCTCTGACCCTCCCTCCTCGCATGCTCTTTCTCTCTCTCCCATTCTCTCTCTCAAATAAATAAATATCTTTAAAAAACAAACCAACCAACCGGTTCCTGCTTCCCTCAAGGGTTCTGCTGGAGGGCGATTATCCCTACTCCAGGAAACAGCTTCTTACCCCCTAGAGCCTTCCCCTTCGCCGGCACTTGAGGCATCTTGGCTCTAAACAAATGCAAAGACAGGCCAGGACCAGGCCATGTTGCAGCTCTGGCAGAGAGCAGCTGATGGCCCACAGACACTGGGCTGGTCACCATCCCCTGGGATGAGAAAGGGGCCAGTTCTAACAAGCTTCACTGGGGGGAGATGGGGCCGGGGACCATATGCCAACTGTACCAGGTCAGGACAAAAGCCTCCGGCAGGCCTAGATCAGTGCTTGTGTTTTACCACAAGAGCATGTTGACCTGGTGTAACAGAACTGGAAAGGAAATGTCTTATGGGGCATTCATGATCCCCCACATTTGAGTGCAACCAAACTGCTCTATTGAACTTGGAGTCTCAAAAGAGTAAAAAAAAAAAAAAAAGCTTTCATATTTTCAACTGTAGAAATAATTTCATTGCTAGAACCTTTGTGTTTGCCTTTGTCTTTAACCTGGTAAACTAAGTCTATCAAAATCTCTAAAAATCATTTACCACCAGTTCCTGTGCTAATACGATGAATACCTCCAGACCACCAAACCTGCGTAGATATCAGGGCCTGCTTTCACCTGGGCCTGGATGATCCCTCCCAAATACTGGGGGCGGCGGTGGGGGGAAGGGTGAGCTTGTGCCCTGATGGTGGGGAGGGAGGGGGGGAGGCTTGGAGAGAAGACCAAGCTCAGCAGCCCCCTGGTGACCTTGAGTCTTTCCCTGCCTTGAACACGGGAAGCCTGACGCCACATTCTCCGCTGCTGCCTTTAAGCGAGGACTGGCCACGTGCGTTCACCTTGGTCCCACAAGTGGTCATGGACACCTCCTGGTGCCGTCCTCAGCCCTAGGGATACAAAGAAGACTGTGGCACGGCTCCTGACCTGCAGAAGTTGACAGCTGCACGAAGAGAAGGTAAGCAGATAGACAAACACGATGCAGTTTTTATGCAATGCGAAAGAAACGTGTAAGGAAATGCTATGTGTTTGGAGATAAATCAGAAGTCGGTCCTAAGTGGAGGAGGTGGTATTTGGGGTGACCCCTGGGAGTGAGGAGCCATTTGTCCTGGGCAAACAGAGGAGGTGGGGTCCCAGCTTGTAGAAGAACAGGGTTACTGAGAATTTAGAACAAAAGGGGTTTCATGATTGATTAATGAAAATTAAAGTTCTATCGAGTCCCCAGGACACCTGAGGCATATAATTTCAGAATTTCAGAAACAATAACTGAGGTCTGGTCCATCCTGGAATCCCCCCTTTGGGAACAGCTTTTGGAAGGAAGGTAACTTTGGCAAAATCTGTACCATCATACCCTTCCTTTCCCTCCCCCCGAAGGACTGGGAAGGGGGGATGCCACCTGCTTTGCCTCAAGCCCCCCGTGAGAGTTGTGATTTGCTGCGGGTGCAGTTCGGGTCTGAGTTCTAGAGAGCAGGGATGGTCACTGCTCTGGGGAGGCTCAGGAGGGGCTGTTCACTGAATGGACCTATGTTCACAGCGCTTGCAGGAGGAAGGATGCAAGAGGTTTCTTAAAGACCAGGTGTGGCCATGTGATCAAGGGGCAAGTCCGGGGGTCTCTGAGATGCTGTCCGGAGCAGAAGCGTGCAGCACCAGGCCCAGGGCCGAGGGAAGAACTCTAGGTCCTGTAAGTGCGTGCAGACCGGGTGGGGGCATCTCCAGCTGCAGTCACCCCAGAAGAAGACAAGACAGCTCTCCATGAGAAAAAGGGTCAGAGTGAGGCTACCTGTGTGCAGACCAGTTCCAATGAGTCTGTTCTCTCCCTGTATCTCCTCCCCTCCCACTCTGACCCTGGCAGGAACCCAGCAGCCTCCCAGCCTAACACAGCCTCAAGCCAGGCAAAGAGACTGTGCGTCTGGCCAGTCCGTAGGACTGGAAATACTAATTTCTTAATCAAGTATTTAAAACTGAAAACAAACATGATTGTCTGTTATTCAGGAGTGGGAAGAAAAAACTATGCAGGTTGATGGGGTTCCCCGTCATTTACTCTGATAAGTACTGAAAGGTGTGTTTCGAGCCACGTTGGGTCAACAAACCAGTTACAAGTTACAACAAACCAGTTATAAGTCAAGAATGGTGTCCAGCTTCCATTTACAGCAGTGAGGGCCTCAGAGGATGGAAGTCACCTGCCCAGTGGGGTTCCCACAGGGTGGCACCCTCAGTGCGAGGTGGACGGGAAGAACCCCCTTGCAGACCAGGGCTCGTGATTGAGCACTGGCACTAACCAGAGAGGAGCAGGAGAGCGAGAATGACCCCCCACCCCAAGCATCCATGCACACAGCCCCTCCGTACACAGGTCCGCGGCCCCCATGCACCCCCGTGTCATCTGCAAACAGCAACAAAAGCTCCAGCGGTCTTGACTACTTCTTACCCGAGGTGCCCCACAGAAACACGCAGCTGTGCTCTCTAGAAAAATCCACATTAAACCCAGGCTTCCGAGAATTCCCCCAGAGGTGGTCACGGTCACTGCTCGCTCGAAGCACAGGGCGCCGGCACCAGCAAAGCCGGCAGGACCGCTGCCCGCGGGACCGGACGTGAACTCTGCCTGCAGCATTTATCGGATGTAGAATGTTAAGATGATAGATGAACAAGACACTCCGGGAAATGCGCCCGTGTGGTGCTGGGCATGTGTGCGAGCTTCAGAGAGCAGACTGCCCGAGCGGCGGGAGGTGGGGAGCCGGCTGTGTGGTGCTACCCGAGGCTGCTCCATGGGACGCACGTCGGATGTGAAATACCCGAATTCTATCCACTGTCCCCAATGTGACTTGACCTTTCCCGAAACTCTGAGCCTCTAGAACAGGGTTCTCAAGTGGGGCTGACTTGGCAATGGCTGGAGACAGGTGTGGTTGTCATGGCGTGGCAGGGGGAGGGATGCTACAGAGGCAGGGTGGGGTACAGCGCACAGGACAGCCCCTCCGTGTCCGAAATGCCCTAGGGCCAAGTCTGAGAACTGTGGTGAGCTCAGCAGCCGGCTGGGGTGGGGCGGGGGTGGGAACCTGTGCTCCTTCCTCACAAGGTTGTCACCTATAAATGTGGCAGTTTTGTGCAGTTAAAGCAAAATGTGGAAGTGCTCTGCAAATTGTAAACTGCTCACCAAAGCTGTTATTTGCTAAAATCCTAGAGTTTCACACAGAAAGCTAGTGACATGACTGGGGAAGGAGTAGTCCCCCAATTCTAGAATTTTTATCTGAAAGCTCCCTGTTAAACTATATTGTCCCCTGTCGGCACAACCGTTTACCCCGTGGCCCAAACTGGGAGGCAAGAATTACATTCACTTCTGGCGCTTCTTTATTCCCAAAGTCTGCCGATGCACAGAGCCTTGTCGGTGAGACTTTCTCGATATTTTTCACATCTCCCCTTCTTTCCAGCCCTGCTCTCAGGGACATGGTTTGGGCCCCATCAGTTCCTTCAGAATATGGTAATTTCCAGCTAGATGCCATCCCTCACAACCCATCCACTGTCCTGCTACTAAAAAGATCTTCCTAGAAGCAAAACCAGATCAAGTTACCCCATGCACCACAGGTGTCCAGGTCGTCCAGGAGAAGCGCAAACTCCAGAGCAGAGCAGGTGTGCCGTTCTTGGTCACCATTCCCCTCCTCACCGTCTGCCCTCCTTCCTGCCCCAGAACGCGGGCTGGGCCACGCTGACACGCTGCGTGAAGATGGGCTTCCCATGTCCACCACACTGTGGGTGCTGTGGTCACTGCCCGGGATGCCCGCCTGCCTCCACCCACTGGCATCGCCTCTCTCCCACTTCACGGCACAGGGCCATGTCCCTCCCGAGAAGCCTACCCAAACCCCTCCATGCTTCAGGCTGCGTGAGGGTGCCTTCCCCAGGCTCCCCGTTTTACTCACAGCACCAGATGATGACTCTAGGCTTCTCTGTCTGCCTCTCCCACCAGCAAGGAAACACTCAGGACAGCCACTGTCTGCAACCCTTCCTACGTTTGTCTAAAGGGGTTTTACGGTGACTACTTTCAGAGATCTGCTGGTTACCAAGAGCTGGGCCATTTCTACTATTTCATCTGTATAACATACTTAAAAAAACTGTGGAATGGACGCAGTGAATCCCATCTTATGAGCCTCAAGGAGCTGAGCCTACTGCCTAAACTTACACAAGATGAAAGTGTCCAAGCAAGATTTGCCTGTGAGTGCACGGCAAGGCGTCTGGAATTTTCCTAGGTGTGTATCAGAAGAAATCAAAGAAGGGAGAGGCAACCAAGAGAGTGACAGGCTAGGATCCTCATTTCCCTAGACAATTACACGTGGTCAAGACATGCCATGAGGCCAACATCCTGTGGACAGAGTGTCTCACAGACAGAAGTCCAGGCGGTGGCCTCCACAGGCCTCCTCATGGCCGTGGGGACAGATGCTGGGAGTGTCTTGGTGCAGAATGACTGGGTCTTCTTGTTAAAGGTCAGTTTACTCATGAGACAACACAGGGACACCAAAGGGAGGCTTATTACATGAAATAGCATTGGGAGCCAAGGGACCCTAGCATGTGGCCAAGAGAAGAACTCCGAAAACATTTCATGTAGAGGCAAAAATGTGCTTGGTCTTTTGTACTCATCAGTAGGGGAGGGGCAAAAGGACCATTCTTTATTGGGAGGTGACAGCATCTGTAGAACCTCTGGGTTTGACCCTACTAGTGTTTCCATGGTGTTTGTTATGGGTTGAATTGTGTCCTTTTCTAAAAAGATACATTGAAGTCCTGATCCCCAGCCTCTAGAATGTGGCCTTATTTGAAAACAGGATTGTTACAGATGTCATTAGTTAGGATGAGGGCATATGGGAGTAGGGTGGGCTCTAATCCAATGCGACGGGTGTCCTTGTAGGAAGGCCATGTGACAACAGAGGCAGAAATTGGAGCGGTGCAGCCACCGGCCCAGGCGCGTCATGGCCACCATCGGCACACAGAAGAGGTGAGAAAGAAGCTCCCTACACGTGTCAGGGGGGCATGGCTCTTGGCACCTCGAGCTCGGACCTCTGGCTTCCAGAAGTGTGAGACAACAAATGCATGCAGTTTCCAGCCACCCATCTGCTGTGCTATGTTCTGCAGCCCAAGGAGATGAACACACACACTTCTCCTTCCACGGCCGTGACGGTGAGCTTCCATGAGGAAGACAGCCAGCGAGCAGGCATCTGAGTGAACGGAGCATTTGGTCCGAAAGTATGTGAGAAAACCTGATCGTGAAAAGAGACGGGGGCTTTTTCTTGTCAGTCCGAGCCTACACATAAATTTCAGAGGAACGTTAAGAGGAAGGGAGTTAGCAGGAAAGAGGAAACAGGTGAAAACTATAGCAGGAAGGGTTTCTGTAACTTAAAAAGGAAAAAAAAAAATCCTCAAAATAGAAATGTCCCTCAAGACCTGGAATGGGTACAAAGGAGAATGTATAATCTCTGCCAGAAGTTTTTCTTAGCAAAAAATATTCATCTCTTAAACAATAATTCATAGACATCTATAGCATTCCAAACACTAAATACCTCTGGTAGAGATGGGAACTAGATGAACACATGAAAGAAATTCTCTGAGACACTGAAAGCTACAGGCTTTAATCCCCTGGGATATAGTGCTTGTGGTACGTCCTTCTCATCAGAGAACCGCAGGAGGAGGCTGGGGTGGGGGCGGGGTGCCATTCTTGCTCATGTGACGGATGACATATGCAGAGGGAGCCTTCCAGAGACACATAAAAATGCTAGGTAGAACAAGAAGAAAATCCTCTTTTAAAGCATGGCTGATCCAACAGTAATTAGGGGAACACAAAAGTAGGCAAAAACTGAGGATAAGAAGATATACCCTAAGAGGAAGCGATGTTTGTCCTGGAGTCTGATGTCAATTCCTGTAGTCCAGACCCGAGTTTCAGCAGGGTCTGGAGAATGGGACCTGGAGAGAGCCTGGGGCAGTGCAGGGTGGGAGGTCAGGTCAGAGCCACTCTGCTGAAAATCATGGTCCCCATAGAGCAGACTGTAGGGGGAGAGCGGGGAAAGCCCCACTCTGGGAGGAGACTTGTTTTTTCAGGTGTGAGCTCTGGAAATGGCACAGGACAGAGTTTCTCCTGTCAGCCTCCTTCAGCTCATAGTTAGGCCAGTTCCAGGCCAAAATTCACACTACCAGCCTGAAAAACCCCAAGCCAAACATTTACTTTTTAATGGTCTCAGATTGCAGCATCCTGAGGACCAGGCAGAAGCAAATACAAGTACTCTGGAGAAACCTATTTTAAACATGTCCCAAAGCTTAAACAGAGAACATTCTAAGGAACATGACTTGCAATCATAAATTGCTACAAACACGAGGAAGTAGCTACCATGAGCAAGAGTCAGCAGAGATAAGCAGAATCAGACCTGCAAAGATGGAGAGGTTGAAATTTTTGTATAAATCGTATAAAATATGTTTAACATGTTTAGAACACAAAAAGAAAGATGGAAAGCATTACAAGGAAACTAGCGATTACAAAAGATCAAGCAGATTTGTTAACATAAGTGGACCTTTAAAAATTAAACTGCAGTGATTTAAATTAAGAACTCCATAGATAAAGAGCAGTTTAGACAAAGCCCAAGAAATAAGTAGTTAATAAAGGAGAAGTTAGATCGGATGACAGTTGACAGAGTGCAAACAGGAAAGTCAAAAAGACAAGAAATATGAAAGCCAGTGTAAGATACGTACAAGACAGGGGGAGAAAAATCCAGTGTGTGAGTCTTATAGTGAGAGAAAAACAGATACTCACTATTCAAAGAGGTGAGCCAATGGTTGAGAATTTTTCAGAGTTGATAAAATATGCCAAACCTCATATTTATGAAGCCCCCCAAATCCCAAGGAGGATTAAATAAAAAGAAATCCATCCCTAAATACATATTCAACCTGCAGAATGCTTCTTCCAAGCAACCAGAAGAAAAGACAGGTTTTCTACAAATGAATGTTAGAGTGTCATCGGACATCTTAGTGGCATTGTTGGAAGGCACAGAAGGGCGGAATAATAGGTAAACGGTGCTGAGGGAAAACAATTATAACTTCAGCGTCTCCACCTTGCAAAATATCTTTCAAGAATAAGGGCAAAATTGGGGCACCTCGGTGGCTCAGTCATTAAGTGTATGCCTTCGGCTCAGGTCCTGATCCCGGGGTCCTGGGATCGAGCCCCGCGTCGGGCTCCCTGCTCGGCCGGAAGCCTGCTTCTCCCTCTCCCACTCCGCCTGCTTGTGTTCCCTCTCTCGCTGTCTCATTCTGTCAAATAAATAAATAAAATCTTAAAAAAATAAAAAAGAATAAGGGCAAAATAAAGACACTTCCAGATCAACAACCTGAGAAACTTGACTGACAATGACACTTATGGGTAAAGCTAAACACTTAGGAACTGCATAAAAAAAAAAAAAAGTCCAAGTATCGCACTATCCGTGGACTTACATCGAGTTAGAAATGAAATCTTGATTTAAATAGCAGCATATACAGCAGGATGGTAATTAGAGTTAGCATCTAATGTCTGGTTGAGAGTGCAGCCACCATGGGTCCCGAGTGTCTCTGCATTCTCTACTCGTTCTTGCTGAGTAGGTGAAAACATAAGGCACTGCCCACTCCTAACCTGGCCGTTTCTCAGGATTGTTTTGGCAGCAAGCATCCTTGAGGGATGAAGTCATATTTCTCTCCAAGACAAAGAGCAGGCTTGCTACCACTTGTTATAAAACACCAGGTCCCCCAAGCTCAGTGTTGTTCAACATGGATTCACTTTCACTGCAAGCATGGTATCTATCTATCTGCCCCCCCCACACACCAATGTCCCCTTGAAACTTGGGGGAAAAGGAAACCAATGACAATATGGTATCCATACCACTGTCTATTCCTTGCATAATAAAGTCCTTTCTTTCTGATCCCTGAAGCTGTCTTCTTCCACAAAAAGTAACAGGCTAATTGGTTTGTAAGTAAGGCAAAATCAAGTTAAACCATACACAAAGGGTAGAAATAAGTAAAAATATATAAGAAATTACAATCAATGTTAATGGGCTAAACTCTCCAGTTAAAATACAAAGAGTGCTACATTGGTTTAAAATAAATTTAGTTGGGGCACCTGGGTGGCTCAGTCGGTTGAGCATCCAATTCTTGGTTTTGACTCAGGTCATGATTTCAGGGTCGTGAGATAGAGCCCCACAACAGGCTCTGCGCTTGGTGGGGAGTCTGCAGATAGAGCCCCACAACAGGCTCTGCGCTTGGTGGGGAGTCTGCAGATAGAGCCCCACAACAGGCTCTGCGCTTGGTGGGGAGTCTGCAGATAGAGCCCCACAACAGGCTCTGCGCTTGGTGGGGAGTCTGCTTGAGATTCTCTTGCTCTCCCTCTGCCCCTCCTCCCATTTGCACTCTCTCGTTCTCTAAAAATAAATAAATGAATCTTTAAAAAAATAAAACAAGCTTGGTTATAGAGACATGTCTAAAACAAGAGATGTAGAAAGTTTCAAACGAATGACAAAAGATATATTGCGCAAATACTACTGAAAAGAACGCTGATAAAGCAACATCAAAGCCATACAAATTACACAACAAACATTTGAAGATATAAAATCATTATATACTGAAGAAAGTTTCAATTCGCCGGGAAGATTCAACAATTCTAAACTTGTATGCACCATATAACATGCTTTCAAAATATACGAATCAAAAATTGAGAGAACCAAGAGGAAAAATTGACAAATTCATTATCATGTGGGGAAGTTCTTAACATATCTCTCAATAAATGATAAATCAAGCAGAAAAATGACATTAAGTATTTAAATAATACATTTGGGAAAGTTGACCTAAGGAACATATATAGTATTCACTCAATATCCAGCCACTTTAGACTATGCATTCTCTCCAAGTACACATGGAATATGTACAAAAATTGACCATATTGTAATCTAGGCCACAAAGCATACAGATTAGTAAATTATCTAAAAAATAGTCACACTGTTGTTACCATATAGATTGATTTTTCTTACTATACCATACAGATCACTTTTACTTTATCACTTAATCCTCTATGATTGGAAATTTTAAAAATACAATCTTAATAACATATAATTTGTATAATATTGTATTGTAATGTATCTGTTTTATTATACAAATTATAGTAAAGATTGGAGATTTTTTCGATTTGAGAGATTTAAAGAGAGACTACTTTTCAGTCTCTGTGGGATGGTATTAAGTTAAAATTTAGAGGTGTGTCTACAGCATCAAATGCTTCTGTTAGAAAGAAGTCTAAAATATTAATATATAACTCAAAGAATTGGGGGGAAATCCTCAGGAGAATAAACCCAAGGAAAGTAGAAGAAAATAATAAAAATAAGAATCAAAATTAATGAGAGAAAAAACCAAGATACAATAAAGAAGACAAATTCAAAAGTGTATTTTGAAAAACTGAAAAAAGTGATACGTTTTGGCAAGAATTATCGATTAAAAAGGAGACGGCACAAGTAAATACTTAGGAATGGGAAGGGGTACAGGTTCAGGGACAGCAGAGATGCAGGGAATCATTAGAGTGGATTATAAACAACTTCAGGGCCATAAATTTGAAGACATGGGTGAGATGGGCAAATTCTAGGAAGACATAACTTAAGAAAAGTGACTCAAGGAAAAGTAAAAATCTTGCAGGTTTTAGAGTTAGTTAACAAATCCAGCCAGCAGTTAATAATCTTTCCACAAAGAAAAGACTAGTCCCAGGGAGTTTTATAGGTGAGTTTCATCACCTCCTCATCCGTTCATCTGTCTCCAAACGTAATTACAACCTTGGGAACTCTTTTCCAGAAACCACAGAATGAGGGAACGCTGCTCAGTGCATTACACGGACCAGCGCAGCTCTAACGTCAAAGCAGATGGGGACGGCTTACTGGGGATATGCACTTGTGAAAAAATATATATTCTAAAGCAAAATATTAGCAACTTGAAGCTGACAACATATAAGAAGGGCAATTTATCATGACAAAGAATAAAATTTGGAGACAAAAACTATTATTCATAGAATGTGTTTGGCTATATGAAAAAAATCTACAAAAATCTTGGACAAATCATTCAAATGAAGGGAAATTGGTAAAGTTGCCACCAGTAAGACTCATGAGCCAAACTTACCTCATTTTTATGCACCAGCAGAGGTTAGAAAATGCAGTTATAGAATACTACTACTTAAAATACGACTACAATAATTTTTAAATCATCATTAAATATTTAATTATAAAACTATTGAATAATATTAAAGGACACTTATAGAAAATGGAGAGACGACCAATGCTTAAGGGAAGAAAACACAAAGATAAAAGTATCCTCAAAATTCTGAGAAAGTAAGTTCTCTCCAAGTTGAGAAATAATTTGATTCCAAAGAGAATCCTGGGATTGTTTAGTGCAACTTGACAAGATTACCAGTTTTTGTGGGAGAAAAGGTCAAGAATAAGCAACGCAGGTTTGAAAAATAACGTGTTGAGAGGGGCTCTCCTGACCAGAGGTCAAGGTTGAGCAAAGGGCCTTCACCTGGTGATTAATCACTGACCGGAGGAACTGTCAGTGAGGCCTCGGGACAGCAGGAAACGGAACAGGGCACATGCCCCCGTGGACGGGAACCGACACTGGCGGAGGCTTCAGGAAACATCACGTTTTGACACCAATCTCAGACCTATTTCCAGATCAACGCTGAGGCCACCTCTCTTGCCTGCAAACCCAAGCAAGGCTGCTGGTGTCCACCCAGCTCGGCAGGACTGACCTCCTACCTCAGCTCCCAGCCACCCCATCTGGAGCAACCCCACGCTCCTTCACCAAGATTAGAATCCTCCTCCAGTACCAGTTCTCCAGGGACGCTTTCCACGAACCCCCAGATCCATCAGGCCCCCAGGCAGATGCCCTGAAGGTGAGAGGAACTGCTTGGAGTGGAAGACTGGGCTCTCTGTGTGACCACTTGATGGGTGCTTTTATTCTACTGGACCAGAGACTCTGTGAGGGCAGAGCTGTGTCTACTTTGCAAACCACCCCACACAGTGCCTGCCACGATGGTGTGAGTTAGTATTTGCTGAACAGATAGATGAGTGGCAGGCAGGCAGACAGCACCCATGCTTTTCAACACAGTGTGCTTTGTGGCGCGGGAGAGTGTAGATGAAGATTGATTTATAACACCCTGCCCCCTCCCCGCCCCTCGCTCTTCCTCTCTTTCAGTCAGTAACTGGACATCACCTTGGCTAACTGAGGGGCCAAGTCAGTAACCAGGGGTGGAAGGACATACGACATATACTATTTTAAAAAAAGAATTCTTTATAGGGAACAGATGTTAGAGTCACAATGCTACATCCTGAAGTCCAGTGCTGCGACAGCCACGTCTCTGAGCCAACGAGTGCCTCATTTTCTGTGCCCGCTCCCCAGCCCACGACATCACGGCTTCCCGTGATTCTTGTGCTCGCACTTCCTTCCCAGGAAGCCTGGCTGGAGCATCTGGGGGACTCGCAGGAAGCCTGAGGCTCCAGTCCCCCCACCACGTGTTGGGGTGCCCCGGCTTCAGTGAGATCCCCGTCCTCTCAGGGAGGATCAGGCTTTGCTTGCGAACATGGAAGTACACGGCAAACCCATTTTTGCTGGGAAATATTTTAAGTCACGGACTTAAAATTTAAAAAACCAAAAAGAAGTTACGGTCTGGGATTTTGTCACATCTGTGTAGTACTAATATGATGGGTGTTATGGTCGGTGTCCCCCCAAAAATATATATTAAAGTCCAGGTACCCAAACCTATGAATATGACCTTATTTTTGAAACAGTCTTTGCAAATGCAATCAGGTTAAGATGAGGTTGTAATTGGATTCGTGTGGGCCCTAAATCCAACATGTCTGTCATCTTTATAATAAGAAGAGACGCCCGCGCACAGAGCACCCCATGAAGCGAGAGACAGAGACTGGCTCGATGCATCCCCATCTACACACCAGGGGCGCCAAGGATCGCCGGCAGCACCGGAAGCTGGAGAGGCCTGGGACAGGCTCTGCTCTTGCGATACCCTGCCCTGCAGACGCCTTGATTTTGGAGTTGGGGCAGGAGCAGGCTATGGTGAGAGCTGGGCTGGGGGTGGGGCTCACAGGGATAACTTCTTTGGGGTGAGCACTGGTGCGAGAAGCCTTTGTCCCATGTCCCGGGAGATCCCACCAATGGGGAGGGCCAGTGTGGTGGTGCCAGTGAGCCCAGGATGCACCCGGGGCGGGGGGGGGGGGGCAGGGGCTCTCCCTCTGTGCGACACAACATCCAGAGTAAAATCAGACTGCACCCCTGACTGGGTTTTGCTCCTACCTGGCAGGGGTGTCGAGATTGATGCCTGCAGCCTGCGGGCCACGGTGCTGAACTGGGGTCTGTCTGCTCTCAGTGGGGAAACGTGGTGAGAGGTGTGGGCGGAGCCACGTGCCTCTGGATTACAGCAGGACAGTCTCCGTGTGCAGTGAGGGCTCGGTAGGTGTCTGAGCACAGACGGGTCTGTTTCTACACATGGCAGACGGTGGCTCTAATGTGTACAACACACTGTGGACCATTCCACACTGCCATTTGGAAATGTTTTCAAAAGTCAAGGCTGGTCAAGCCCCTCTTTGTCTACAGATTCAATGACTGTCCATACTTTTTAGGATAAAGACCAAGTCCCTTGAGTGACCCCCACAAGGCCCCCAGTGCCTCTCCAATGTCTTTCTAGTCTACCCACGAACAGAAACCTTCACTACAGCTGTCCTGCCTTACTCTAGCGATACACAGTGGCTTTTTGTTTTTTTTATTTTTTAGATAGCACCTTGATTTAGCCAATTTCCTTTAAGGCCTCATTTAAGGGCCACCTTCTCTGGTAATTTTTTTTTTTATAGCATAATGTACACGCCTCCATCACCTTCTCTGGGAAATTTCTTTTTTATAGCATAATGTACATGCCTCCATCACACACTCCACAACTACCCTAATCGTCCACTTGCGTTCACGTGACTGGACAGAGAGCCACTTGAGAGTAGAAGCTGTGTCTCATATGACAAGGAGGCAACTGGTGTGGGAGAGATGTTTACGTCATGGGTTTTGATAGAGAATGAGTGAATTCATGTATTCATGGACCAAGGATTCCCATGCAGGGACTCACCATCTGAATATTTTCACCAACCACCTTTTGCAGTTAACTTGTAAGTATTTCCAGCTCCAACAGCCCTGAATAGCTTGAATGTTGTAATTCCAATTGTCTGCTGGGTGGCCTTTATGAACGTCACTCCAGGCTGGATTTCCTCCAGCACCTGCTTCCCATCCAGAGGTCCTTACCTGGGGAATGGCACCACACCATCTGTTTCCTGATCACTTAGCCCTCAGACCTGGACGCGGGTGCCTGCACTGGAAACATCATCCCCTTCCCTCTTCACCAGCTCTTGGGCATTCTACTGACTGTCAGGTCCTGTGGAATTCACCTGTGCCATGCCTCCCAGATCCCCTGTCCCTCCACTGCCTCTCCTGCCAGGTCTCAGCTCTCCTGGTGAGCTCCTTCCTTCAACCTGACTTCCCTCCTGTTGACACACCACAGCAGACTGGTGCCCCTTCCCTCTGTGCTGCCCGGGGCTACCTTTGCTCATTCCACCTGCCATTTGAAATACTCATTGTTCGTGGCGCGCATGCACACACACACACACACACACACACACACACACACACACACAGGACTAGCACTCAGCCATGAAAAAGAATGAGATTGTGCCATTTGCGACAACATGCATGGACCTAGAGGTATTAGACTAGTGAAATAAGACAGAGGAAGACAAATACTATATGATTTCACTTATATGTGGGATCTAAAAAACAAAACAAATGAATAAACAAAAAGCACAGCAGGCCCCTAAATACAGAGAACGAATTGATGGTTGCCAGAGGGGTAGGGGGGTGGGCAAAATGGGTGGAGGGGAGTGGGGGACACAGGCTTCCGGTTATGGCGTGAGTAGGTCATGGGGGTGAAAGGCACAGGCTGGGGAATACAGTCACTGGTATCATCACAGTGTTGTGTGGTTGTGTGGTGACGGATGGCAGCTACACTTGCAGTGAGCACAGACTTGCTGAACCGCTATGTGTGCACCTGTAACCAATGTAACATCATGTGTCAAATATACTTCACTAAAACAAACAACACCCATCGTTAGTTCCCAGCTGACCTCAAGCTTCAGCTCCCACCACCCCCGGCCTCTGTTCCGCTCTCCAGCAAGCTGGACCAGGCGGGTCTATATGCCATGAGGAGGAGTCCCTCAACATCATGTCACTTGCTTCGTTGGGAATCACAAACATGCACAACTTACTCACACCCCAAGCTGCTGAGCAAGAGTCCCTTTCTCCCCTGAGGGAATGAGATGAGGCTTCCCTGGGATTCTATTTTGGGGTCTCTGCAGGAAATCTTTTATCACCACGTTCTTACTCATAGCCACTGAAACGATACAGCATCCAGCTTGCATCGGGAATGAGGGGGTGGAGAAGAGAGGTATTCTCCAGCTCCCTGGCAGCATGGAAGGGGCCCAGAAAAGATGGCTTCTTTTCAGGCCTGGATCCAGCATTCACTACGGCGGGCCTCACTCAAAGGCCAAGGGCGCATCAGATGCCTAGGTGTTGTGTGCAGAGGTAAACTGAGTCAGGCATGTGCGCACAGGTCGCATTCTGTGGGTTCCGGAAAGCTCAGTGTTTGGCTTTAAGCTTACCCAACCCCTTCATCCTCCCATCCCAATGTTCCAGCTGAAGTTCTGAATGATTTGGACTCTCAGAGCAATCTGTAGAAAGGTGTCTCCCAGGAACACAGACAAAACTGCAGGACTCATCTGTGTCTGCGCAGCGTAGTGCGATCTGAGGTGGGTGCATAGAGCTCATGAGACTCAGGTTGGCTCAGGCCTAATACCTGGACAAGCCATTTTGTTTTGCTTTGTTTTTAGCACCTAAGATCCTGGCCCATGGACAGCTCCATGCAAAAGTTCCCTGCCTGCTTGGGCATGCACCTGATGTGACCACGTTTCATACCCTCCCTCGTCCAGCTCATTTTATAGCTGTGGACACTGTCTACCCGAAAATGTCAGCACAGAACACATCACCAGCTAAGTGAGGATCACAATTCCAATCAGAACCGAGAGATCTCTTGGTTGAACATTGGTACTTTCTCTACTTTATCTCATGGTCACACCTTATTTTTTTTTCTTTCTTGTTGGTGAAAAGCAGACGATGTCTTCCACTTCCAATTGATGTAACCATTTGTACAACCCAGCAAGTACAGGAAAGTGTTCTCTCATGTGGGCAGCAGTTCAAAGATTTTTTTTAAACCAGATTATGCAATTATCTCAGTGCACAGCATTATGTAAGTGTACCTGAAAAACAGGTTATTACAAGCAATAAAACTAGAAGCTTGCAGTTGATTCACTTCTTACATATTTCCGAACTTTGCAAAGGATTGTAATATCCACTAGGCTGTTTTCTTGCTTAGCTGAACATTGTATTAATGGTAGACAGTTCTTCACAGAAGGACAAAGGAAACCCAAGGAAAGCTAAGGATGCTTTCGTCTTAAGAAGGGGAGAAAAGGATTTCCTTGAGGCACTTTACACTGTCGCTTGGAAACACTAGTGATAGTGATCAAATATTACAGCATTAGTTACTAAGCTTACTGAGAGTCTGTGGAGGTGACAACAACCCTTATGCAGGGTTCTTAAACAGCATGTCTGACTAGCTGGCTAACAATGACAATGACACATGCCGATGTGTGGCTTACAAGGCATGCATACAACATGCTGCTAGCTGACTCTTGGGTTTAATACCTCCTCAGAGCTTTTCCCTGGTCCATCCTGAAATATAGCTTCCGAGGGACCAGTGTGTCTGCTGTAGCTCATGGTTATTTGGGATGCCCCCACAACTGACCCAGACCAGCCAGTCCCTCACCCCACACCGCCCTGGATGCTGACGACCTATGGCGAACGCAGTCAGGATTCAGGGGCAGAAGGTGCAGTCTGTCCACGCAGGCTCCAGTTACTGCTCTGCTCCTGACAACCCTTCGTTCTTTGCTGCTGTTGGGTTTTCAAAACCACTGAAGGCTAAACAAATGTGAGAATCTTAAAGAAGTTTAAAAGAGAGACTCAGCAAGAACGCCTCCATGAACGCCTCCGTTCTGTGGAGAGGGGAAGTCGGTCGGAGGACTGGAGTTTTGGGCGGTCTCCAGAGGAAAACACCTTCAGCTCACACATGGCAAAGGCCGTTCTGGGGTAGGACATCCTCTCATTTCTGTTTGCTATAAAGACAAAACATCTCACCAGGAACTTATTTCCATGTGCATTTTCATTCCAATTTTCTTTCCCACTTGAAACATATTATTCAGTATCTTAACCTTTTCTTGGGAAATTTACAACACATGGTTTTACCCAAAAGACAGTTGAAAACACATAGTCTTCAATGGAAAAGAAATGAGTCTGCTTTCCTTGCAGTGCCTCCCATGCACAGCTGGATCATTTTCACGGTGTTCCCTCTGAGGAACTTAGCAGAAGGCACACGGGGGTCATTTTCATGGGACTCAACCTTGAATCTAACATCATTTCTGGACTTAACCAAGCTATTTTCTGTTTTGCTCACAGCAAGCTTCTTCATGATGTGGAGAGGCAACTCATGCTTGGCAGAGGGTGAGATGATCAGATGCTGCGTAATACCTCACTGCTGAAGTCCTAGAGCCACCTGCTTGGGTTCCCGGTGGTAGGGGACATCCAGGATCTCATTCGTCCCAGGTGGCCCCACTGTGAGCTGCACAGGGCTCTTCACGCCTCATCTTGACCACGAGAGCAAGGGAACCTCTCTTCAGTCGATTGGGCAAGCACTGAGATCAAACTCCCACTGCCAAGATCACATGGGAGAGCCCCCCAGTGCTCACCTTCCCGGGCTGCACTGACTCTGTGGGCTGACTCTGTCACGCTGGGCTCTGCACGGGCCAGATTTGGCCTTCACACTGGGCTGTGGATGCTCTGACCTCCAAACTGGCCACTCTGTTGTTCATTATTCCACCTTTTTTTGTCCTATGTCCTTTTTGAGGAGGTAAATAATCCCTGGAAACTCGCCAGGCTCCTTCTTGGCATGAGCTCCAGTCAAGTCAGGCCCCAGAGTTCTCAAATCAGGCCCAAGAAGACAGAACCTACATGGTCATCGGCCCTTAGAAGGGCTGGTAATCCTTTACCAGATCACCAGAAAAGTACAAATGTTTCCCTGCATTTCTTATTAATAACCTGAAGTACAGAGAGCAGAGCAACCTGAACTTTGCACAGGTCTTGTGTGACTTGATGAAAACACCAAATAGCATTTTACTTGTGACTCTTGGTTCATTTTATAAACTACATGGATGGAAAAGAGAAAGGTGTGCAAACTGAGGGGAGAGGCACCATCCACTCCAGCGCAGGCTTTGCTGGTTTGCCACAGGAACAGAAACAGATGGGAAAGGGGGTGTGACCCAGGGGGCACCTGCTTCACAAATAGGAATAAACATGTTCACTAATACCTATGTTTCACTTAAAGCATACATCTTCAAACGCTTACTATTTTTTTTTAAGATTTTTTTTTTTAATTTATTTGACAGAGAGAGACAGCGAGAGCAGGAACACAAGCAGGGGGAGTGGGAGAGGGAGAAGCAGGCTTCCCGCTGAGCAGGGAGCCCGATGCGGGGCTCGATCCCAGGACCCTGGGACCATGACCTGAGCCAAAGGCAGACGCTTAACGACTGAGCCACCCAGGCGCCCCAAACGCTTACTATTTTTGATTATCAGGCTTTGCAGACATGAATATTCTCAATCTGTCTCACAGAGACCTCTTCCCCAGCACTGGCCATCACGCTGAGCAGACCCCTGCAGGAAAAGCCTCTCCCTCCGGCGGAACCATGGGAGATGATGAGAGCCAACAGCAGGTTGTGCTTTTATCTAAATGGAGTGATTCTTCAACCACGCTGGTTATGTTTTCCAAGACACGTGCCCAAGCCTCATGGCAAAGACTCTTAATATCCTCTCATTTAACAAGTGCTTGCCTCTGAACTACTGGAAAGAAAGAGAGCCAGGGTTAATTCCAAAGAATGTTTCCAGTGCCGCATTTTACTCCTCCCCAGATGAGACGCCTTTCAGCAGTAGTTCAACAGAATTACCATAAAGATCATCACAACGCTCTGCATCGAGTATTGGACATGAAACAAGCCACCCCTTACTGACTGTGTTTGGTCAGAAAGGGTGAAGTTTGTTCTGTTGGCTCTAGTACTGACAGCAGGACTCGGCACACGAGCAGCAGGTGAGGAGTAGATGCAAGTGTTGGAGGAGGTGTGGGTGCAGGAACAGGTGCAGGTGCGGGTGCAGGAGCAGGTGCGGGTGCAGGGACAGGTGCAGGTGCAGGAGCAGGTGTGGGTGCAGGTGCAGGAGCGGGTGCAGGTGCAGGAGCGGGTGTGGGTGCAGGAGCAGCTGTGGGTGCAGGAGGTGGGAACAGATGTGGGAGCAGGTGTGGGTGCAGGAGGTGGGAGCAGGTGTGGCTGCAGGAGATGGGAGCAGATATGGGTGCAGGAGGTGGGAGCAGGGGTGGGGGGAGGAAGAGGAGCAGGTGTGGGTGCAGGAGCAGGGGCTGAGGGGAGCACGCAGTCGGGGGCTGCCTCTGCGCCAGGTGGCTTTCCGACCTTGGGCAGCTCCCTTACTCTGAGCCTATGCATCCTGGGGGATGTCAGGGTGTTTTACTGGATGATCTGACAGATAGTTTCCAACATGTTATGATCGAAAATTTTTATTTTCTTAAGAGGAAATTACCCTGAGTCTGTGAAGTAGATTCCATCAGAATGTTCCCTGATTGAGCTCCTTCTTCCACATGGCATTTCCTTTCCACGTCCCCTAAAGTGACAGGGCAGACATAGGGGTGGGTGAGCCGCCTCGGCAACAGCCAGCTGCGAGATGTTGAGGATCTCAGTAGTTCAGGGCTTTGGAGCGCTCTGGGATGCTCCGTCCCCCTTTTGCTTTCCATCGCGTTGCCATGCGACTTTACGAGGTGTCAGAGACCCAGCAGACCAAGGAAGGCGATGGGGCCCTGCCATCGGCCTGCGGGGTGAGGGAGCTCAGGCCTAGAACGGGAATCCCCACAACCCGAGAAAGGCTACTCATTTCCCCCAGTCAACACGAGTTTTAGAGGATATCTTAATCAGAATGCTTCTTTGTCCTTCCATGGCTGTTCCTCTGCCATTGTGTTTTTTTTCCCAACTTCTAGTTTTTAAAAACTTTACACCTTGAGAAAGCTGAAAGAGTAGTTCAGCACTTGGCCACATCTGCTGTTTCTCCCTCATTCATACACGGATGCACGCAAACATCCCTGTATAGGTGTGTGTGTGTGTGTGTGTGTGTGTGTGTGTGTGTGTGTGTGTGTGTGTGTGTGTGTGTGTGTGTGTTTTGGTATTTATTTTAGCTTTTATTTTTTTATTACTTTTTAAACTTTTTATTTAAATTCAATTTAGTTAACATATAGTGTATTATTAGTTTCAGGGGTAGAACCCAGTGATTCGTCAGTTGCATATAACACTGGTGCTCATTGCGTTGTTAGGTGATTTTGAAGGCAAAATTGTAAGTGTCCTGACACTTCACCCCCAAAATGCTTCCACACGCTTCCCCCTACAGGGCCAGACCTCTTGGCAACCACAGTCATGAACACAGCCTGGAGGTTTAGCATGTATATCATGTTATTTAATTTTGGGTCCATTTTACAATTTCCCATTCTCCCCAAATATCTTTTAAACTGTTTATTTTGCCCAATCCACGATCCAGTCAAGGATCAAGGTGTGCAGCCAGCTGTCACATCTGTGTAGGGTTCTCTATCTAATCAACCGCCCCCTGTTGCTGTGTTTACAGCATTCACACTCATGAAAAGAGCGGGGGGCCGTGGTCCCATAGATGTTCCTCAGCCTGTACTTGTCCAGTTGTTTCTCCACCATTAAAGGCTCAGATGAAATGTGCTCAGGAACAATACTCCACACATGAGCCCAGCACTCTGCCGTGCATTGTCTCAGGACGCCTGGAACGCCAACGTGTGCCCTTCTGGAGGTTTCAGCCTCTGTCCGGAGACCCCCTTGGTGCGGACGATCTTTCTCATCAGCACTTGGAGGCATGCCGGTTCAGATTATTTTGTGGCCTTCCCCCCAGTGGTCTCACCATCTTGAAGGAGAAATAGAAAACAAATTACCAGCAAAAAAAAATAACATTTCTTTGCCTCTTTCTCTCCACATTGTTCATTAAATCCCCCAAGAAAATGGGACAGAGAGATGAATTCAGCTGTGCGCTGGGTGCGGCTCACCAGTTCGGGGGGGGGAAGGTGTGGCTTCCTGCGGATGAAGTGCTCACCTCTTCGAACAGGTGCATTCTCAACCTTCCGCTCAGCACAGTTAGACCTTCTCACAGATGACCAAACCTCGGTACGTGGTCCTCTTCTGATCCTGTGACTGGAGGTCAGAGCCACGGGACAATGAGAAGACTCCGGCGTTACTCAGAAGCCTGCATGTACTGGCATTCTGCCTCTTCCACCAAATCCTCAGGACTGGGAACCCAGCAGAACTTGTGTCCCCATTTTCTGGAGGAAGACACGGCGGCTCAGCCAAGTTAGCTCCTGGTGCCAGCACACACAGCGGCAAAGCAGCAAAGCCTGGGTTTGAGTCCCTCTGCATTTAAAATGCCACCATCTCTTCTTCTTCATGTTTCTTCCTCTTTCTTCTCAACACCCGACAGACAATATGCCTCTTGGCTCATTTCTTCATTTTCTGGTCCTTCTATTAGAGAGGAAGCTCCCTGTAGACACAGCCTGGTATGTAGACGGCTGTCGGTACTTATCTGCTGAAGACATGGATAAATCAAGTTGTTCTGCCTCCAGAGCGCAGGGTTTCTGTTTATGCTGCTTAGCCCATGTTGGTGAGAAAGACGGTCTCTCTCTGGGTGATGCTAACCAGTCGATCTGCAGCAGAGTCTCCCTTTACTCCAAGGGGCCAGTGCTGAATGGAGTGAGCAAGAGCGAGAAGTCCTAGGAGGTGAGGATGGAGAGCCCAGGGACCTTCCAGGCCAGCACAAGAGCTCGGGCTTTGACTCTGAGACAAGGGCGAGCCATGGGCAGGCTCTGAGCTGGGGAGGCACAGCCCTGGCCAAGTTCCCAAAGGACCATTGGCTCTTATGGTGAAAACCATCTACAGCTGAGCTGTCCAATCAGGAACCACCTGCCACATGAGGCTCCTTAAATTTAAATTAACTAAAATTAAATAGATGTAAAAGTTAGTTCCATTAAAGGAATAACTAATGAAATTCAAACAAAGTCAGCAGTTGGGTTAATAACACACCAATGCTGGTGTCTTAGATTTGACAAATGTACCATGGCAATGCAAGATAGAGAAACTGGGTGAAAGCCATGCAGGCACCTCTCTACTATCTTGGCAACTTTCCTATAAATCTAGAAGTATTCCAAGTAAATAAAAAGTAAAAAAAAAAAAAAAAAAAAACCCACAAGTAGTTCCTCAGTCACACTACCCCACTTCTAGAAGCCACAGACACAGAACATCATCATCAAGGGGAGTTCTGCTATTCAGTGCCATCTGGGAGCAAGAAAGGGCAGAGGCAGGAACGCCATCTGGGGGTACAGGCAGTAAACCAGGGACCTGGGCTGGAGTGGAAGTTGCAACAATGTTGTCACATTTGCAACAATGTTGTCACATATCTCAAGTACGTTTGAATTAGGCTACCCCTCACCCCTCTAAATGTGAGAACATTTTGACCACAAATTCTGTGTCCAATGTAGAGGAGGGTGTGCTCATGCTCCAGAAGCAGAGGCTGAAAGTTTTTCGGCTTCCTGGGGGTCATGGGCAACCTGTGCCAGGACCCCAGAAAGACACCAGGCACCCTTCCGGCAATACTCCCCACCCGATTTCACCTGCATGCTCCTGATGCCTCCTTACCTACTTGCTCCCCCGCTGGACTTCAGGGAAGCCCCCTGACCCATCGCTGCCAGCAGTGAATCAGGAAATCATGAGAAAACAGAGATCAATTCCCAAAATATCCTGTTTTAACTTAAAATACATAAATACATATTTATTTTGCCAACTGTTTTGGGCAGGGCCAAGGGCTTCTTTGAATGGGAGTCTACTTTCTTCTTTGGTTAAACCATGGCTCTGCGTACTGGGCCGTATGAAGGTATTTTCAGTTGCAAGTGACTCAAACTGATATAAGTAATAACGAATTAATTATCTCTCTTACTAAGAGCTCCAAGAGCTCCTGCTGGCCTCAGAGTTGTTGCCCAGCAGACTCACAGTGCGACTCTGCTCAGCAATCTGTAACATTAGCTTCGTGTCAAGTACGTCTTTCCTGAGGGTCATAAGGTGAGGCAGGACTGCGTATATTTAGCTGGAAAGTGAGAACTCGCCCCATTATAGAACCCTATACTTCCTCTCATCTAAGATGCCCTCCATTTCCAATGCTATTGACATGAGAGAAAATGTGCATCCCCCTAGGAAGGAGAGAGACGACCTAGCCGAGTGGTCGCAAATCGTTTCCAGCACCCCCCATCTCCAGTGTGATTCTCAAGGTAGAGGACTGGGGGAGAACTTAAATTAACTTTGCAAAGTGCCCTGAGAGCCAACTCCTTCTAGAAAATCATACCCCCAAATGTTTACAATTATTTCACCCAATCCTTTCCTCATTTGTGTTCATATATGCCAAACATTTCCAAAGTATTCAATTTATCTTCTATAGAAATTTTTTTTTCTAGCCAAAATTTCATCCATTTATAGTGATTATCACACCCAGTGAATCTCAGGTAATGCGGACTGCAAGGTGCACCATGATTTATATGCCACCAAAAAAGAAAACACATGGTCCACTCAATATGACATGCTATTATTGTAAGAAAGATCCTGATTTCAGTGAGAGTGTTTTCGCCCAGAGTCAGTGGTAAATGATGCCACAGGCACAAGGCAGTCCAGACAGGTAAGGAAACCAGTACAGATGACTCTGTACACCTGGTAACCTCAGGGGTGGAGCTGAGCCCTGTGGACGTGCTAGAGAAGTCCACGTCGGCCACGGCTGTGTGCCCTGTGCCCTGCAGGTGGGGCCCATTGCAGGTGAGGCTGGTGGGCAGTGGCTGGAGGTTGGACAGGAGTCTACATAAGATGGCAAAGAAAAAATTAAAACTCTCCGAAAGAGCTACGAGCCATATATATTCCTTCCTTGTTATAGCCCCAAATACCACACAGCTATTGAAGTCCTGCTGGCTGATAAAGGCTGGCCGCTGTGCAGAGCAACAAGGACTCTGGGGCCTGGCTGGTGGGAACCCGGACGGTGCCACCAGTTTGGAAAATGGGAGGGCCCCATCAGGAGAGGGTGGGGGTGCGGGCCGGGGCTCAGGACTACGCGGTGCGGGTGCCGGGCAGAAAGGCACACGCAAGGTCTCAGGACCGTGCCTGACAGACAGCCCTGAGCTGGGGGCAAGTCGTCTGGGGCAAAGGTGGGGGGCATGGGTGCGGGGATGGGGGGCACGGGGCATGAGGGGTGCGGGTGTGAGGAGAACACTCTCAAGTGCTGAGACAGACCAGCCCCAGTGGCACCCGGCGCCACAACGACTCTCCCAAATGCAGTGATGAGCGAAAGACAGACACAGCAGAAAACGCCCAGATGGATCACAAACTTGGGAAACACACCTCTCACTAAGAAGCCCTGCATGGGGAAAACTGTGTGAGGAGAGCGAGGAAGTCCTTTCCACAGAAGCCAGGGTGACAGCGATCTCGGGGTGTTCTGTTTCTGGGCCCCAGAAAGTTTCCCTATATGTCTGTCTTGTCACTACTTGTTAAGCTGTACAGGAACCCTTCGGGCACCATTTGGGTCTATATGAACTTATTTCAAATAACGAGAAAAGTCCTGCATCAAGCCGCACTCACAAGTGGAGCTCTGTTTCCCACAAGGGGCGCTCACCCTGTCCTTCCTTAGAGTCACCCTGTGACTCAGACACAGACGGTCCCCGCACGTGCCATGCTTCCTGCACCAGCGGCTGCAAGCTGCCTGAAATAGAGCCGCTCGCGAGCAGGGTGCACTTAGCAAATGTGTACTGATTGGCAAAAAACAGAGCAGTTCAAGAAACCCTTCCGTAATGCTTCCTCCACTGCAGGCACGTTGGGTCTGTGCTCTGGGGAGATCGAAGAACAATAAATGTGGTTTCTGATTTCAAGGAACTCTCGACTCAGGTTGGGAGGAAAACAATTCATGTGCCCCTGAAGCGCGACTCGAGGCTGGCTCACTGCGATGCACACGGTAGTGGGTAAGCTGGAACATTCCAGAACCTCTTAACCCCTGAGAGGATAGGGTGCTCAGTGCCGCTGATCAGGTGTGTGACAGTACGGGTCAATGCCCTGGTCAACTGGCTCAATGAGCTCAGCTACCCCTGCCGGCATTCAGGTTTTGTGAGCCCTTTTCTAACTAAGAAAACCAGGAAAGGGCAGTTTCTCTGTCGGGGGGCCTGGGACCGGGACTGGGGTCACTAACTGGCTCCGTGAGGCCCTCAGACTGGACTGGGGTCACTAACTGGCTCCGTGAGGCCCTCAGACCGGGACTGGGGTCACTCGCTCCGTGACCTTTGGCAAGGCCCTCAATCCTTCTGCACTTTGGCTTCCTCGCCCACAGCATGGGAGTGAGGACCCAGCAGGTGAGTTGATGAGCCCAGGACAGGCCAGACAGCGGGAGGCTCGAGGCCATAAAGCACCGCATGTGAACAGCACAGGAGCGTCTCTGGGCCGTGGCCCCAGCAGCCCCCCGGGGGAAATCTGGAACAGCGTCTGGGGGTACAAATCCCACTGCCCGGGCGGGGTGCCATGTCCGCTGGAAACGCACACAGAAAGGAGCAGAGCTGGACGATAGCACAAGAGTCCTCGTGCTACGGAAATGTCAGATGCGACGTGTCTGTTGCATTATTGCTGATTTTCTTTAAAAAAATAAACCTTCAGGAAAACGTGAGATACTAGGAGAGAAACGTGACTTTTCCACAATAACGTGTGTCGGTTCAGCAAAAGATGCCGTCTGAGGCTCGACATGCCCAGCGGTAGTGTCCGCGGAACAATGGGCACAAAGCCCAGGGAGCTGCAAGCAGGCCCCGCAGGGTGTCCGGCCCACGACCACAAGGACAGAAGCAGTAGAGCCGAGCGGCTCCGGGCAGAGGGATGTGCGCCCGGCATCAGGAGCGCAGAAAAGGCAAAGAGCAGAGCTGACGGCACGCTGGCCTTGGCTACGCGAGCAGCTCTTGTCCACGACAGGGAGTGGGGAAATGACAGACGTGCAGCCGATCTCGCGGACACCCCATGAGAAATGGGAAGCGTGGAGGGCGCTGGGGCAAAACGCTAGCTGGCACGAATTCACTCTTCCGAAGAAGGGTTGATTTCTGCCCCGAGCATCACCTGTGACAGCCGGGGAGCGAGGAAGGATGAGTCACCTTCCCTCCCAGCCCGCTGCGCACAGGTGACAGGCATGGGTCCCCGCGGAGCCTCGCTGAGCGCCCCCCGCCCCCGCCCGCAGTGTCTGCGCGCCTAATCTGCCCTCTGCGCGGAATCCGCGGTCGGCGCGCGGTGCGGGCAGGTCAGCATCCGTGGGGCAGAGGGGACTTTAAATTTACATGCTGAAGCTTTTTCAGATTCAGCGGCCACGCTACTCCATGAAAGCTGTCACCAGTCTGGGGATGCACCTCAAAACCCCGACAGAATCATCCAAGGCCCCAGGGAGTGGAGCAGGCCCGTAACAAGAAAGTGCTACAAAGCAGAACTCCCTGTTTTCCCTGCGGTTCAACAGCAACCGCGGCTCTCCTGTCGGCAATTCTGACCTCTGCCTGTCTCGAGGGAACTTGCTAAAATACCCGGTCCCGAGCAACCCAAGCCCCTAAAATCCTTCCTGGTCCCTCAACACCATTCAAGAAGGTACTAGGGTTGAAAGTTGTGGCTGGAACTTGTCTTTGGGGGTGCTCAGGTGGACAAACTCAGACCTCCCATGACCTTCCAGTGACCTTGGAAACAGGCTGGTGGTGCGGGTTCCCCAACCAGGCAAGCAGGGTCAGTCACGTGAACATCCGTTTCCTCACGTGCTGTGCACAAGACACACGTGTCAGTGTATGGTGCCCGAGGGGTAGGACACGCACGCCAGCAACACGTCTACAGCCCCCACATTACAGCCCCGACATTGGACTGAGTAACTAGACACTGTGGATCGAAGGCACCCCAGTTGTCCCCCTTGACAAGAACTAGAAGTTTCCACATGCCTCCCAGAATTACATTGGCTTCTCCAGCCAACTGCCTCCCTTCACAGGACTCATCTGCTCCCTGCCTCGCCCCCACCACGTGGGATGATAAATCACTTTCACCCCCCGAAGACCTTTTGTGGCACTTACATGGGAACCACAGAGTCGTCAGCTCAAATACAAATTGGACAGATGGCCCAAGTGAAGCACTAATGAGGCAGGAAGAAAAACGAGTCAAATGGGCTAAATATATTAATACACAAAGTGCCATTTCCCCATTTCAGCCCTATTAATTAAAAACCAAAATTAAAATTATGTAGGATCACTCATTAAGTCTTTCATTTTAACACAGCCTGACAAAGCTAACTGCACTAGAAATTTCGCCCAGCTGCTCCCGGTGGCCTCTGCTCAGTCCTGGGAGGGCTGGGGTGACGGCGCAGGGGACGCTCTGTCCTCGGGAGGGACACCGCCCCCTCTGCTCCCTGGCATCTGCAGGACAGAGCGCAAGTGCCTCGGGGGTGACAGTTTCTGTTTCTTCTTCTTTTCTACCCTGGAAAGCAAGTAGTTGCTTCCAAATTTTGTTTTCTTCTTTCCTAAACAGGGACCGGACCATAAACCTGGAATTTATTAAAGTGCCACTCCGTGCAGGGGCGAGGTCCAGGGATTCAGGCCTAAGGAGCAGTGTGGTCAGAGCTGCTGGCCCCGAAGGCAGTCCAGACGCAGGGTCCTCACGCTCCAGCCCCGGGCCTGCTACCCACCAGCTCCAGTGCTAACCATGTGACCAGGGACAGCGCCTCCTGGACCCCAGCCCCTTAGTGGGAAGATGTCTGACTGGGTGAACCAAAGGAATCAGTGGGAATTAAGAATATTCACAAATTAATTTTGTGAACTAGAAACACTAGCTAAGTGTACGGCATGAACAATTCCCACTAAGCAAATGGAGGAATTTCCAAGTCAGCTTTCCTTTCCTTATAGTGCTTATGATGGGTAATTGCTCCAGAAACTGGATGGGAACATAATGTCATTCTCTCTAAGTAAAGAATCTTATATAATCAGTACTATTATTTTGGCCTAATCTCCTCCAGTGTGTTCCTATGAGTCTGTCTGCATTTCACTCTCTTTTTGAGTGTATGCATGTGTGGGGGGTCGGAGGGGGAGAGAAAGAGAGATTATTGAAAAAATGTTCTAACGCCCGCCTGCCCTAACACGTCATGCCAGCAATGTCCTTATGTCCTTACTGGGGTTGCAAAAGCAAACAAGATAAACACAGTTCCTATCTCATGAGCATAAATTCTATTTGGAGAAACACAAACAACCATTTACACAATTAACGGTTTCCTCACAAAAAGGATAAGTATTATAAAGAATGATTTGAGTGACATGAGAGTAGCAGGAGAACACCCACAAACTGAGACTTTACGGTACGTGCAGTTTTTAAGCCTGATTTCTTCACTTAACATTGCAGAATGGGCATTTCTGTAAACTTCTAATGGTCGCATAGTCTCTTCACTATGTGGGGTAACATAGTTTGGCCATTCTCCCATTGCTAGATTTTTTAAGTAAAAAATAATAGTACAACGAGTGTTCTTGGACATAAATCATTAATTAATGTCTTATTAATTCCATAGAACACATCTCTACAAATTAGAATACCAAGTTAAAAGTCACTAAAACTTTGAGGTTAATAATACATATGTCAAGTTGTTTTCCAAAAACTTGAATCAATTCATACGCCTCCAGCAAAATTAAAGCACCTACTAGTATGGACTATTGCACTTAAAAAACTTGCCAACTTGCAGGGTCAAAAGTCGTTTACTCAATTAATTTGCATTTATTTGAGTAGTGTTTAAAAATATTTGGTGGTCGTTTATATCATTTTTCTATTTTGTAAAGTACCTCCGTGTCCTTTGCCCATTTTTTTCTATCAGAGTTAGTATTTTCCTTATTGTTTTCTAAAAGTTCTTAACATATTAAGGAATTAGCCCTTGATCAAAGTTTATGTATATATTTTTTCTTAAGTCTACTGCCCTATCATTTTATTTATAAATTTTGACATATAAATTCAATATTTTAGTAAGTCAAATCAGATGATGTATTTTTATGAGCTTTTTCTTTCCTTGTCATGTCTGTTTAGAAATCACTTACCCATTCTGAGATCAATTAAATATTCAATCATATTTTCTTTCATTTCTTTATGATTTAGTTACCTTTATTTAACTGATCTATCTGGAGCTTGTTTTGGAGCACAGTAGAAAATGAGGGTCTTCTTTACCTATACTCAATTTTCCAACGTGGCTTATTGAATTGTATATGTGTCCCCCAATTTTGATGATTCTGTTAGAACACACCAGTACTGGAGAACTATATCAGCCTGTTTTACTCCTGCTTAGCACTTCAAAATTTCTCGGTAGTGCTTGTGGGAATCCTTGCTTTGTTCCTGAATTAACGGGGCTGCATCAAGTGGGTGAAGATAGGCTTTCTTTACCATCTTGTGAATATCTCTTTATTCTCAACTATTTAACATCTTAAAATCGGAAAGGGTCTTAGATTTTTGTCAAACTACTTTTTCCTCTTCCAAGATTATCGTAGGTACAGAATTCCCTGCATCGCACGCATTTAATTCATGGGTCCTCCTCCTTCTGGGATATTGCTGTTCAAAGAGTTGGCTGAAAATCGTGAGGTGAGTGCTTTTTTGCCAAGGCAGTTTAGCTCTCAGTTGGCAGGCGAGGGACACATTTGTTGCAGGGATGGCAAGAGATGGTGGGCCCAGGAGGCACGGGGACTCACCAGACCCCAAGTCACCCACGTGTCAGGTGTCCACTTTCGGGGATGTAAGAACCACTCTGTCTGCAAGCCTGACCCCACACAGACCCACATGTTCCCATTTGGAAGGACTCAGCCCTACGCGGATCGCTTACTTATCAACCCCCATAAGGGCCAGCTGCAGGGATGTGGGACTATGAAAAGAGATGGAAAATGAAATACACAAGAGAAGGCTGATTTCTTTATGGGAGCACAACAGGTGAGCAAATATCTCACCTGGAACCAACCCATCCTATTGCACAACCATCTGTGCCTTCTTGGCTCGCTGTACTCAGTGGAAATGTGGAAACAAACTTAAAAATAAGCTTAGCACAGTGACATAATTTAGTGCATGGGAATAGAATCAGACGCTGTGGTGGGGAGCATGTAAGTTCGATAGAGTGGAATGTATCTGGACTCTCCGATTCAGCTTATTACTGTGGCATTTCATCATAGCCCACAAAACCAAATTAACTGGAGGGGCTTAATTTTGCCCACCTTTCAAATTCATGCATTGAAGCCCCAATGCCCAGGACCTCAGAATGTGACTGTTTTTTGGAGACAGGGCCTTCAAAGAGGAAATTAAGTTAAAATGAGGTGGTTAGGGTTTGTCCCCATGCAATCTGACCGGTGTCCTTACAAGGCGGGGGCGTGTGGAAACAGACTCCAGGCATGTGTGTGCACGGAGGAAGGACAGGAGGCCGGCAGACGGCCGTGTGCAGCTGACGAGAGAGGGGTCAGGAGAAACCGAACCTGCCAACACCCTGATCTTGGACCCCTGGCCTCGAGGACTCGGAGAGGACAAACACTGTCTTAGCCCCCAGTCTGGGGTATGAGTCATGGCAGCCCAAGCAGACAGAAAGGACAACAGCAACCCGAGTGTGAGTTGTCCCTGCTGCTCCCTCACCAGAGATCTGAGCTGAAACAAGCCCCCTCCTGCTCCGTGCTCGGGAGTGGGGCTCAGGGCAGCTCTGCCTCAACATGGAGCCAGTGGGCACCGTGTGAAAAGACAGCTCCGGGAGGGGCGCAGGAAAACGGGATCTGGCACTCTGGCTCACCTCACGCCCAGAACCCAGATATCACACTCTGAAGAAGCAGAAAGCGTGGTGTTTCACCTCTGATGGTGGCTTTGTCACCACGGCCGAGGGGCTCATCGGGGATGCACTGAAGAAACTGGGGGTGGGGCATACAAGGGGCCGTCCCCTCTTTGGATGCTTGGTGTTGCCCCTACTCCAAGAGGAGTAGCTTACTTTCTGCGGTGTGCCCGTCAGATGGCCAGAATTATTCCCACTATCCCTCCAAGAACCTGGGACAGCGCCTCGTGGAGAAGCAGGTACTGGAGGTTCTCACCTCTCTCCGGAAAGGCTTGGGGTGAGGGTGCTGCGGGGGAAGGAGGGTCCCAGAGACACAGAGCAGGGAGCAGGGCCATGGCAACCGGCTCGAGCGCCCAGGAGACAGGTGTGGGCGCTGTGCTCATTCACTGCCAAACAGGGAGGAATACGGTGCCAGGGAAACAGCCCAAGATCTGACGTCAAGGCCCGAGTTTAAGGTCTGCACGTGTGTCTATTAGCTGAGGAACTCTGCATAAACTATTTAGACTTATGATGTCTCAGTTCCATTCCCTATAAATCAGGGCTAGCACGACCCATCTCACAGACGTTCTGGGAAGTTCAATAGTGGTTGAAAATGCTTTGTAGTGGCGCCTGGGTGGCTCAGTTGGTTAAACATCCAACTCTTGGGTTTTGGCTCAAGTCATGATCTCATGGGTCATGGGATGGAGCCCCATGTCCGGCTCCACATTCAGCGGGGAGTCAGCTTGAGGATTCTCTCTCTCCCTCTGCCCCTCCCCCCATGCGTGGGCACTCTCTCTCTCTCTCTCTCTCTCAAATAAATAAATAAATCTTTTTTAAAATGATTTGTAAACTTTAATTTTATAGAGGGAATTTGTTAGAACCTTAATAACTTGTGTCCAGTTGCACACTGCAAACAGTAGAGGCCATTCCTTAGCATGACACTCATACTGGATTTAATTTCCCTTGTTCTGTTCAGCTTCTTACACCACAATAAACATGACCGTGATGTTTCTGTTTCTGTTTCCACTGGCCTTCACTATGAGTAAACCTTGTCAACAAAGATGACATCATCCCTCTTCTTACAAAGCCCAGTGCACCCACAACTGGACTAGTGCTCCAAACAAATGGGAAATAAACACCCTGTATGAGAGACAAGTAGTCTTGGTCATGGCCAATGTTTGGGATATTCACTTAGGAACAAAATGTTCTTAGAACCATTCACCAAAACACATACTTAGTACCAAATGTGAATTTCAGAAGATATTTTAAGGGCTCCGTCAAAACGTTGAAGTTGAGCCTGTCTTTGAGGTATACACACAAATATACACACTCACTTTTGTTTTATTTTGTGTTTTGTTTCCTTTTTTTAAGAATGGGAATCTCAGTGCTATAGGGAAAGAATCGCGAATGGTATAACAAATTAGGCTGAGCCACATGAAATTGCCAAAATTTTGGCCATTTTTCAATAAAAATTACAAGTTTATATGCTATACATTATATCCTACAGAACAAGAGAAAAGTCTACTAATGATATTTGCAGAGATTATTCTCATGCGAGACAGACCAGAACATGAAAGGGGTGAGTTACAACCAACAGGACACCTCACAAACCTGAGCTGTGAAGAGCAGGCCTTCCCTCTCCTCAACTCAGACAACCCCTGTGACCACTCAGAGAAGGAGAAGCAGCTCTGCAGGGAGCTTTCTGAACCTTAGGGAACAGCTCTCCGGCTCTGGGTGCTGTCATAGATGAGAAAGATACCGGAGGACCACGTAGGAGCTACCCCACCCGGGTCCTCCCCCGCCAGGCTCACCGCCCCCACCAAGGGCACCCCTCTGGCTCCAACCCAGCCAGCATCTCTACACATCCTGCCCCATCTGCAGGGAACACCCACATCTACCCGCCGAATACTTCTGGAACCCACCACCGCCCATGTTCCACAGCCCCTTCCTGAAGGCTGCCCCCACCCCTCCCCTGGGCACAGCCCACCAGCCTGGATCTGATCCTGCCCCTCCCCTCGCATCTCCACACCTGTCCAGAATGAGCCACACTTGAACCCTTGACTGTTCTGCCAATTATAGAGCCCTTCAAACCTAGATTCTCTCTTCCTGTCCAGACTCCTGTATCTCCTGGAGAGTCTGGATTCTCCAAGGTCCGGAAGCCACCCCGTTTCCACAGGCGTAGAGTCTTGTGTGTGGTGGGCCGGGGACCACGTGCCCATTTGGAAAGTCATGATCCCATGCCTGTCAACACGTGCCCCATTCGCCTCCCTTCGCGGTCACAACCCCCGCTTCTCAGTGGGGCTGTGCTGACGCGGTTATGGACCAGTAACATGGCAGCCGTGTCCTTGGCTCCTCCTCACTGTGCTCTCAGTACACCACACAGGGATGGGACAGGCACAGGAGGTCATGGGAGGTACTGCCCTGTGCCTCCGCAGGGAAGCAAGGTCTCTGAGCTCCAGGCTGGGGCTGGGTGCCCTGGGGGTCGTGGGGTGCAAGGTAGTACCTGGGTTCACCCTGGCATCTCCACATCCTCTAGACTGCACAGACCAGGTCAGCTGGGCTCTACAGCGTAAGGTGAGGGCAAAAAGGCCACCGCCTCGTGGCCACCCCCTTGATGGAGTGACAGCAACAAGTCGGAGCAAAAAGGGAACCAAAGTAAAGATCAAATGGATGTTACAAAATCTCTTAATAATCACTGATTGATCAACACCAATTCAAGCAAGCCATACAAATTTGAAAATCAGTATTTTACTTAAGGCTGTAACCTGGTTCCTTCTGGCTGAAGTGTTCATACCCACAATTAGCAGCTAAAGTTCTAGGATACCTTTCCAAGGGCCTCCTGATGTCCGGAGCTTGAACTCTGCCCTTCTTCTCAACATTCCCACTATCCACACAAAAAATGCAGTAGAGTCAGCTCTTTGGATTTTTCTATATCAAATAGCAGGTATATGTACTAAAAAGTATCATAAATAAATACAAATTATAATCTGTTACCCGGGCCCAGTCTTGGTTCAGCCACACAGCTGTGTGATCTTGGCAAGCTCTGTACTTTTCTGAACGTTCACTTCCTCTTCTGGACAAGTGGGGTCATTTCTACCTCACAAGCCTGTAACATGTTACCCCAAATGCGGCTGTGGGATTCCACACCCAGTAGAGAACACACGCACAGACCTTTCTCCAAGGAAGGCATACCGATGGCCAACAGACCGAGGAAAAGACGCCCAGTGTCACTCATCACCAGGGAAATGCAAATCAAAACCACGATGACATACCACCTCACACCTGTCAGAATGGCTAAAATCAACAACATCAGAAACAGCAGGTGTTGGTGAGGATGTGGAGAAAGGGGAAACTTCGTGCACTTTTGGTGGGAATGCAAACTGGTGCAGCCACTCCGGAAAACAGTATGGAGATGCCGCAAAAAGTTAAAAATAGAATTACCATATGATCCAGTAATTCCCCAACTATTGACCCAAAAAATACAACAACGCTAAGTCAAAGGGAGACATGCACCCTTATGTTTAGAGCAGCATTCTTTACAATACCCAAGATATGGAAGAACCCCGAGTGTCTGTCAGCTGATGAATGGATAAAGATATGGTCTATATACAAAGGAATATTACTCAACCATAAATAAGAGTGAAATGTTGCCACTTGCAATGACATGGATGGAGCTAGAGTGGTATTATGCTGAAGAATACTCTCTGTTATATAATAATAATAATAATAACAATAATTACTAAAACAATTCTAAAAATAAGTGAAATAAGTCAGAGAAAGACAAATACCATATGATTTCACTCCTACGTAGAATTTAAGAAACAAAACGAACAAGCACAGGAAAAGAGAGAGAGAGAGACAAACCAAGAAGCAGACTCTTAACTACAGAGAACACACGGCTGGTCACCAGAGGGGAGGTGGGTGAGGAATGGGGGGACCAGATGATGGGGCTGAAGGAGGGCCCTTGTCCTGATGAGCATCAGGTGACACATGGAAGTGATGAATCACTTCCATACACCGAGTGTCAACTACCTGGAATTAAAATAAAAGAAACTTAATACAAAAAGAAAAGAATAATGGCTCTATTTTAATCCTTGGTTTAATAAACCTAAGCTAGAGGGCCAAATATTTTATGCCAATAATGTAATGTTAATAATCTTCACATTTCTTCTTAAATGATCCTTGAATTTCTCAAATCCTGATTCCATTCCACTGCCTTTGGACTCACCCCTCCCCGATACCATGATGGTTTCTTTCCCGTTAATCTGAACATGTCACTCACCCCCCAGCTCTGTCCTGTCCCTGTACCGTGGACTTCTGTGTGTATGTCCCACATGGAACTTTGTGGATAGTAATTCATCTGACATTCTGCTTCTACTTTTGCTACCACCTCCCCCCCACAACACCTTGTGTGCAGGTGTAAGGAACAAATGGTAAACCTCGCCAAGGGTCCTTCTCTGTGCCTCGGGGCCTTTGTTCATGCTGCCGTGTCCGCCCATCTTGCCTTTCTCTCCCTCCCCCCACAAGGTTAGCCCTGGCCCCCCCCCCCAGCCAGAGTCTCCCAGGAGGAGTCGTGCACCTGTCCCCGAGCCGCACAAAGTACTTTGCATGTTTTTTATGATGGCATTGGACGTGAAGCTACTGTAGTCTGCCCGTGTAGCCTGCACGCTCCAGCCATGTTCTACTGAGCCTGGAATCTATCAGAATACCTGGCCACCTGACCCAAAGCACCTGATTAATAAATGTGAAGAATGAATAAAAGAACAATGTTGCAGAACCATTTATTACCAACTTTGGTATAGTCGTTCGTACTTGAAATAGCTACTGGTTTTTGTTTGTTTGTTTGTTTGTTTGTTTGTTTTCCAGTAAAGGAGATGAGTTCTAGATCATCAGGAACATGCGGAGTGTGGAAATGACCATAATGCTGAAAACAGTCATTTGTTTATGGGACTCTCAAGGAAAGAAAAGCAGTACACATCTTAAAATTGTACCTATTTATATGCTACCCAGAAGGATCAGCACTAAATCAGACCAGCCTGCCATCTCCTGGCTGTCGAGACAGCTTTCCAAACAGGACAAACTCTACAGGGCAGTTTGCAGAGAAATGGCCCCTGAGGGGCCCGCCCAGGTGAGGGAGAGTCCCGGGAGTTTGTCGTCCCGCAGTCACACTGTGGATTAATTTATGGAGCATGCTCAGTTATGTACTAGTCAGAACATCACTAAATTTCGTTAAGAATACAAAGTAAAGGGTTAACTGATTCAAAGTTAACTGATTCAAAGTGTTTATAAAACTCTTTACAACAGCTACTGAGCCTTTTATTGTGTGGGGGATTTTTCTTTTCTTCCTACACCCATAATTACCAAACCGAAAGTAGGCTCAATTGCAGCAGTTTTTGAACAAAACTTCCAGCAAAAACTCCAGAAGCTCAGTCCTACCCTTTGCAAAGACCCCATGAAGTTGTCCTCACTTGTGCTGAGAATCGTACAAGGCACACAGCAAAGAACACAGGTACAGAAATCAAGCACAAACACAAATTACTTTAAGAATCGTGTTTCCATTGGAAAAACTCCAGAGCGGACACAATTCCATCTAAGACAAAGTTAGTGGCTAGGATCACCTGGCCAGTTGGAGCTGACCCCTAACCAAAACCCAAGGTAAAGGAAAAGTCCCTCCCACAGAACGTGTTCCAAATCCTGCTTGGGTGGGGGGGAGCTGGGTGTTCTATCCCCACGTACCCAAGAAGGAAGAAGGAAGCAATGGTCTTTGAGGCAGGACCACGTCAGAACAGAGCAGATGGCCTTGCTCAGCTCGCACTGCCCTGCTGGCCTCGGCAAGAGAGGCAGATATAGAAATCCACGGTCCCGAGAGTCTGTCTTACATCATGATGATGAGCCCAATTACACATTTATAACTAAATCAAAGTGGAAACCATCAAGAGGCTCGCCAGCTACTTTATCTCCCCTGAGCCTGTGATCTGAAAAGAACAGTGATTAGTGGTCCCAAAATAGAAAAGCTATTGAAAGGCAATTTTCTTCCAGCAGATTGATCCAGCAATGACGAAAGCACAAAGCTGCACCTTCATCAGAAGTCTGTGTCTAAAACTGGAGTCTTGCTCTGTAAGGCACACTTGGGTCAGTCGCTCACAACCACAAGAGCTCGGGCTATTCTCCTGTACGTCAGAGAGTGGAGACGTCACAGGGCACCTTCCGGGGGGGGGGCGGGCACAGGCCAAGGGAGCGCTCTCTGAAAGTTGTTGACGGCTTCTAAGCTAATCCACTTTCCCGGCAACGTCAACAATGTTCCACTCCGTGAAGTGGTCTGGTCAGTCAGGTATCTGAATCCTGACAGTTGTCTGTTCTGTAGAAATGCAGGAAAGTACCATTTTCAAATGCCAGTATGTTTTGTTTTTATTTATACAACATGAGGATAATTTCCCCACAGAAGATATACAACATCACTCATCATCAGGGACATACAAATCCAAGCCATAATGAGACACCCTCACACTCGTTAGGCTGTCCATAATAAAGAAGAAAACACATAAAACAGCAAGTGTAGGTGAGGACGTAGAGAAATTGGAATGCTTGTGCACTGTCGGTGGGAATGTGTGACGGAGTGGCTGCCATGGAAAACGGTATGGCTGTTACTCAAAAATCAAGCACAGAATGACAGTCTGATGCAGCAATCTTGCTTCTGGATACACACCCCGAAGAACTGGAAGCATAATCTCAAAGAGATACCGGCACACCCATATGACAGATGAACGGATAAACAAAATGTGGTGCATGCACACAGGAGAATATTGCTCAGCCTTAAAAGAGAAGGGAATCCTGACACATGCTACAACACGGATGGACCCTGAGGACACTGTCCTCAGTGAAATACATCAGTCACAAAAGGATAAACATTGTCTGATTCTACTTATATGAGGTTCCTAGAGCTGTCAGATTTATAGAGACAGAAAGTAGAAGGGTGGGTGCCAGGGGCTGGGGCACGGGGGAGGAGAGGTGGTTGGTGGGGATGGTTGTACAACAATATGAATGAGCTTAATGGCACGGCACTATACTCCTAAAAATGGTTAAGATGGTCATTTTTTTTTAAAGTAATCTACACACCCAGTGTGGGGCTTGCACTCAGGACCCTCAGATCAAGAGTCACATGCTCTACTGACTGAGCCAGCCAGGCACCCCAAGATGGTAAATTTTATGTTATGTGTATTTTGCCACAATTAAAGCTTCTTTTAATGTGAGGATAAAAAAAAAAACTATGAAAGATATACTCTATGAAAATAGTTCATTTTCCTGCTTTTTAAAAACATGGTTGAACCATAAACTTAACTTATACACGTATTGAAACATTTTAATTTGTTAAATTTTATTATGTGAGTCACCATACAGTACATCATTAGTTTTTGATGTGGTGATCCACGACCCACTGTTTTCGTGTAACACCCAGTGCTCCGTGCAGTACGTGCCCTCCTTAATACCCACCCCCGGGCTCACCCATCCCCCCTCCGCCCTCCCCTCTAGAACCCTGTCTGTTTCTCAGAGTCCATCGTCTCTCATGGTTCATCTCCCCCTCCGATTCCTCCCCCCCTTTCATTTTTCCCTTCCTTCTCCTAATGTCCTCCATGTTATTCCTTATGTTCCACAAATAAGTGAAACCATATGATAATTGGCTTTCTCTGCTTGACTTATTTCACCGAGCATCATCTCCTCCGGTCCCATCCATGTTGGTGCAAAAGTTGGGTATTCATCCTTTCTGATGGCTGAGTGATCTTCCATCGTATATACGGACCACATCTTCTTTATCCATTCATCTGTTGAAGGGCATCTCGGCTCTTTCCACAGTTTGGCTCTTGCGGACATTGCTGCTATGAACATTGGGGTGCACGTGGCCCTTCTTTTCACTACATCTGTGTCTTTGGGGTAAATACCCAGGAGTGCAATTGCTGGGTCATAGGGTAGCTCTATTCTTAATTTTTCTGAGGAACCTCCACACTGTTTTCCAAAGTGGCTGCACCAACTCGCATTCCCACCAACAGTGTAAGAGGGTTCCCCTTTCTCCACAACCTCTCCAACATTTGTTGTTTCTTTCCCTGTCCATTTTTGCCATTCTGACTGGTGTAAGGTGGTATCTCAGTGTGGTTTTGATTTGAATTTCCCTGATGGCTAATGATGATGAACATTTTTTCATGTGTCTGTCAGCCATTTGTATGTCTTCTTCAGAGAATTGTCTTTTCATGTCTTCTTCAGAGAAGTGTCTTTTCATGTCTTCTGCCCATTCTTTGACTTGATTATTTGTTCTTTGGGGTGTTGAGTTTGAGAAGTTCTTTATAGATCTTGGATACCAGCCCTTCATCTGTAGTGTCATTTGCAAATATCTTCTCCCATTCTGTGGGTTGCCTCTTTGTTTTGTTGGCTGTTTCCTTTGCTGTGCAGAAGCTTTTTATCTTGATGAAGTCCTAGAAGTTCATTTTTGCTTTTGTTTCACTAGCTTTTGGAGATATATCTTGAAAGAAGTTGCTGTGGCTGATGTCAAAGAGGTTACTGCCTATGTTCTCCTCTAGATTTTGATGGATTCCTATCTCACATTGAGGTCTTTCATCCATTTTGAGTTTATCTTTGTGTATGGTATTAGAGAATGATCGGGTTTCATTCTTCTGCATGTGGCTGTCCAATTTTCCCAGCACCATTTATTGAAAAGACTGTCCTTTTTCCATTGCATGTTTTTTCCTGCTTTGTCAAAGATTATTTGACCATAGAGTTGAGGGCCCATATCTGGGTTCTCTATTCTGTTCCATGCTGCCTTGGTGATAACAGCTTTGTAATATAGCTTGAAATTGGGCAATGTGATGCCCCCAGTTTTGTTTTTCTTTTTCAACATTTCTTTGGCGATTCAGGGTCTTTTCTGACTCTATACAAGTTTTAGGATTGTTTGTTCCAGCACTTTGAAAAATGTCATTGGGATTTTGATCGGGATGGCATTGAAGGTATAGATTGCTCTGGGTAGCATAGACATTTTAACAATATTTATCCTTCTGATCCATGAGCATGGAATATTTTTCCATCTTTTTGTGTCTTCTTCAATTTCTTTCATGAGTGTTCTGTAGTTCCTGGAGTATAGATCCTTTACCTCTTTGGTTAGGTTTTATTCCAAGGTATCTTATGGTTTTTGGTGCTATTGTAAATGGAATTGTTTCTCTAATTTCTCTTTCTACAGTTACATTGTTAGTGTATAAGAAAGCAATTGATTTCTGTGCATTGATTTTGTATCCTGCCACATTACTGAATTGCTGTATGAGTTCTAGTAATTTGGGGGTGGAGTCTTTTGGGTTTTCCACATAAAGTATCACGTCGTCTGCGAAAAGAGAGAGGTTGACTTCTTTGCCAATTTGAATACCTTTTATTTCTTTTTGTTATCTGATTGCTGTTGCTAGGACTTCTAGGACTATGTTGAACAATAGTGGCGAGAGTGGGGAAAAGCTGAGAGCCTTTCCCTTAAGACGAGGAACACATCAAGGATGCCCACTCTCACCACTATTGTTCAACATAGTACTAGAAACATTTTGATGGTATGTGCATTTTCAAAAAAATTAAATCCTTCTGACATCTCCACGGAACAGACACAAAAGGCCAGATTTCATGTCCGTCAGGCAAAAAGTATGTCACAAGAACACACAGTTCTTTATAGATAGCAGCTTTCAAATTTCCACATCCATGGACCACTTGGATAGGCAAAAAGTGCTCACTGCACATTCTCCGCTATTCTAAAAATGCAGCACTACATGCCAAAGAAAGTAGCCAGAACAAAGAATATACAGCAAACAGCTCCTGAGGGAGATCACACCTTTCACATCCCTGATTAGGTATTTCAAATGAGACAAAATTTGGAAGATGTCAATGAAGAGATCCAGAGTACTTGGTATGAATAATGTACAGTCTTCCAAGCTTGCCAAAGTTTCAACCCAAAGTGAGTGTCTGTAAGACTCTGAACCCCTGGGGCCCTAAAGTTACGAAGGACAGATGGGTCTCTGGCCCTTGGATAGCTGTGGCAGAGGTCCCAGATGTACGGGTGAGGAACCCGGCATTGGGACATGCTAGGAGCCTGCGGGATGTTTGGGGAGGGACCACCACCTGCTGAACGAGATTTCCCTGATGGAAGTGGGCAGCGTGCAGGAGTGTGGGCCGCTTGGAGAGGCAGACACCAGAGGCCCTGGAATGTCAGAGTGATGAAGACCAGTGCCAATGGCCATGTGGCTTGGGACTGAGGCTGGTGAACAGTCACATGGATGCACTGAGAAGCAACTGGTCACCGGTCAAGCCTTCAAGTGAGACCACAGCCCTGGCTCACAGCTGGAAACATCACCAGAGACCCTGGGCCATGGGCACCCCGCCACACTGACCCACAGCCACTGTACCATAGTAAATGCTCACTTTTTATGCTGATATGTTTGGGGTAATCTCACATGCTTCCAAGGGTAGTTACTACAGGGGGTGAAAAGCTGAAACATGAGATAAAGTCACTCTTGAACTTCGAGATGATCAGTTTCTAATGCTTCTCTCTCCTTAAACAAATCATATGCTTTAGGTTGCCCAAGTAAAGTGTGCCACTGTATACTATTTCAGAGTGTGACCCTCACCCCTAAGAGCATTTTATTCACAATCTTCTTTGTTGTACTTGAGATGTGACAACTCATAGCTCCTACCGGTGATAGGAGGGAAAGGAATTTCTCCACAACTCCACTGTGTCTAACATGTTACTTAAATGCAATTTCCCTGTTGTCTTTGTCATCAGGGCTTTGAAGAGCAAACAGTCCGACACAGCTAGGACAAGTAGAACGACACTTGAGAAATCGGGTGACGTGGCTGTTAGACGTCAGGCAGAGGAAACAGTCCTCAGCTCCTCGCTGTGGTTTGGTCTGTTGGTAACATATTTGGGAAGGTGTGTCTGGTGACTGTTTCCATTCAAAACTGGGTGCAATCCACCGATCCGGGGCCACCTGAGGCAGAAAGTATTTATTAACATCCGTGATGGCTAGAGAGGGAAATAAGGAATTCCAAGGCAAGCAGCATCCACTCCTGCTGGAGCCCCCATGGAATGTCGATGATGGAGGGAGAGCCACCCAGCACCACCCTCTTCCATACCGACTAAGACACTCAAATTCAGTCCCAGCAGCTCAGCTAGTTGTCAGGATAGGAAGGGCCACCCCATCAGCAATCCTACAAGAATGACCGAGGTCGATTTGTCAGCATCTGCCTTCGTCTCTATGCTCTGAAATCAACAGAGACCACAGGCTGAATGGGGACCCCGGGTAACGGGGCCCAGGAGGGGCTGCCAGGCAAGCTTGAGTCAAGGTCGGAGTCGGACCCTGTCGTGGAGCAGCCTGGACCGGGGCTCAGAGTTGAGCTCCAATCGCACATCCGCGAACTGGCAGCACCAGAGATCCAAGCCAGCTGGGCGAGAGTTCACCCACGTTCAGGTTCACAGACTCTGGGGAGAGCCGAGGGGTCTGAAAGCTGGGATCCTGACAGATACAGCCCGGCCCCCACCTTGGCCCAATTTACAAGTTAGAGCCATGGTCTCCCCGATTCTCTGAGGGTCCTGCCAGCTGACAGGTCAGAGGTTGTGTGTCTGCTCTAGAGTCAATATAGGGAAGAATTACAGAAAAAAAAAAACTCATTAAAATGTCCTTGTGGAGATTAAAGAAACACAGAGTGGTATGAGGAAGCACGCTCCCCAGGGGGAGACTGGGGAGCGAGGACAGGGTGGGGGAGACCAAGCCCAGGGCCAAGGCTGCGTCGCTGCGTAAATCCTGACCCATGAGTGATATTTCACCTCCAAACCATCAGAATGCAGGGAAGATAAGAAAAGCCAGCTGATGAAACTCATCTGTTACGTGAACACCAGATAATAACCGTAATTAATCAGTTAACCCACAGACACTAATAAGACACTGCATCCCGTGGTTGTCTGAACGCGCCCTCTTCAAGCAGGAAGCTATGAAGAGGCATACAGTTTTCAGATCCCTGTCTTAGGTGTGTGAGTGCAGCAGACGTAGGGTAAGCATTGTCCACCCGCACGCGATGCCAGGTGGAGACCTCCAAATCTTCTTGATTTCCATTCTGAGTACCAATAATAATAGATGCTCATTCCTCTCAAAGATCTCTTACGATTGTGATGGCAACACTCATTTTGTGGAGAAGACCAGACTCCTTTCTCTGTGGCCAGGAGACCAGCTCGGAGACGAGACGGCTCGGAGACCCCGGAGCGTTGTAAGGGACCACAGTCCCCCTGCCACCTGCCCGGGAAGGCTGAGGCCTCGGTGTGCGGAGGGCCAGGAAGCTCTTGCCTCCTTCACAGGCTTGGCCTCCCAAGAAGGAAGCCTTGTTCTCAGCTGAGAAGGACACGCTTGCCTGGAGCCAAGCGGAGAGCAGAAGACAGCTTCCACTTTCCCCCGTGCCCACAGCATCAAGAGCATTTCCGAAGGTGCCAGTGTGGGAGCTGCACTGGGCTGCACCCTGGGCAGGCACCCCAAGCCCCCCCCCGCCCTCCCCAGCTGTTCTCGCCCTCCCGCTTCCCCCCACCTGCGCTTGGTCACTATACTCCCACTGACTCTGAAGCTACTTGCCTACTTGTGCAGTGCTGGGCCCTGGGCCACGCATGTGCATGTGGACACAGCAGATGCAGTGCTGGGCCCCAGGGCCGGGGCCACACGTGTGCATGCCCCTCCACACACACACATACACACTCTCCCAAACAGGCCAGAGAGCTGGGCTCTGTGCTGCGAGACTCTGGTCCCAGGCTCGGAGGAACCTCCTCACCCCCCGGCTCCTCTGCCCCTGAAGCAGGGGTGAGGATTGGACAGGCCCACAGTGGCAGATGTGGGTGACGGGCAGGGGTCCTCACTGACTGGGAAGCACACAGTGGGGCAAGCCGAAGGGAGTTTGCCATAAGACACTCTGGGGCACTGACCATCGCCCTACCAGCTGCCGCTAAGAACAGCCTTGATTTGTCACGCAGACCTGACGCGCTTGTTCTAGTAAGTTACCATCAAATACATATCAGTGAAGAACGACCAGGGTTTTCTCCGGTGCGGCCGTCCGCGGGGCACCAGTGGGCGCTGAGGACCGGTGTGCTTGGGGGCAGAGCTCTGGGGGAGGCTCGGATTCTCCTTCTGACAAAGAAAGCCGAGTAAGGGTCTCTTCCACCCCTGCAGTTGGAAAACAGGAACCCGCAAGTATTCCTCACCTGGAAAATTCTTGAGAGTCATCCATGTCAATAAATAGCTTATTTTTGTTTAAAAAGAGCAACGTAATGTGTTCAGAAAGTTATTTATGGCACACAGGAAGGCTCTAATGTGAAAGACTGGTTGACTTTGATTAGGGACAATGGCGCTTTGAACACAGCGGGCGGGCGCTCAGTGGAGACACTCCCAGGCGGGGCCAGGCCAGCAAGGTAAACACGCACAGCAGTGGCCAGCAATTTCCAGCTGGTCCCCGATGGGGACAAATGTCAGGGCAGCCGACCCAGGGGAAGGCACAGGGTCCCCAGTGGCTAACGTGTGGAGCCTGAGGGGGCAGCAGGACACACAGCCCAACGGGCCCCCGAACAATGGGTTGATGTCTTTGGAGGGAGGTCAGGGTGAGGAGAGGATTTGGGAATCAGGAAGCACTGAACAGGATCTAGGAATGCATTCAGGAGTTATTTATGGAAATAACAGAACTCCTACTTGAAAGAGGCCAGAAGTGAACCAGGAAAGCATCGTGATCACAAACAAATATTTTAAAATTCATGATTCCCATTTCTGAATTAATACAGACACTTGGAAAGTGAACCACGGTGAACACATAAATGGTTGCTGAGGTTCCAGAGTTTTCTCCTTTCTCCTTCCAGGCCCACAGCCTGGCTACTGCTCACCACCCGCCCAAGGTCAGCGTCAGCACCTATCTCTTCACTGGGAAGGATGCGGGGAGAAAGAGGAGCAGAGTGCCTCGGGCGGGTGCGTTGGCCTTGCCCCTCACTGGTTCCTGACAGGTGAGGACCCGGGGTGCCCACCCCACGCCGCCTTTAATCCCACGTCTACCTCCAGCTGTCCCAGCCTGCTCCCCGCCCCGGCTGCCCCCCTGTGCCTCTCCCCTCTGTTCATAACTGCTTGTAAAAATATTCATGGCAGGCCCTACATGCGAAAGGTTACCAACGTAACAGAGCAGAAGGGCTGGACACACAGCAAGTCCCCGACACCTACTGCTCCCAGAGGCAGGTGGCCCCCCCACAGGTAAGGAGGGCGCTCACATCTTCCTTCTTGGTACGTCCGGAACACAGAGGACTCCCCAGCCTGACAGACAGAGAGCAAATGATGTTCCTCCTCTTTCTGATCCTGTTTTCCAGCTCTCCATACTAGAGGAATTCCCCAACCTGTTCCCAACTTTTCTGAATTTTTTTTAGCAGCCATATTGTCAGTCTGGAAGAATGCCTTCTTCCTGGATCATTGCTGCTTCGTTTCCCCCTGTTTGATGTATGGCCATGGTGCTGGATTTTCTCAAATCTCTGCAGGTCCATAAAGGTCTCCTCTGTTCCCTGAGCTACACCTCTTCTGGGGCGTTTGTTTGCTTCTCTCTGGAAGGTGAGAAAGCTGCCGTGGTCCTCACGGAAAGCTGGTGCACACTGGCTTCACCTCAATAAGGGACCTGCCACACCCACGTGTTCCCCCTGGAGTTTTGGAACGGGCCTTCTCTGGGCTCTCCTCTATCTGCAGTGGACTTATCTCCTGACGGGCAATCCGTCCCCATCATTTTGCTCCCAGAGCCCTCAGTGGCTCCTCACTCACGATCACGTGTTCTAATTCCTCCCCCCACACATAAAGTCATTCGCAGTAAATCTCGCCGGACCTCACATACAACAATCCCGGACCCTTCCTACTCTGCCTGTGGGGGTGTCCCCGTGCTAAGCCGACCTGGAGCCAACGTCCCAGACCCCCTCCTGCGAAGACCCTCCACCTCTGGACTCTGTAGTCATCTCTGCCTCCCGCTTCCATGGCACTCAGCATTCTGCTGTGTGAACAGCGCTCGGAATGTCTACACATTCATACTCGGCCAGATTCAAATCATCTCCTTTGATCTACGCCTTTGTATGTAGCCTGCATATTAAAGAAGCTAATCATTACGATTGAACTACCGCTCTGGTGGTCTGCCTGGCATGGCTTATCCGCGGCTGTGGCCCCTGAAACTCCGGGAAGCCTTCTTTCATCACTCGGCACGTAAGTCATGTGTGTTAGAGAGACTGGTCTTCCCTTCAACCTCGACTTCCTTAACTTGGGGAGAACCCTCTTGCTACAAACGTCCTCGGTTCTACCAAACTCAGGTGGATTTCCACATGGCTGATGGCATGTTTTGAGGATGGATGGCCTGGCCCAGAAACCACCTCCACGTGTGTCAACAGCTCGCCCTGGGAGCCGGGGTAATTGAGGTGGAGACGGTCACTGCCCTGTCCTCCAGGAGCCAGCCCAACAAGAAGGCAAGGGTATGCAGGCAGGGCTAGTTTTCTCACACAGTGTCCCAAAGGGGACACAGAGAAGGAGGTGCCAGGTCTCCCCATAGAGGAAAGTAATAAGCTTGTTCATATGGATCTTATTTACCAACCGTAAGTAGGTGATGCTGCTGCCCAATTTTTACTCTTTGAAAGGAAGGCAGATATTTTTGGATCACACTATAATGATCAGAATTTGCCTCAAAATAATCGGGAATGGGGGGGAGAGTGGGGGTGTTGATGCATAAATAAAAAAGACTGGCTTTTACTTAATAATTTTGAAATTATGTATCTGTGACGGATCCATGGAGATTTATTATACTTTCAGTCTGGATGTGCTCACAATTTTTACAATGAAATTCATTTTTTCAGAAGGGATTTAACCTCTCAAGCAGATGAGTGTGGTTGTAGATTATCTGTAGAGAGTACAACTTTTAAATAGCTTCTGAGATTAAAGGCATCCCAGAACAGCATGAGATAATTCACTTCTAGAGCTGGCGCGCTCAGATGCAACCGTGACCCTGGGCACATATAACACTGATTCCGTCTGTATGTCGATCCCTCCTTGTGTGGTATTCGCCCCACCGACCCAGCGCTGAGCACAAAGCAAGTCTGTACTGTCTCACCAGTCCAGCCTAGGTCCCTCCGCTGCCCAGCAACGCCATGTGGTCCTTGCAAAGGCTATGTCTTTGTTCAGGGCACGTTCCTACCCCCTCCTGGGTCTCCAGCCCTGCACCGAGGAGTCGGATCTGTCCAAGCTGCCTTCCTCACGATGTGCGGCAAGTCGGCTGCGTCCCACAGGAACGTCGCCCCAGTGCTCTGTTACTTTCACTTGAATGCGATAGAAAGACTTGCCTTTCTGCCTTCGACTCTTCTCTCCTTCATGTCACATAAGAAACTCTGCCTTTCCTAAGGAAGACTTGAACGCCACAAGGTGGGGATAATGTCTTACGTCTTTCCCAAGAGGTGAGAACATGCGGGAAGACTCCACAGCCTGCATCAGCCTGGTGGGGAGGACACCGCGGTCTGTGACTCATCCCTGGGAGTGGGAGGGTGGGGGCAAGGTGAGAGAAAGAACAGGGGACGCTGAGCTTCGGAGAGCCCTGCAGCCCTGCATCGGAGAGCCCTGCAGCCCTGCATCAGACAACAGGTAGGAAGCCGCCCCACGGGGCTCACAGACCTTAAATTCTACACTCCTTGCGTCTTGTGCTGCGCCTCGGCCCCCCTGTGTGTGGCAACGCTCGATGCTCATGTGCCCGGCACATACTGGTGACGGCAGACGAACTTCTGAAGTTGGACGAAGGGTTGCAAACTCTAGGAACTGTGTGTATTTAGATGTCTATTCTCCAAGTGGGTCTTTGGTCATGGTCACTAATAGAACCATATTTGTTTACCACAATGTTAATTTGACAGACTTTAGTTCAGCACAAATCGGCAAGATAGTGAGTCTGGAGAATAAAACTGCAAACAGAGCGACAATTAAGTGAGAGATGTTGCCTCGTAAGTCACAGCACGTTCACATCTAAGACAACGCAGACTGAGGAAGCACCCGACAGCATGGAGGACAGAACCCAGGGAGGACGGAAGGGGGACTGGAGACCGTCCGCGACCAGCACACAGCGCAGCCACACATAAGCTCAGAGGGCGTCCCGGCGCCGTCTGTGCTCGCGGCAGGCCTGCCCAGCTGTGGCGGAGCAGGCCCGGGTCAGGGGTGCTGTCCTGCCCTATCAGCGCCTCGTCTCCCATCCCCCTTCCCATTTCTGCTCGAAGTCAGTCTGCATTCTGCAGCTAACAGCAAAGACAGAAGGAGACGGAAAGAAAAACAGCCAGAAAGAAAAAGGGGGTAAGCATCAGAGCAGGAAAGGAAGAATCTGCTCCTTAGTGTATCAACCGTAACCATTTGGGAAACCGCGCGACATAGAAGCACAAGCCCAGAGCTTACAGCACCGCACAGGAAGGCTCGTCGGAGAACCCGGCACCACGCTCCACACAAGTAGAAGCCGTGGGCCGCACACGCTCTTCGCCTTCCCCAGGACGGATGACCTCACCTCCCAGCAAACTGCGGCTCCGGGAAGGGCAACACCACGAACCCCTCATTGCCCATGGGCGGCGCAGCCTGCTGCCTTCTCTGTCCTGAGCCCCGCGCCCTGTCTCCCGTCAGCCCTGCCCTCAGCATCTCCCCCTTGGCCTGTCCCCGGCCCTCCCCCCCTTCTGCCTAGGGCTGGCCGCCCCAAGGAAGGCTGAGCCTCTTTCTTTCCCGACACTTGGGGTTCTGGGTGCAGCAGGGGAGCCGTGCCCCAGGGGCCCCCAGGCTTAGCTGCCCCCTCCTCATGGGACTCCAGGTCCCAGTGCTGCGCATCTCCTTGGTTTCTGCCCCAGGTTTGCTCCCAAAATGATAGGGTGTCCTTTGTCCCGGAGACAAAAGTCCTCTCTTGACTTTCCCGCCACAGGCCCCCCAGGATGCTCATGCGCTGACCCCCCAGGGTCCCCCACTGCCAGGAGTGCCCCATCCCTCAGCCCTCCTGCAAGGGGACCCCATACTCAGCCCTCCTGTGCGTGTCTCTTGACCCCCATCACGCCATTCTGCCCTGGATGGTGGGCTTAGGTTTAAAGCTTATGATGATAGATAAGAATATAAGGAGAAAAGTAATGTACACAGCACATTGTTTAATTAGCAAATTTTGCTCATCCTTAAGTAGCATTCTAAGGTTTTAAGATGCTGCTTTTATGTTTAACCTACAGGCAATTTACCCAAGGAACACATTTCAAAACAAACTTCCACTCCGATAATTATAGGCAGTAACAAAGTCCCAGCTTTCTCCTTTTTAATGCATTAATGAATTGAGGGACATAAAAGCTCAATTAAAAACAAAGGCGCATGCATCACTGGGCTCTTTCAGGCCCGTTAATTTAATAAAACCCTGGTGTTGAAATGCCACTGAAGGAAAACAGGATATCCTTGCTCTTTTTCTTGCTTGGGGTTTACCCTCCGCTCGCATCAGTAAATGCCAGAGGTCTGCTCACCGCGCCGCACTCAGAGCCCCGAGCCCCCGGGGAAGAACAGAGGCTGAGACGCAAGGACAGAGAAGGGGTGGAGTGAGAGCCCGGAAGCGCGGGCCAAGGCTAGGGCTTCCATGGAGCCCTCAGGGTCTGTCTCAGAGGCTGAAAATAACAGGATCTGCGGTGGACACCAGTGACCCAAACACAAAGGGTTCCACACGCCCGCAGCGCCACCAGGGTCCCGCCCGCCCGCAGCGCGACCATTGCTGACCAGTCTCAGCAGACAGCTGCCCCGTCTGTCCTCAGTGTTACATGACCTCCCTACTCCACGAATACTCACACTCCCCTCTGGACCTGCCGCTTCTGGAAGCCCATTAGTAATGCAAATGCTAAAGTTTATAACCTATTCTTGCAGCCAAATCACCGTAGGGTTAAAAACTGATGGAATAGATGTTAAATGAGAGATGGAGGGAAGGTCCAGTGGCGAGAGGACATCTGGCTGAATTGGGTGCCTCTGCCCAAGCCCACGCAGGGCGGCTCCAGTCCGCAATCTGGGCAGGGACCCTCATTGTCTCACCCTGGGGCCCCGCAGCTCCACAGAGCGCCTCCACGGACCACCACGGCAGGCGCCAGGCTTGAAATCCAAGCACACGCGTGTTCAGTGGCCATTGACACCTTTGCATGTCTCTGTATGAATAAACATTGCATATCACAGATGTCTAAAACCATCACAGACGTCTAAAACTTCAAAGCCTTTGATTTTATAAATGATGTGCAATTATGTTCTCTTAATTAGGAGAAAACATTGAAAAGGCAAGAGAGGTGACAATGTACTTACTCCCAATCGAGCAACGAGTAAACGAGATAAAACGTTTGTTTCAAGAGTCAGTTATAATCTACAGACCACATTCCCTCAGTTCCAGAGAGCTGAAATGTTTAAAAGTGATCTTATTAGTTTAAATTATTAGTTTTAAATTTACCTTATTAATTATGTGGTCATATAATGTCAGATTTCATTTGTAATAAATTAATGATTCACCTAGGAACGATCAAGGACTGAAACACTTCCCTCCATTAACCAGCGCTTTACTGTCAGGGAAATCAATGTCCCCAGATCACTATATATACAAACAAATGCCACCAGAGCCTATCAGACCAAGAACGTACAAGAGGAATGCATTCTGGGCTCTTTAAACCTTCGGGGACACAAATCCGCAGCTTAGATGGTGGGCCAACCCCCACCCACCGTGAGATGGCGAGGGAACCAGCGGGCGCATAAATGGAAATCGGCAGGTGGCAGGTGGGCGGGCAGGTGTCTTGGGTGTAGGCTCTTGGGGCCGCCTGGCTTCAAAGGCACCTGGCCCCAGACTGGGTGAGGCATTCCGGGGCGGAGTGACCCGGTCCTCCTCCTGAGCTTCTCCTGCACGTGGAGGCCGGGAACCCACCACGGTGCAGCAAAGGGTGCATGCCCGGATTCCACCCCGGACTCTGTCCCACGAGAGCCCACGGGTTTGAAGTGAGGCTGTGAGGAGGTCCTGTCAGCCAGCTGCGGTGGGGATGGAGATGCCTCTCAGGCAGGGGTGGGGTCTCGCTGGGCACTGCCCCCTCTGATCCCCAGTAGGGTCCTTGATGGGTCCTCGTCGGGTGTACCTCCCAACATGAATATTTATCCAACACGTTTTCCCACAAACAACTCAGTGTGTTTCCTAAGAGAAATTCTGGGCCTCACTGTGAAGATGATAGTACTTTTTCTACCTCTTCATAATCTGTGGCAGCAGAATGTTGTACGAGTCTGGAAAGCTGCGTTTGTGTGTCTAAGAAACACCGTAACAGAGTGGGGACACAGAGAAGCCCATAGGAGCAGGGGCCCCACAGACACCCTAGACGGTGGGGGGGGGGATGTCGCTGAGGGGCCAGTGCTCTCTGCCCTGCCCCGGCCACCCTGCTGCACACGGACAGTGCTAGGTGCTGAGTCCCTGTGGTGGGCAGTGGTGAGCATTGCTGAGTGGGCTACGACGCACCCCGCATGAATGCATGGGCCGGAGCGCAGGACTGGGGCGGCCGCGGTCCCGTGATCCACCGGTCACGTCCGTCACTGTCCTTCCTGCCCCTCCTTCCTGGGCCGCTAGAACCAGCCCCAGCCCCTGACTTCCTTCCTGCGCTAAGCTCCCTCCGGAGAACGGGAGTCATAGGCCATGCGTCGTTACAAGCTGCTAGGAGCAAACTTCAGCTAGGACCGGGGAAGATCCTGAGCTCAAATCCATCACCAACCTTGTAGCCCCTACTCCGGACCAGCTTTTGTGAAGACTGCTTCCTAGCACCCGGGGTCCAGGGGCTGGGCAGAACAGCTGCTGGACAGACGTGGGGCCCTTCCAGACCAGACGGGAGTGGGCTGAACCGCATCAGGCCGAGACACCAACCCTCCTTTAAGGGACTGGGCCACGGTTGTGCCTGCAGGCCCCCATCTCCAGCATCGACAGTCAGACCTGGGGCCGGTCACTAGGGCAGGGATGTGGGGGCGCCCACCAAGCAACACCCCCTTCCTGCCGTGGGACACCGTGGGCCAGCAAAGGTGCGGTCCTCATCACTGGATGCAGCCCTGAGCTGCTCTGGGCCTCACGTGCAGGTGGAGAGATGCTTCTGAACGAGTTCTGTGAACGCCAGCGAGCAATGCTAGTGTCCACCAGAGAGACTCGCGCCAGGATGTGTCCTGACGGCCATCAGCGCCTGTGCCCTGCTCCAGGCTCGGGGTCATCCACGGCATCTCACGTCCTGGCTCACCCCGTTGATCCCGTGAGGCCTGTCACTTCCTCGGCAGGAGCACACGCCTGTCCTCTGTGTTGGCACCACCCTAGGTCAGGGCCCCCAGCGTACTGCGCGGGCACATCACCGGGCTGAGGGCTCCTGCGGCAGGGCCATGCTCCCCTGTGTCCCGGGAGCCAGCGCTCGTGCACATCTGCTTGATGCTGGACCCCTTGCAGACCAGACGGCTGCCTACCGGTGCCCGGGCAGCGCGCACCCTGGGACCGCACTCCCCGTCCTTCAGCGGCAGGTGGAAGGACATGGGAACGATGAAGAAGCTGGCCAAGCAGAGGCGTGAAAGGTCTGCGTCAGGGCGAGAGAGGCCTGGGACATGTTTGTGGCGGCCACCCGGCGCCCACAGCAGCTCCGGGCATTGGAAACGCAGGCACAGCTGCTCGGCATCGTGGCCCCCCTCATCCCCCCGTCTGCGGCCACAAGACCACAGCAAGAGCGGCGGGACACGGGCATCGCGGCAAGGCCGGCACGACGTGCTGTCCTCACGCCCAACTTTCCTACTGGGAATGCGAAGCCGTGAGGCGTCCGGAGAGCCACACGCCCGGGAGCCCTGCGTGGAAAGCCCCGGAGTCCCGTGCGCCCTGGTGCTGCGTGCGCGCTTACTGAAGGCGCGGCTTCAGGCCGGCTTCGCGCACCTGCCTCGCGGCCCCGCGGGATTTCCTGCCAGTGAGGCTAAGGAGGAAGGAGCAGGCAGCCTGGAGGGAAGGGAGCTGGTTAAAAACGGGCGTCATTCTGTGGGTGTCCATCTGCCTTCCCCATATCTATTTCTCCGTTAACACAGTTGACTGGATTATTTGGATGATGCGAATCCTGTAAATGGTATTTGCTCAGATGTGGCTCGCTAAGCGTTGATTTTCCGTGCTGAAGAGCAAGCAGAGAGTGTTCAAACAAGCAGAGTTTGGGAACATTTAAAGACGGGGCAGTATCACCCTCGTGCAGCAGAACCGGCCGGTGGACCTGTGGAAGGTTTTGGGGTTTCTGCACTGACGCTGAGCACAGCCGTGGGAAACTGGCCGTCAGCAGCAACGGTCTTGGAGGGCGGAAGCCGCACATAAAGACCTAAGCCCCTCGAGGCAGGAATGAGACCTGTAAAACACTCTCAATGACACCAACACCACCCACCTGCCGGGGCGCTGGCTCTGTTCACGGGGCTTGCACACAAGTTCCGCCAGCCCAGCTGGGCAGGGCAGGATGGGAGGGTGAAGGCAGGGGTCCTCAAAAGTCAGGAGAAAGGACACTGGAGCTCTGGCTGGGGTACACCTGGTGGGGGTCTCTGCATGGCGGAAGCCCTGGCAAGGATTTCCGTCCGGGTTTCCTGTCACACGACTGGTATCATCACCGTCCTCTGCCTGCCCTTCCAAGTCTTTGGGCATGTCTCCTCCAGTCACTAAAGCGCATGCGCCAGGGCGTCTTTGTGGGGGTTGGAGAGGTGCTGAGCTGTGCAGCGGGGCACGCCCACAGGGACACAGGGACACCGGGGCCAAGGGTGGGGGTGGCTGAGGGCCACAGCTGAAGTCTTCTCTGACCCGCTGCCCAGGCCAGCCCCAACGTGGCCGCCTGCCTAGCCAGGGGATAACCTCCTACCGGGAGAGCCACACCTGCGAGGGGTCACTCCTAAGGGAACTGTGAGGAGGAACCAACATGAAGTCATTTCTCCCAGGTCCACTTACGGCCGCTTAGCGAAGAGCAGAGCCGCGAAGCCGCATGTCACCACTGGGCTTTGAGGAGCCAAAGGAGGCTGAGCAAACAGCACGTGGTACCACTTCTGCGCCTGAAATGAAGTGTGGGCCGAAGGAGGAAGGCGGGCTGACAGGAAACAGAAGATGGCTGGATTCACGACTCCATCCCGGGTCTAGAAAATGCCCAGGTTAGCTACACAATACAAACGTTGTAGGACAGGCAACAGGGGCAGTTTCTATGCACGCCCGCCCGTGCACATGTAAACAAGTGACCTGCTCGTCCCTACTCTTCTCGTATGGATAGTGGGGTAACAACTGCACCTCCCTCCTAAGTATGTGTAGTCGATCTTACCCCGACTCCTCCACCTTCCAGATTTAAAACCGAAGGTTCAAGGAGCTAAGCTACTCTGCCAGCATCACTGGCTTGGTTAATTAGGGAGGCACCTGAGGTGAGAACACGCTTGTCACGGCTGCTGTGGGAGAGAGAATCAGAACTGGAAGGTGGAGAGGAAACGGACCAGCGCAGCTATCAGGGGGTCCTCAGAGCTGGAGACATGAGCCAGCCCCTGTATACATGTGCACACACCTGCATGCACACACATACACACACCAGCACACACGTGCACCTGCACGCACACATGCACACCTGTACACACTTGCATGCAAACATACACACATACTGACATACATGCACACCTGTGTATATACTTGCACACCTGTCCACATCTGTGCATGCATACACCTGCACACACCTGCCAGCAAACACACACGCACATGTGCATGCACACCTGCCCACAGCTGTGTGTACACATGCACACCTACACACACTTGTGTGCAAACATATACACACCTACACAAATGCATACCTGCACACATGCACAGTGCATGCATACCTGCTCACATCTGTGTGCACACATGCACACCTACACACACTTGCGTGCACACACACGCACACCTGCTCACATGCACACGTGCATGCACGCCTGCTCACATCTGTATGCACACATGCACACCCACACACACTTGCGTGTAAATACACACACCCACACACGCATACCTGCACGCATGCACGCGTGCACACACACCCACTCACATCTGTGTGCACACATGCACACCTGTATAAACACACACAACTGCATGCACACATGTAGCCCACAGCCCCCAAGAAATCATGAGCAGGAAGAGAACTTGGATGTCACCCTGAGTAAGTAGGTCAGGGCTCATGGTGCAGAGGGACCACCTTGAAGGCAGAGGCTGAAGACAAAGGAAGACACCCAAACCCATGGGAATTAAAGAGTAATTGTGACTGCGATGGAGAGAAGGCCGAGCCACACGGATCATGCATCGTGCCTCCCCAGCCCTGGACGGACCACGGGGAACTGGGGGCCTGTACAGCGCACTTTCCCTCCAACCGCAGACCGCGCACGCCCACGCTGCCCAACCTCTGCGGCCTCCCCGTAGGCACTGTCTCCCCTGCTCAGAGCAGACCACTCATCCAAGCAGTGGTGTATGGCTCCCTGGGGAGGAAACAGTGCCTGGTTTCCAAACACGGCCCAGAGGAGCCGTTCCTCCGTCTGTGACAACACAATGTGCTCATCACTCACATGGTCATCTTGCAGTGGAGACACCCCCAACATCCATCATGCCCGGCTCCTTTTGAGGGAAAGGGGTTCCTCTGCCTGCAGGCCACGGACCGCACCTGTTCCTACACGGCACAGCTGTCCCAACAGGCCTCTCTTGGGTGACCAGCTTTTCACCCCAGCACTTTCTTTCAAATGACCCATATTTCCTCTCCGCACACGTCAGTGGGATGGAAGGTACTGCGGCCGAGTAAAAATGCATCTCACTTTCTTCAGTGAGAACAACCGGGCCCTTCTGCCCCAAGCTGACCCCAGAGCTGGACTCCCTTCCGCTGGCTCTGGACCAGCGCCGCTGGGGAAAGTGGGCCGCTCCTCTAGCCACGTCCCCCCGGTGAAAGACGTTCCTCTTCCCAACCTCGCGTGCCCCGTGCTTCTCTGTGAATTTACGATGTTTCTTTGCTTCTGTGGAAGGATTGGTTCTCTTTCCTCCAATAAAAGTCACGTCTGAATTCACGTGAAGGTGCCTGGGACAAACGCAGACCGCAATGTGCTCCTGCAGTGTTTTAAGGGAAATCTCCAATGACAGACCTCTGCGTGCACCTGCCAGGGAGCGTGTGTCCCCTCAGTCTGACCGGGAAAGAGGAAAAACGTGTGTGGGGCATAGAAACAACAGGCCTCTACTCGAATGAGCCAGGAGCAGGGACGTGGAGGGGAGGGGAGGCCGGGCCATCCCCACTGTTCAGAGTTCCCAGTGCACGTCCAGGTCAGGTCCTTCCACCTGCGCCCTCAGACCCCCAGGTGCTGCAGGCCCGGGACAGGTGACATGCCCTGGGCTGGCCGGGGGAACCCCACAGGACAGGCGGGGGTCACTGAGGACACCTGTGGAAGCTAGCTGCTAGAATGCTGTGCAGTGAGATGCTCCCACACGTCAGAGGCAAATATTTGGAGACTCTGAACAAAACTGCCCACCCATAGCTATGAGGTTGGCTTGGCGGCAGCACCTTCTCCGTGAGGGGCTGAGCCCAGTGTCCCCATGTTTTGCTGGGACAGGGGACATCCCTTTGCTGTCACCCTGCAGAGGGAGGTGTGATGACAGGGACTGACGAGATGCTGAGGGCCCTGGCCTTGCTGGTGCAGCCCCAGAGTCCTGGCTGTGTCCCTGCCCGGGGAGGGGCTCTGAGCGCCAAGAGGGGCCCGTCCGGGGAGGGGCACAGTGAGGACGAGAAGCTGTTGGTCTCTGTGGCACGGAGTGCCAAGCCCTGCACTGGGTCCGGCCTGTCGTTTGCATCCGCAGCGGAGCCCCAGAGACCCTCTGCCTGTGGCTGTTACATAAATCCTCTCCTGTGGGGAAGTGTGTCCATATATCCAGAGTGAACCCACGAAAGCAGCGAATCAGCAAATCAACCCTTTCCATTCTGCAGAATCAGGGCGCACCTGCCCATTCCCAGACATAGAGCATCCCAGACACAGAAACACACACCCACGTCAACTCAGAAAGCCACACGGGACTCCCTCCAGACGTCTGCCAGGAGATTGGGTGCTGGTGCCCCTTTGCTGCTAGAATTATGTCCTGGTGGCCACAAACAGTGTTACACAGTCCTCAGGATCCTTAGCAGAGAGAACACCTGTTCCATGACCCCCGCGCGTCCCTCTCCAGGCCAGTGTCCCCCACACGGTGTCACACGGTCATCCTGTGTGTGAGGCCTACGTTCCCTCCCTGGGCTCTGCAGCCGGCCTGCGTGCTCACACCCCCAGCCTCGCCACCAGCTGGGTAACTGGGCACCTCACCCAGGAGGCCAAGGGGTTCCTCAGTTGCAAAACGGACACACACACACGCTGTCTCAGAATCACTGCACGTCCCCCCTGCCTGCGCGTCTCCCCTCCAGGTTCTCGAGGGTGCCCACTGCCAGTCTGCATCCTCGCAGGGGCTGGTGGGGTCTGACCCCTTCCAGGCCGCTTCCTTCACCTGCACCCACATCACTCCACGTTTGTCTGCTCCCCGTTAGCCCTGAACTGTGCATGGCACACCAGGCCCTGACATTTTCTAAGAACTCCTGTCTCAATCATTTATCTTCAAAGGGATTGGAGGCCCCATGGGTTTGAGGCAAAGGTACAGTCCAAATAACAGTGCTAAGTATGTTTCAGGCATTTATTGACCCAGGCATTTACTTATTTATCCAAAGATTAGAAGAGAATATTAAGAAGCATGGAAGGCTAGAAGGAAGCTAGCCAGGGCACAGGCCCCGTGCAGCTACTCATGATGCTCGAAGAATAGCCACAGACCAATTAAAAGTCATCCCCCTGAGCGGGACCAGTCACGGGACAGGGGGCCCTGCGTTGGGAGAGTGAACTACAAGTTAGCAAAGACACAATTACATCAAAAGCCATCCCCGAGGAGGGACCAGAGAGCTGAGCATGGGGCTCCTGGCGACTTAAGTCCTGCAGAGCGAGCCAGGATCGGGGATGTCACCTCCCAGCTGACCACCCCCTGCCAGCACCTTCCTCTCTCGGGAGGAGAAAGTAGAAAGAAGGAAGCAGAGAAAGACAAAAGAAGAAGACAGAAGTGTGAGAAAAAGGTAAAAGCAGTGACACCACTCAGCCTCCTACCCTGTGCCTCAAGCTCTAGGTCAGCTGCGGGAAAGAAAGCAGCGCAGTCAGCGATCAGAGCTTGAGCAGGGATACGAACAGCAGCACCCAAGCGTCGGCCAACTCAAGAGTGAGACTGAATAACCTCCGACAGACAACGGACGCTACGCAGAACAGGACTCTCTTGCAAGACAAAACTGAAAGAAAAACAGAAATAACAGAGAACAAGTTGGCACCTAACAAAGAGAAAAATGAGAAAAGCAAATGCTTTAAACAATCACTCTCCGTCTCACGTTAAATATTAATAAACCGGGTCAGGGGAAGTTACCAATGTCACATTTGACTTTGAGAAGTAACTACCTAATGGGCTGGCTGGTTTGGCGCCGGTTTGGCTCCCGATGGGACTGCGGACCACCTTGGAAAGAGAACACCGCCCACTGCAAAGCACTTTGGAAAACAGAAACGAAGGTACTTACTAACAGTGCCCCATAGAACTTAGAGAAGGCTTGCCGGACGCGAGAAAGCATACTGCCTGAGTTAGGAATGACAGTTCATGGCCAGGGAGCCCCCTCCTCTTCGAGCATGGAGAGTCTTAGCCCCCCACGTGTCAGCGAGCAAACTTCTAAGTGGTTTGTAAACATTGGGGCTGATTCGCACCGTCTTCATCCGAGACGCCGGTTCCTTGCAGCGAGGGCAAACCAGAACCACTTTTAGTGGCTGACCTAATCCAACACCTCGGGGTCATTTACTTAATATAGGGACTGCTGTTTCCAGCGGGTGGCAAGAGAGCAAGGTCGGCCACCTGTTCGGCTGCGCGTCTGCCTGTCTTGAGCGAAGCCCAGATCAGACGAGCCGCTAACGTGAAGCTGACGGCGGTGGGGGCAGGACGCACTCGAAGGGCGAGGAGGCAGTTGGATCCCATCTCGAGTCGCCGCTGCCAAACCCACGTGACGCTCCCGCCACATGCCTGGGAGCCTGCACGGCAGGCAGAGCGCAGAGAACATGATTCTCGTGGTTCTTAGCATTGTTTCCATGCGTTCTTTCCCAGAGGCTCTATTTTTGTCATTTTCAAACTCTGATCTCCTTGTACCATTGGTAGGGCCTCTGCTGAAGAAACCTAAAACCGAGAGAATGTGAGCCATGGACCAGCGCCACAGGGCTTAATTGCAAAGCCACCAAGATTCACTGTTCCCGCGTCCAACTGCTCTCCTTGGTCTCCTAAATCAGTACCTCTCTCCAAATCGGTGGCCACAAATATCCGGAGTAGACTCAGACTGTTTATAACATGGCCCCAGCAGTTTTGTAATGATGCAGATTTTTTAAAAAGAAACATCTATACCATGAATATCCAGCCCATGGCTCCTTGAAGGGATGTGGTTGACTGGCTGAATGTGATGTTCTGCCTTCCCTGGTAAAAGAACATGCCCGCTGGTTTGAAACTCCAACCATCCCCACCAGGTTCCTCTTCTGTGCTTTCCCAAAGAGCAGCTAACTTGCTGTTAAGCAATTTGGGAGAGAAAGCCAACAAAAATAAGAGAAATACGTAAAAAATAAGTTCCGCTGACGTGTGCTCTTGCTTAGACACACCTCTCAGCCAAACGTGGGTCAGCTGGTTTGCCGAGTGAGGGGGTCAGGACCTCAGTCTTCATCTTCCTGAGTTATTAGCATCACTTTGACCCCCTGCAAGGGAGTCCTCTCTCATTTGATTACGATTCTCACCACTCTGCTGAATGACAAAATTAATAAACGTCTTCACCATGCATCCTTGCACGTACATCACTGTTCGCTGGGAATTTGTGTGCCGTCTTTAACAAGAAGATAGAGAACATCTGTAACACCACAGAGGGGCGGCCCGTCCAAGCGCTCTTCACCCCACATGGCTTCCCTGCCACGTGGAGACCTGGAAAGTGGAGAAGGGGTTTCCTCCGGCAAGTCAGATCTCCACAGCGGTCACTGCTCAGCTTCACCTTCGGGAGAGCCCTGGGGTCGGGAGAGCGTGCGTTGCCTCTCGGGGAATTTGCTGAGACTTCCAAGTTTGGAAGCAGCCATCCGCTCGCGGCCTTCCAATGCAATGAAGACTCGCCGTCACAGCAAACACGGCCTCGCTGACAGGCCTGGCTGCGGAGAGATTTCTAGTAATGTTTCTGAAGATGGAGCTCCTGAGCCTACAAAGATGCCTCAACCTGCCAAGTGCCAAGTGCAGCCTCACAGGGGTTCGGCTCCCATCCTCCGAGGGCGTGCCCAGCTGGGGTGACGGCACGGGTCACGGGAGTCACAATCTACCATCCCGGAGGGTGGGGTATGCCTCGGCCCCGCTGTGGGGACCCCTTACCGCGGGGCCGCATTAGCCACCTGCCACACACTGCTGAACCCAAACGGCGCCGCTGGCTGAACGGGGATTCCCGAGCTCCAGAAAGGCTGCACCAGCCACCTGCGGATGGAGCCCCTGGTGTCCAGGGGGCAGCGTGGTCCCCGGGGCCCCACAGGGGGTCCTCCTACCCCCTCCTCGCTGCCTGCGCCCCTGACGGCCGCGGCCGTGGCACGCCCTCCACCCGCTGCTCAGGCCAAAGTAAGGACGGGCTGTTTGGGGTCCTCCCTTTTGTTTCCACACCGACTCCGTCCTCCTGTCGTGTCCTTGGATCCATCACCCTCTGCACCTCCGTGTCCCCGATTTCCGCAGTAGCAGCCCCTGACCCCTCCGTTTCCTGCCCCATCTCTGTTCTCCACAGTGTGACCACGCAGACTCTCATGCCACAGGCTTAAAAATCCTTCAGGACTCAGCCATCCTCAGGGAAAAGCCCAGCCCCCAGGAAAATGGCTCCCGAGCCACTTGCCCTGTTGCGGTCCCGGTGTGCCCCTTCTTGCTCACCGTACTCCACGCCCATCCTCACCTCCGCCCCTGCACAGGGGTCCCCAGCGTGGAACACTGTACCTCTTCTCCAGCACCCTTGGTCTGGCCAACTTCCTCCCCGTGTCCAACTGCTGAGAAAAGTCCAGGGCGCGACGTCCCAGGCCTCTCCACCTCTGGGGTGCCCTGGGCTCCCCTGGACGGCCATCGCTGTCTCGGTCTGTGTCACCCACCGGCCTTTAGGGGGCCAGGGGAGCGCCTTATCCACTCTGCACACAATAGCACCCTCCACGCAGAGAGCAGGGGCCCCTGCCCTGGACCCTGTGCTTTAGAGAGCCTGGCATCGCGCAACCACGCGACCGGCCATGGAAGAAGGTGCGTACACAGCACAGCCCACAGCCCCTGTGGCTGATCAGCTCTGTCCCGGATCCCAGAGGTACTGCTGCAAACTCCTACCCCGCATCTTCAAGACCCAAGAAGGCAAACGCAGCGGAGGTGAGTACGGGGGACTGCGGACACAGACGTTGCTCCACACAGAGCAGGCTGGGGGCGCAGAAGCGCTCAGGTGAGAGAAAAGTACATGATCACACCCGCCTCTCCGAGTGCAGGCACCAGGCTCCTGCCTATCGCTGCCCCCTTCCCAGCAGAGCCAAGTGCGCATTTTCTTGCTTCTCTTCATGCTCCAGTTCGTGCTCTGAGAAGGACTCAGAGGCCACTACGGGATTTGCATAAACTGTGTGTGGCCGCAGAGCCCCCTTTGTAACATGAAACAATTCACATCACTCTTAGGTTTGCACATATGTATATATGTCTGGAGCTACACATAAAAGCTCAAGAATAATGAGAACTGTTTAATATTGCAACATTTCTTTAGGATTTTATTTATATATTTATTTAACTATTTTACAGAGGGAAAAAGCATGACTCCACGCTGAGCACAGAGCCTGACGCAGGGCTCGATCCCGTGGCCCTGAAATCATGACCTGAGCCGAAACGAAGGGTCGGGACGCTCAACCAATGGAGCCACCCAGGCGCCCCAATACTGCAATATTTCTGAAATGAACGAATGATTCCCTTTCTCTATCAAGACAGAAGATACACTAAGTTAATTCACAGTCCTGTGCCACGTCGCTCAGAAAATGAGAGCTTTGAGGTATGCTTCCTGCCAACACCCAGAGCACTTGGCTGCTGGGACAGAATGCTCTGGATGCATTTGCCACTCCTCCCAGGGTGCTGCTAGCTGCCAACATGATCAGCATGTTGTGTGTAATTCTCCTCGGACATCCACGTATCCAAGAAATGTGCAGGAGTCACTCGGGCTGTGAAAGAACCTCGGGAAAAGCAGTGGCGAGTGGGAGAGACGCTCACTTCGTGGAGCTCACATGCGGGGGCAGGAGCATCACTGAACAAACAACCCCAAGTTCAATACACAAACACCGTTGTCAGGAGGCTGAGCAGCGGGTTGCCTTGAGCGTGGAGGGCAGTGACGCCATGCCCCAGGCTGCAATGAGTGTCATCAAAGCTGAAACCCAACGGGCGCATTAGGGATTATGTAGGCAAAGAAAAGCGAGCAGAACCACCTCCACCAAGACAGAATATCAGACACAACACAAACACAACAGACGCCGAGCCAGAGGTCACGGGAGGGCCACGTGGCCGGAACTGGGGAGAGCCACGGGACCACACAAGGGTTTCTCACTGTGGTAACTGACTGACCAGGGAGGGGCTGGAAGAGGCGCTGGCCATTCTCCAGGAGCCAGATGGTGAACCTGGACCAGCGTGAACAGCGGGGTTGTCTGAGATCCCACGGGTGGGATTACCACCTGGATGGGTGACGGCATGCAGGATGAACAAAACTGTGAGGTCAGAGCTGATCGTCAGATACCTGCTGGGTAGCTGGAGACACACCACTTATATTCAGATGACAGCTCCCTTTCTATGTCCTCTCCAGACTCACCTTCCAAGCCTCAGATGAACAGTTCCACTCTCTGCTGGGAACGTGAATTCTACTCTTTCACAGAAACTCGACTAACACGTCCACAGCTGAACACGTCATTTTTTCCCTGAACCACCCATTAAAACAAACAGCCCCTCCTCCATTTTTCCTCATGGTAGCAAATGTTCCTACCATTTGCTAATCATCTGTGAAGGTTAATTTCCTGGGTCAACTTGACTGGGCCACAGAGTGCCCAAATATTTGGTCAAATATTATTCTAGGTGTGTCTATGGGGATGTGTTTGCATGAGATTAACATTTGAACAAGTAGAGAGTAAAGCAGATGATCCCCTCCCCACCCCATGTGGGTGGGCCTTGTCCAATCAGCTGAACTCCTGAAGAGAACAAAAGGGCCGATCCTCCCTTAACTAAGAGGTAACTTCATCTACCTGAGGGCTTTCAAGCTAACACACCAATGGTTCTCCCAGGTCTCCAGCTGTAGGTATGGGGACTTGTCAGCCTCCACAATCACGTGAGCCATTCCTCACCCCCCCCCCCACCCCCCGCTGTCTGTATGTATGTTTCCTACTGGTTCTGTTTTTCTGGAGAAGTTTGACCAATACATCAGCCAAAGAGGAGATGATGTTGCCTAGGAAGAAGGTAAAGTAAAAAACAAAACACACCAAACGACCCCAGAAAAACCAAGACAACCTACAGGGTACCACATGGCATAAACAAACTCTAGAGTACGTGAAGACATAGAGATGAGCCGGGTTCACTTCAAAGTCAGGTAGGTTGGAACTCCAGGCAGGGCTGCACCTAGGTGCCCGTCCAGCTAGGGAGAGAGCTGTGCCCCAGACTCCCATCCTGCTGACTGTGGCCAAGTGGCTGAGCTCAAATCACTGGTGCACGCAGGGGATTGGTGTGACTCCACAAACGTCTCATCGAAAATGGAATCAACGTCCTAGACTTTCCTGTCTTCTGAAGGGTGGAAACCCCATCTGAGAAGGATCCTGTTTTACGTCCGTGGACAAGGGCCACACCCTCCGAGACGGTGGAGGGAGAAGTTGGAAGAAACCCGGGTCCCTGAATGACCTCATGGAGCCGAGCTTCCATACCCACCGGGACCGGCACCTCGGGACGACCCCCTGTGATGGATTCAGTCCTTCCCAACGTTAGTCACAATGTGTTGGAGTCTCTCTGCTGCCCCGGTTTGGCTTGTGTCCGAGCGGAAACGGGCATTGAGACACATCCATGGATTCAGCAGCATGGGCTGCACCACAGTTCCCTCCGACACGGCTGGAGCGGATGTCCGTGTGCGTCTGTGTGCATGCTCACCGCTGTAGCTGCACACCGAGGAGCGTGTGCACATGGCAGGCACCAGGGAGCCGTGTGAACCGCCAGTGGACCAGAATGGCCCGACTGGAGACAAAAGCAGGGTGAAGAAGCGAGGTAAGAGTCTGGTTCCAACGATTTACTGTGAGGGGGAGAAGAGCCTAATTCCACGGGGTGAAGCGGATTGCCTGAGATTTAAAGAAGCAGAGGATTTAAAAGCCCTTTTACCTAAGTTGAGCTTCTTCCTCATGATGCTGTCGTTAGAGAGTTTTGGTTACTCACCTGGTGTGTTTGCTGTCTACCTTTCACACCTGCCCATTTCCAAACCGTCCCCGGGAAGCTATGTGCGGGATCACGTTGGATTTTTAAAAACTAATTTCTCTATTTTCCTTCACGGGAGGACCACACGAAGGGCACCGCCTACACTGTGCCCTGAGAACACCTCTACCCTCTCAGGAGTCATTCCCCTCAGGCTTTGTCCTAAGACCTGCCTCCCCGAAAGCCTGGGGCACGTCCCAGCGCCTGGCTCTTTGTCCTTGACGGCGCGGCCTCCTCCCGCTCTCCTTCGGAGCCTCCCCACAGCAAACCGCTCCCACTCCCTTCCTCACGGGCTTCTGTCTACGACTCACGATTGTCCTGCAGCCACAGGCCTCTGCTGGGCTGGGGGTGCACGCTGACTTTCCAAAACACGTCTCTCTGATGGGACGAGACTTCCGTCATCTTCCAGCCAGGTCTCATCTCACCAAGAGAAACAGGTAAAATCAATGTGAAGTGTACTGCTCACAGAATGCGTTCTTACAGTTGGGTGCCCATGGCTAATGCATTGATTAAACACCCTTTCCCAATTAGGCCGATCACGGGGACGGCGAGACACATTTCAAACGTGACCTCTCTTTTTTGTCACAGGAGAGGCGACTTTCTCCGTGGGAGCGGCGACAGCTCTGTTTGGACAGACAACGCATCTCACACACAGGGTTCGACTCGCATGCACCGATACCAGTTTGTAAATCCAGAGAATACACATACTAACTTCGTTCGGAGGCCCAGAACGTGGTTTTACCAGGTTGGCACACCTCAAAGAGAGACCCAGCCATGAAGAGCAGGTAGAGGATAACTGTAGTCAGAGCCTGCCTGCAGCGCGCCGCGCGGGACGGGGTGACTCTGGGGGAGCGCCTCGCTGCCCCGCACCTGCATCAGTAAGGATGCATCTTTTTCCCCTCCCATTTTCCTCTTGGAGGCTCAACATTGCTTTTTTTTTAAGATTTTATTTGTTAGAGAAAGGGAGAGAGAACAGGAGCAGGGGGAGGGGCAGAGAGAGAAGCAGCCCCCCCCCCCCACGGAGCAGGGAGCCCGATGGGGGATGGGGGACCCGATCCCAGGACCCTGAGATCATGACCTGAGCTGAAGTCAGATGCTTCACTGACTGAGCCGCCCAGGTGCCCTGGAGGCTCAACATGTCTTCATGGAAGAAATATGAAGAAGAGAAAGTGATGCATAGCATGTGAAATCAAAGCACAAGGGCTTGGTGTAGCTGCAAAGCTGTAGCTACTGTGATTACAGTCAGAAAGGCTGGCTGCATCCAATTTCTTTTCTGCAGTTCAATTAGCCTAATGTGTACCTTTCTGCTTTAAGGTGTTAATTTTTTCTATGCAAGAAAAAAACCAAAGGAGGACGGAAGACATCATGACAGTATAAAATCTAACGAAAAGACGAACGGGATTGTTTGGGATGTTTTCCTCAGCTAATACTTGCTTTGTGAACCCACTTCCTAGCTGCTGTCTTAAGAAGAACTTAAATTGCTTCCCAGTATCATTTTCATGTTTTGGAAGAAACGGACACATTTCGCACAATCGGGTTGGAGCTTGATTTTGCATAAGAGGGGAGGGTTACATCTGGAGAAGAACTGCCCCATCCCCCAAAAAACTGCGATACATTTACGTGGATCATAAATAACAGACTTTTAAATGCCCCTCACAGGCACAGCAATCTTAAAATAAATAATAATAAGGCAGGTGTTGATAACATACAGTAGGTAGCCAAAGTGATTCAAGGTCAGTTTCTTCTTCTTGAAGCTTCTGCAGATAATCAGCCTCTCCCAACCAGCCACCTGACCCTTCACAAAAGCAGCGCCCTGACATGTGCAAGCTACTGATGAATGCAGAGGATTTAAAAGCCCTTTTACCTAAGTTGAGCTTCTTCCTCATGATGCTGTCCTTAGAGAGTTTTGGTTTGCGACAGGCATGTATTTTATCAAATGCACTTGTAAGGGACAGAGTTGGGACTGAGCAGGCTTGAGCATCATGAAGAAGTTGCGGTGGGCATAGGCACACTTCTGCAGCACCTGGAAGACACCACGCTGAACCCCAAGGATGCTGCCACCAGTGGACATGGTGAGACACGGAAGCCTACGCTTCCACAAACGATATCCGCTGAGCCACGTTGCCCCTCCTGGTCCTACCTGGCCACATGCTCAGTCTTGAAAGTGTCTATGTTGCAAAACTCTCCGGGGTCTTTGTCAGGAGGACCAAACACAGATAATGCTACAGAACACCCGTTTCTGGGGTCACTGCATTTTGTGCAAAGGCTGCAACAGTCTCTCTCTGACCTCGCCCCCCAGGCGGCCACCCCATCCATCCTTGTCTGGTCTGTCACCAAGCTGCCTTGTCTTTCTCTGTATTACAGCAAAATTCCATGCGTACCGCAGCATACTTCATTCATTAGGAATTTGATAGGTTTTTTCTATGCAAGGATTTTTAATTAGGATTGTTACCTTTTTGGTTATTGTTCTGACTACAAAATTTCCAAGGTTTGGAATATTCCGCTGCAACCCAGCATTTCCCCAAGCCCTTGCTATTTTCAGCAGATGATTTTGCACAATGCAGAGTTTCTCAGGAGCACATGGGTTGCTTTATAGCTCACACATCTGTCCTGCCAATCTCTTAGCGAACACCTCGGAGGTAAGACGTCTTAGTGCATTCAGTGGCTCACTGACTTTCATTCCACTTAAGGTGTGGATGTATGGAGTTATAATTCATATGCTTAAAACACCTTAGCTTATTAATGTTTTATGTTTATTACTGAAACTTTGAGAAGTTTGCAATTATTCATGTATCCAGATATTTAGGCACAATTGCTATAATTTGTGATGTAATGTTTAGACCTTATGAACAAGCCTCTCTGCCTAGATGTGAGCCTCTTCAATGTCCCCTGCAACCTAAGGACCTCTTTAAACTGGGTATTCCAATCCTTTCCCAGGTAAATATAGGTATTTTCAACCATGTCTCTGATGACTGCTTCTGTCTTTGCGGTTCCGTTTTGTCCCTCAGGAACAGCTGGGAGTCTTAGGTTCCCACTAGCTTCCTGGTGTTCTCTCTCCACCAGCTTTCAATTTTGTTGGAATCTGGACGGAACCAGATCACACGCCTGAGCTCCAGACTCCTCTATCCAATATCTACTCAACATCTTATTTTGCATATCTCAAAAGCACGTCAGTGTCCATACACACAAGGTCCATACCTCTCTCAATACTCCCTAACTCAACAAATGGTGCCCATCCAGTTACACAAGCTGAGAAGGGGGAGACATTCCTAACGCTCCTCTCCCTCCTGTCCTGCACCACGTCTGCCGCCTCGGCCCAACGATTTCATCTCTAAGTGGTCCTCAAATTACCCACACCTCTGTCTCCACCACCACCCTCCTGAAGCAAGCTACGGCCATCCCAGACTCGGGCCACCGCAGAAGCCCCTCAGTGGGTCAGAGCGGCCCTGTGAAACACAGACCTGAGCACATCACCACCCTCTGCACAAATGCTTCCGAAAAACTAGGAGTAAAAGAAAACGTCTTCAACTTGGCACAGGCTATATTCCCAAAACATTTAGTAAACATCACAGTCAGCGAAGAAACTTTAAAATCAGGAGCAAGGATACCCATTAATATAACAAGTGTCTAACCTGGTACCAAAGGTCTTTCCTTACCAAAGGAATGAGTGGGGGGGGGTGGGGGGAGGAGGGGAGGAACGCGGGAAGGGGGGCGGAGGGGAGGAACGCGGGAAGGGGGGCGGAGGGGAGGAACGCGGGAAGGGGGGTGGAGGGAGGAACGAGGGAAGGGGGGCGGAGGGGGGAGGAGGCTTGAAAAGGAAGAGATCAAAGACTGTCCTTCCAGGCAGATGACAGAATCCTATATACAGAAATCCCAACAGAATGAAGGCACTTAAAACTAATGAGTGTTCAAAATGTCGATGGATCTAAAATCAGCTTAAAAATCAATAGCATTTCTCTATGCCTAAAATAACCAATGAAAGTTTTTATCAAACTTATGTGATGAATTTTTATCAAATGCCTTTTCTGTATCAGTAATCACATGGTTAATGTGGTGATCACTGAGAAAAGACAGGAAGAACCTGATCAAAAAATAGGAAACTCATGAAAAATGTTTGGAGCAAGAGAAATACATATATGACTAGTAAGTATATAAGGAAACAGCTCATTGAACATTACCAGAGAGAAATAAAGTGAGGAGAAGTTACTTGACAACCGTCATATGTATACAATTCTAACAGTCTGACAGCACCAAGAGCTGGTGAGCGTGGGCAAAAATAAGACCCCTCAGGTGCCTCTGGGAACGTGAACCCCTGTAACGGCTCCGGAGAACGTTCCAGCAGTAATGCAGATTACGTACCAGTGTAATCTGTGACCTGTCCATCCTTGCCATGTGGCCTGGAGACCCCACCCCAAAGACTATAAGGCCACACGGCAAGGGGGCAGCTACTTAGGTAGGCTTTAAAAGCAGTTTTGGGGGAGAAATGCAACGCTGTGACAACTACCAAAGTAAATTAAAATAGCCACACATGGCTATCCCTCCAACCCACATGATCACAGAGGGGGCACAGCACACCAGTCCCCCACGGCCAGGACGGAGCCCATTACCATATCCCGTGCCTTGAACAGTAGTCATCAAACTCTGTGTATGAAGTCTTTAAAAAACACTAAAAGGTTCAACAATGATCTTTAGAATTATTGACAGAGTGGTGATGGTCAGATGGATAAATTCGATTTAGGGAAAGAGCATTACCAAAATTGAACATGGCCCAAGATATCTGTAATTAGTCTTCAGGAAAAAGATTATCCAGAAAAGTCAAGACTAAAGATGGCTCAGAGAAGTTCGTAGGAAAAGGGAAAGAAACCGCATCTAACAGGCATCTACCTTGTGGCAGCCCTTGACGTAGGTTGCCTTAGAGAATGTTCTCAGTGACACTGACGTAGGCAGTATCACCTCTTCACAGGGATGGAGGGGACCTCCCTGAAACTGCGCAGCAGGACTGGAACCCAGCTCTGTCCCACCCTGACAGTGAAAGGCATTACGGCTGGGAGACTTTCAGGGATAAAAGAAGATCAGTCTCCCAAATGCAGCATTAGTCTTCATGAGAAAATACTGTTGATGTAAACAGGAGCCTTCTAGAGAGAACTGTAGTGGCGTGGTAAGGCACACAGCTGGATTATAGGTGAGTGTGGTGGGGAGGTAACAGAGGAATTCAAATCCCTTGGCTCATATTTCAGGACAGTGAGGATCTGGGCACACTTTAAAGCATGGAAGAAATATGGAATTAGGGGGCTTCCAAGACCCAGGACATTCTGAATGAACAGTTCCAGAGGCATGGCAAGAATTAGATTGCCACATTGGCTGAAGAATTGCCTAATTATCTTATTAGTTTTATGTTTGTTATCCTTAAAGAAGAAAATCTTTCTTTTTTTTTTAAGATTTTATTTATTTGCGAGAGAGAGAATGAGAGACAGCACGAGAGGGAGGAGGGTCAGAGGGAGAAGCAGACTCCCTGCCGAGCAGCGAGCCCGACGCGGGACTCGATCCCGGGACTCCAGGATCACGCCTGAGCCGGAGGCAGTTGCCGAACCAACTGAGCCACCCAGGCGCCCAAGAAGAAAATTTTTCTTGCTAATATTGTGTAACCACAGGAAAAAAGGAAAATATTCGCTAATATAATTAAATCTATGTATTTACATTTAAATTCATAGTTAATTCATTAAAATGTGTTTTCTGTTGATTCTGGAAAAAAACGAATTGAACTCAGTATATTTTTATCATTAATAACTGTTGGAACCATAATAGGATTAAGCTTGATGTCAAATTATAGTTAAATCACTTTTAAGATTAGTTACTTGGAGGGGCACCTGGGTGGCTCAGGCCGTTACAGATTTCAGCTCAGGTCATGATCTTGGGGTCCAGGGGTCCAGCCCCGTGTCAGGCTCCCCACTCAGCATGGAGTCTGCTTCAGGATTTTCTCTCTCCCTCTGCCCCGCCCCTTGCTCTCTCTCTTTCTCATTCTCTCAAATAATTAAATCTTTTTTTTAAAAGAATAGTTACTTGCATTTCACAAAAAAATTCCCATCTCTCAGAAAATTAAGACTGATGATCTCTTTTATTAGGATGTTGTAAAATGGTCAGGTGCTAAAAAAAAAAAAAACTAATTTCAGTGTAAACAGACACTCGCCATTTTTCCTGCGCTCTGACAAGGCCACCAAGCAGAAGAGCAGGAGGTGCTCAGTGACACCATGCAGACAGACACGTGGGGCCCTGAGTGGAAGGATGTGGAACCACGCGGTGTGTGCTGGGGACACAGGCAGACCTCACTGCTAATTAAAAAAATCGACAGGTGTGAACTTACTGTAAGGTTTCACCACAGTGGCTCACTTTCCAAAACAATCGAAATCTCTTCATTTTCAACTTTAATTACATTTTCAGAATAGGTGATTTCTCAACTGGAGTCTCAACCATCGATTTCCATGGGCAACAAATGATAGAAACAGTAAATTGTACTACAAAATTAGTTATTGAACTCTGTGGATTGAGTTGAGCTAATTACATAGACAACTGGGAGATTTGAGAAACACAGGTGATGTCCTGCTCGGTACGTCCACACGCAAAGAAGAAGACAAGAGCGGATCACGCACAGACAGCAAAGCCAGGAACCTGGACAATGGTAACTCCTCATTCTGCCACCTCCCATCACTTGTCCTTGGGACATCACTTATCCTGACTGGGGCTCAGTTACCTCTTACCTCCCACTGGGCAGTCACTCATACTGGGTGTTTGTAAAGGGGGGGATGGGACGATGCTTGCAGGGTGTTCTTCATACAAATGGAACGCATCGCTGCTTTTATTAATGGGGGAACCAAATCCTTCGTCCCAGAAGCCAGCAATAAAGATAGGGCATGAACTTAAGGTTAGCTACATGACAGAGAAGAGGAAACAAAGATTGGTTTGGTTTCACGTTAGTTTCAAATCGTACTCCACTTGTAATCATTGTTATTCTTGACACCACCTTTGTCCCACGGGAATCAGAATCACAAATGAGATTGGTGAGGAACCTGATGTGCAGGCGGGTCGAGAAGATTAGCAAATGTCAAACAACAGAAAGAAAAAGAAGAGGAGGAGGGGAGGAATGAAATTCGATCCTAGCGCATTCTTTAGCCAGCTGTGTTCCATCTTTCCCTGCCATTGTCTGGATTTATAGGTGCATAAATGTACCCTCTATTCTCCAGCATGGATTTAATTATCGTCAAGAAGTACTTTTCAAATAAACACTTCAGTTTCTGTGTCGGTCTCTGACTCATCGCAGCTGAAAACAAATTAGGGGTTGCAAAGGTCCACATCTTGTATGGAACAACTGTGATTTTCTAAATGGAAGGACATCTTTAAACAGCTGAGAGAGCTTCAATTTTCATAAGCGCCATATTCCATATTTAACCAGATTCTGCCATAGAAAGTCATGTGCAACATCCCGAGGGAATACTAATCAAACCAGTGCAGCTTGAGTTTAATCAGAACTCATGTCTTGAGTCATCCATGTCTTCTTCTCCCGGTTTACTGCTGTTAAAGACACTCTTCTGATGCCATCTTGGGCATGTCAGCTGAAGAACGTATAACACGAACCTCTGAACATCTGAAAGATTCGGTTCGATTTTGCTTTCTATGTTACGCCTCATTTTGAATCCAAAGTACTAAAGGTAAAACTCTAGCCGTGACCCCTGCAGATGCTGGCGCTTGAAATCAGTAATATCTGATTTAGATGGATACGCAAACGTTGCTCCCAGCACTGACTGTTTCCCAGCAAGAGGTGCTTTGTGCCACACTCCTCAGTCCACTTCCTTATGCAATACTATGTACGTGCACGCCCCTCGTGAGGGGGGGTGTGCTGTCTCTATCACATCCTGGAAGCACATATATTACACATGCCGAAGATGGGACATGTGCTCTTTTCCCCATTCCTCTCATTAAGAACAAGCAAACACTCTGGACATCTCGTAGAAAACAAACAAAAGACTCTAAAACGTGGAGAAAAGAAGGCAGGTGAGCTCTGGACTTCAGGACATGGTGGTGGTCCGTCCCCGGGGTTTTCTTTTTGCTTCGTGTATCCCCCACCTGGAGCTGAAGAAACCAGCAGCCCTAAACACCAACGGGCACAGAGGAAAAAAAGAAGGAGAAGCCCCAAGGAAGGCCTGTCCTCTCGTGTGGGGGAGCCTAGAGTCCTTCCTCACCAGGCTGTAATGAGGGGCCCACCAACCCCACAGGGGTGGCGTCCACCACTCAGTGGACATCAGGGCTTCAACCACTGCTCGGTGGTAATGAGACCACACCTTCCTTTGGTGGCAGTGGAGGCTGTTTGGGAGCCAGAACACCCCCTTCTGTTCAGCAGCAACAGACCCCCCACTCAAGGGTCAATTGGAAAGGGGTGGTCTTCCACCCCTCTCTGTAGTAATGAGGTGGCACCCCCACTTCCTCTGCTGGGGTGGTGTCTGAGCACACCTGTTAAACCCAAGCCTTAGAAAGGATCTGGGGTCTCACAGCATAATAACTAAAAATGCAGATTTCAACAACAACAAAAAAATCACTCATCACACCAAGAACCAGGAACATTTCAATCCAAATGAAAAAAGGCAACCAATAGACGACAAAACAGGCTGACAGAGATGTTAGAATTATCTGACAAATATTTCAAAGCAGCCAGGAAACAATGCTTCAAAAAGAGGTTGAAAACAGGTTGAAACAAATAAAAATAAATAGATAAAACCCTCAACTAACAAACAGGAAATGTGTGGAGGAACTAAGTGGAAAATCGGAATCTGAAAAATACAACAATCAAAATTAAAAGTTTGCAGTTTGGGCCCAATAGCTGAATGAAGGGAACAGAAGAAGGTATTAGCAAAATGGAGGATAAAACAATAGAAAACTCTCCCCTCCGAATCTAGAGAAAGAGCAACATCAACCGAAAGCGAGCACAAAGAAGGACATAAATACAAATCAGTGTGAGGAAATGAATGAATGAATAAATATAAACAAAAAGCAGTAATCAATGAAATTAAAAACAAAAACAATAGAGAAAATCAATGAAACAAAGAGCTGTTTTTTTTTTTTTTTTAATCAATAAAACTGACAAACCTCTAACAAGACTGACAAAGGAGAGAAAGAGAGCACGCACAAATTAGCAGTATCAGGAATAGAACAGGGGGCATCACTACAGATCCTTCAGACATTAAAGGTTAATACGGGATCCAGCTCAGCACACAGATTTGCCAAGGCACATGACATGCACCTGGGGATGGACACACTGCTGGCATGGCCCACCCACAGGGGGATGGACCTTTGTAAGAGGCCCGCACAGGCTGGAGAGGGAAGTTCAGTGTCATCCAGGCAAGAAAGTCTGGATCTCAGGCCCCTGGAGCATGGTGAGAAGGGAGAGGTGCAGAATCTGGAGGAGTGCATCCTCTGGTGAGGGCCAAGGCCAGACGCAGGCCAGACAGGGCTCCTGATGCTCAGGTCCTGGGACAGGGGCTCCTCTTGTCCAAATCTAAATACATACTGATAAATTTTTTTTTTTTTTTTGCTACTGATAAGGGGACGACACCCATAGACAGATACAGAGGACTGCTAGGTACTTGGGGCCAAATTGACACCCATCGTGTAGGTTTATACGAGGCTGTGCCGCTGCACCACTCACTATTTGACAAGTACTTACAGGGTGTCTGTGCTGAGCCAGGAGCTGGGCTAAGCTTACAGGCTGGAGGCAGAAGACATAAGAGGGGCTGTAGCAGCCTACAGGTACCGATGCCTGTTATGGAGCAGCTCCACACACTGTGGTGGTCACCGCTCTCCCCGCATGGTCTCAATGCAGCCCCACGAGGGCCACAGATTTGCTGTGTCCTTACATGTCCGGAAAATGTATTGAGACCAGAGGGCTCTGCCTCCTCAATTCCTCCTCACGTATGCTTCCGTGTGTTCTAGGGACAAAGATTACCTGAACAGCTACTACACCACAAAGTGTATCCTGAGTTTTCTGTTTTATTGGCAGGGAAATAAGCCCTGCAGTGCGTCAGTGAGGTGCATTAATTAGAACATACTAGTACACCTTCGGGGGCTGACCATCTGAGATTCTCCACCTGAGATTCTCAAGGAGATGCTCCACCTTGACAGGTGTGTTGAATGACTTGCTCGTCCACCCTCAGGTGGGAGGCAAGGTTCCGCCGTGAACAGGGGGAGAGTGCCTGATGAAGGAGTTCTGCATTCCTGACAGCTCATTTGGAAATTAAGCTGAAAAACACAGGCACACGATCACGAGAGAGGATGCATCTTCCACAGAAGCTGCCTCATTGGCTTGCAATCGGCGGTCTGGTGCTTCTCCCTGGCACTGACGCTTCCGCTTCGGCACTGACACCCTGAGTCCAGCTCGCCGCACTAGTCCAAACCGCTCACATCTGGTTTCTGTTCAGACTGTAGGAACTGGAGCTACACAGCTCAGCTTTGTGGCCACTGGGTTCCTAGAGATCAGAACGCACTAATCCGTGGCTGGATTTCACGTGGAGAAAGTGTGAAGGTTTTTTGTTTTTGTTTTTTAATCATAGTTGATTAATAAAATGAGGAGAAAAATAAACCCAAGGGAAGCTGAGGGGGATGAGAGAGCAGATTTTCATCTGTGCACGTGGACCATTCAGCAAACAAGCAGTAGCCCTTGCTTTGTGCTCTGTTCTATTAAGTGAAATCTGGGTCACAGCCCTGGGCAGAAATGCAAAAACATTCGCACATGATATGGAGGGAAGACTAATAATAGGAATATCGAGGAGTGGCTGAAAACATGAAAAGAACAAACGAGTGAATTACAGGTCCTGGAAGTGAACCCTTTCCCAGCCCGATGCAGTCATTTGCTCAGACTCACTCTCCTAGCAAGAAAAACCCCACAAAACCGAGTTTGTGAAATACTCAGTGTGAAACCAGAGGCAAAACCAAACGCATCTCGCCTGTGATATCCTGGAGGTCAATCTGGGCCACGCCCTTTGTGAGGTGGTGATGGTGCGGTGTGATGTTCTAAAACTAGAGGAAGTTGGCCAGTGGACTAGGGCACCCACCAGCAGCCCATTGCTGCTTTCTACACAGTCAGCCTGGTGTCGCCTGCATTAACCCCATCGCTCCCCCCGACACCCGGCCTCAAACCCCACTGCTTCATGCCTCAGCCCCCGATGTGGCCTCCTGGTCCCAAGATCTCTGCCAGGCTCGCCTCTGACACCCTGTGCCAACCGCGTCAGTTCCCTGGTCGGTCGTCTGAGGTGGACCCTTCCTGCTGGTCACCCAGTCTGACCCCAGCCCCCAGAATACCATACGGGTCACCCCAACATCCTGCAGCGGGCAGGCTGGGGAGGGCTCGTTCTCCAGCTTGGTCTACACGCTACCACCTTGAGATTTGGAACACATTCTCACACTGAAGCGACACGTTGGGTCGTGCGTGTTTGGGTTTTCGTGATAAACCACAGAAAAGCCATCTGGCTCCGAGCGGGGGCCTGGCCCTTCAGGTTTCAGTCCTGAGAAGACACATCCACAAGACAGAAGATGGAGGGGAGAAAGAAGCTAGCTTATTTACTGGTCTGTTATGGGTTGAACTGTGTCCCCCAAAAGATCGGTTGAAGTCCTACTTCCAGAACTGCGAACGTGACCTTATCTGGAAATAAGGTCTTGGCAGGTGTCACTGAGTTAAGACGGGTCATCCGGGTGGGCCCTGGTCCAAACTGCCTGGGTGCTTACAAGACGAGAAGTCAGGGATGCAGAGAAAGGAGGCCATGGGAGGAGGCAGGCGGAGGGCTGGTGCGTCTACACTTGAGGAGCGCCACGCACGGCCCACAGCCCGGCACAGGGGGCGGGTTCTTCTGCGGAGTTTGTGGAAGAAAGCAGCCCCACCGACGCCTTGACTTCAGGCTTCTGGCCTCCAGACCACGAGAGAATTCATTTCTAAGCTGCCTCGTTTGTGGTACTTCCTTACAAGCAGCCACAGGAAACCAATACCTGGCCCGGGCGAGTTTTTGTCAAAAGGCACAAGTTGGCTTCAGCACCCTGTGTTCTAGATTGTTCTCTTCAGCCCAGGGGCCCAGGCCTCACTGCCCTTAGCACTTGTGCAGGGGCCATGCCATGCGCATCTCACCCGGAGGCAGCCGAGGGGTTTATGGCACACGCGGCAGGTGACACTGACACAACAGCACGTCCGCGGCGCGACAGTGGACAGAACAAGGACCTGGGCAGGAGGGAGCCTCGGTGGGGAAGCATGCAGGAGGGCAGGGCACCTGCTCCTGGCCCCTCGGTCAGGCCTGGAGCCAGAAGTGGGCGTCCGGCGCAACCCCACCCCATCGCCCTACTCTGCACCTTGGCTCCGGGAGGCCAGGTCAGCTCTGCTCCGGGAGGAGGCAGTTGGCAGGTGCAGCCCCGTTCCTGAGCCGAAGTTCTCGAGTGCCACACACGGGCTCTGGCCATCAGGTCAGGCGGACCTGTGATACCAGCAAGGAAGCCTCCAGTCCCGGCTACTGCCACTCAGGAAGGAGTACGCCCGGGTGTGGGTGGGCGGAATGGGGGAAGGTCGTCAAAGGGCATAAGCTTCCAGGTAGAAGATAAAATGTCCTGGGGTGTGATGTGCAGCTTGGTGACTACAGCTAAATAATACTGTGTTGCATATCTGAAAGTTGCTAAGGGAATGGATCTTAAATGTTCCTACCAAAACAAGAGATGGTAATGAGGTGATGCGTCAGAGGTGCTAGCAGGAGCTGAGGTGGTAATCACCTTGCAGGATAATCAGCATGTGAGCTACAGATCACTTAAACTTGCCACAGTGTTGCATCCCAGTTACAGTGCAACAACCTGGAAAACAGTACAAAGAAAAGGCAGACTTATGGAAGAGAAAAATCCAAAAACAGGTCCAGGTGTACGTAAGCCTTTAGAACGTAAGTGATGTTTGAAGTCAGAACAGAAAGGAAAGGTTATAAGAACAGGTGAGTAGAAAGGGACAGGTGAACAGTTTGGGGGAAAAAACATGGTTAAATCCCTAGGATACACCTTACAATTCAGAATGCCAGAAAAATTAAAAGTCTAACTGTGAAAAATTAACACTGAAATACTAGAATACAATAAGACTGGGAGTTTATGTCATCTTTTGATGGATGTGACTTTTCTAAGCATGAAATCAAGACTAAATTTAAAACTTTCGGATGTCAAAATAATATAATCAAAATTTAAACTTCAAAAAAATATTTGCACCCTGCATAACAATGACTTGATGTGCCCTATGAAGAGCTGCCTATGAAGATTAGTGAGAAAACAAAGAACGTGTGCGCTGCCCGAGCAGAGCAGGACCGGGGGAAGAAGGGGGGGAGTGGGGGGGGCCTGGAAGCCCAGGACCAAGAACAGGGTCTGTGCGGAGAGACGAAAGGGAACAAAGGTAGAAGTTCAAGAACAGAGTGGTGGGGAAGGGTGGGGGTGCCAGACACATAGAGCATATCTGCTTGAGTTCCAGAATGTTCCAAGAATACAAATTAGCACGCTGGAAATGCGTTTCTTTCATAATTAACTTCTACCTGGGGCAAATATATTTGATACAGATTTTCACAGTCATGATTGTTTTATCGATTTATTTGTCATTTTCTTACAAAGACAAAAATAGCGTTGTGAGTCTACCTTCACTTCCTTTAATTAGCTTCCTTAGTTACAAGCACCAGGAACGAGCGCAGATCTTATCTGCGGCAGGCTGTCACTCAGCCGGGCGGACAGCCATCACAGAGGCTGGCCCGGGGAAGACGCTAATGCCTGGCAGGAAACAGTGCTCAGCCTCATTTGTCAGGTGGGACTTCAGTCTCCGAGAGGACACCTAAACCAACTCATGGGGAAAAACTAAAAGCCTTGGAAAATAATTTTCTCTTTAAAAAAGACTAAGCATTCCATGTTTATTTGAATAAAATTAATAATCTTAGGGCCATATCGAAACCTCAACCAATGCATATTGCTTCTTTAATCATACAAGAGAATACAAATCTATCTGAAAATACAAGTTTGTGCACACATTCCCTTTAAAATCGTCAAAATAACTTGACCCCAAAACATGGATTAATGAGGACGTGTTTCCTAGAAAGTAACTAGCAAGTATTTCAAGAGAGACATATCTCAAAATCTCACCAACTGTTGCAAGATACCTGCGTCCTCACACACACAGAGGCAACGGAAACTGGACACTCTGAGATCAATTATATCTCAGTAACTGACCTTGAGTTCTTGAAGAGTGAAGTCCCCATATTTTCAAACATGTGAAACAGGTCTGAAGCCCGTTAACAGAAGAGGGGAGGAGAAAGGTTGAAGACTCCAAATCCAGCCTCTGGGTTTTTTCTCACTCGCCTGTGGTCTGGGTACATGAGCATACGTGTGCGCGTGGACAGCCGAACAACTGAAAGTTACTAAGAATTGCAGGAAGCAAAGACCTTGAGGGCTGTTTACTAACCACATGGACGAAATCCTCATTTCGACCCAAGGTTGACTCTGCAAACAAAGCCCACGGACTATGGCGGCAGTCAGCAAGATGTCCCTGTCGAGCACCAGCCTCTGTCGTACTGAGCTCTGTCACTGCCTCGGGGAAACTCTCATGGACGGTAGGTCCTTGCAGAGGTGTGCCTGAGGTATAATACCTTATTTACGGAAAGTGAAATTTGAATTTCATACCATTTTCATGGATCACGTAATTAAAAAAAATTTTCCCCCAGCTATTTAAAACAATGTAAAACGTGTTCTTAGCTCAGGGACCACACGCAGGTTGGCGGTGGGGACTGGTCTGACGTCACTGGTGCCTCCCTCCCCTGAGGGTCAACAAGGGCTACCATCCAATGGTGGAGCCCCGAATGAACCACAGCCAGTCTGTGGAAGGAATCCCAGAGAGACGGAGAGGAGGGGGTCGCCCCTGCCTGGACAGAGGTGCTGGGGCCGGAGGGCAGCCCTCGCCCGAGCTCCGGCCCCTGCCTGGACAGAGGTGCTGGGGCCGGAGGGCAGCCCTCGCCCGAGCTCCGGCCCCTGCCCCACGTGGTGCTGTCTCTGCTGCTCTTCCTTTTCTGGTCTCTGCTTTAGTTCTGCCTGGTCCTTCGCTGTCACTTCCCCAAATGGCCCCAGGTCCCCAGAGTCTTCTTCCTTTTTCACATTTCACTTAACCAAAATGTACACGAGGTTTGACAGCACATGACCAGAACGTACGCAAGGTTTGATACCCGTAAGAACTTTAAATGAATCTGCGCCTGCTGCAAAGTCAGTGTGTGTGCCCCACTCTGCCATATCTCTCACTTAATATTGTCACTTGAACGGCACAGTTTGTCTGTAGTGATTTCTCTGTGGGTCCACTTTGATCTTGAATGATTTCCTTAACCTGCATATGAGTGATATTCTGGATCCAGGCAAGAGTCTGATTAGATATTGTTCAATATACCAGATAATAAATGTCCCTCACATTCTGCCCACTTATCATTAAAATACTAATCAATGGAGAGATACACAATCCAATCATTTTTTAAAAAGATTGATTTATTTATTTGACAGAGAGAGACACAGCGAGAGCAGGAACACAAACAGGGGGAGCGGGAGAGGGAGAAGCAGGCTTCCCGCGGAGCAGGGAGCCCGATGCGGGGCTCGATCCCAGGACCCTGGGATCATGACCTGAGCCGAAGGCAGACGCTTAACGACTCAATCACCCAGGTGCCCCTACAATCTAATCATTTTTCAGATTGGGAACGACTACTTTCTGCTCAGGGAATCACAAGGGGGCATGATTATTACCCTTGCATTCTTTCTGATAAACGTCACCCTAGTAATGTTGGTTATAGCATACATAGGAGATCTCATAAGGAATGCTCATATTATAATTTGCAAATTCTATGTCCCAACATTCAACGATGATCTGCAGAAGGGAATTCATGTCAAATTTCTCAGAAATGACAACTTTGGGATGTGTGGGAGAAAGAACTTCAATCTGAACATTTAGCTGGTTTAAGTCCCCAAGCTCCCAAATCTTAAGAGCTACGTCTTTTTTTCTTTCTTTTTCTTTAGAGAGAGAGTGCTAGTGAGGGCAGAGGGAGAGGGAGAGAGAATCTTCAGCATGCCCCACACCCAGTGCACAGCTCAATATGGGGCTCGATCTCATGACGTTGAGATCATGACCTGAGCCGAAATCAAGAGTGGGACGCTTAACTGACTGAGCCCCCCAGGCGCCCCTTAAGATCTATTTCTTACCATTCCTGGCTTTTATTTCTCATTGTAATAATCCAATGCATACTTTAAAATAATAGAACACTGTAACATAGACATCTTTTCTTTAAATAGATATTCATATTTTATTTTAAGTAATAAGTACCCAAATGTTTGGTGAAGCCTATACAACATATAGGTTCCCTACCATTTAGGGAACTCCTACTACACGCTAAGAACATGGTAGATACTTTATAAACTCTCAGATGGGAGCATGGTATTAATTACAATATTTAGCTTCCAGGATCACAACAAAGAATAGGTTTCTAACAATTACAATCAAAAGATGAATATGTGGACTAAATTAAAGGACTAATGTTTCCGAGTCAGTGGATAGCACTGAAAGTTGAATGCCGCCCACGCATTCTTCCCCAAAGTGAGCCAGCTAACCCAGAAGGAAACCCAAGGCCGTCTGACCCAGAACCAGAGCCATCAGCTACCATGTAACTGCTTCTCAAAAAAAAAAAAAAAAAAAAAAAAAAGTAAGACAATGAAAGGCATTATGGAAGGAAATCGAGTAAGATTTGAGTGAGAAACTAGCATTGAACAATTAGCTTTTTGAGACAGTCTGACCATCTTCCTAATTCAAAATGAGAGGAAAGACTTGGTCATAAGAAACATGGCCTTGATTTATTAAACATCTAGTTGGTGCTGGGTGTTTTTCAATGACCTCACCTCACATTAGTGCAGCCCTGTTAGCTTGTTATCTCCGCCCTCAGGAACCTGGGAAGGAAAACCAGGCATGAGCCTTTAATTGCTACAAAGTAGCAAAGCCAAGCCCGCCTTCTTGCGTTAAATCATGGTGCACCCAACACCTCCCACCGACTACCCGAGTGTCTATGCCATAAACTCCCACATCTGACCTAAGATATTTGAGGAGAAGGTACTTTCTGAGAAGTTGCATGTTTGATACGAAAGGGTAATTTCTCTGTTGAAAGTCCTGTACTGCAAACTTCCCAGAAAATGGAAGGGGCTCACTGCTGTACAGCACCTGGGCTCATGGCAGTGCTCTCTTGCTATTTTAGGAGATGAGGAATTACTGATTTCATGAGGATGGCAACTCAAAATCTGTAATTAAACCTGGTGTGACTAATGAAAGGATTTATGTTGAAACAACTGAAGACCAGGGCATATTAAATACCAAAAGCGCACATGCTGGAGACATTGATAATGCCCCTTGGGATCCCTCTTCTTAGACAGGTTTTCCAAAATGCTTGCAGCCACCCCGCAGACAGGGAGAGCATGAAAGAGGAAGAGCTATGATGGAGCATTATCTAGAGAAGAATCTGCTAGCCAGACCTGAGCATGGACGTCCGTCTTTGGGGCACTCCTCATTTCTAGCACACGCACAGGACTCAGTCTCCCTATTATGGGACTGGCATCAAAGGAGCCTGTGTTGCTGGGAAGCCAAACCCACGGCATGGGCGGGGCTTGGTGGGGCTGGCAGAAGTCATTCCGCTGCTGTGGACATAAACAGTCACCGTCTAAGTCTGTTTCTACATCCTTAAAATGAGGAAGTTAGAACCGATGGCTGCAGGGTCCTCCCCCGCTCCGGCATAAGGCAGGGGACTTGTTTGGGCAAGTGAAGGCTGGTGCTAGGAAGGCCGTGGGCAGAACAATGGTCCTGAGATACTCATGCATCATTGTTTACAACAGAAAAACACCAAAACCCTAAATGCCCATCTCTAAGGAAATGACTTAATACAGCCTGGCAATTTCCTGCTGCCGTTTAAAAGAATAATGGAGCTTTACCTCCAAGACATGCTGTTGAGTGGAAGTAAACAAGTTGCAGTTATAATTATATGAACCGTCTCAAAATACTACTGTATATTTTACATAACCAAATATGTTTCTAAAAATAAGAAGAAAACCACTCTAAAGACAGGTGCCCTTGGTGGGACAGGAATTGAGGTAGGATATACGTTACAGTCTGAGTAGACTCTTGCCTTCTCTATAATGTTTCTATTTTTCACAAGGTGATTCCATTCTAATAATAATGACAAATAAATGGCATCTGGGGGGGGGGTCTGTCCCTTGATCGTAGCTGCCCTAAGGCACTAGGCTCAGGTTATTTGGTGAGCCTGGTCCGATGGAACTGGTCTCTCCAGAGGGACCGACAGCACCCTCAGGCTCTCCGTCAGCATTTCACTCTGGTGCGAGCAAACGTGGTGGCATCCAGGAGAGGATGTGCAGCTCAGACCCTGAGGCCCAGCACACAGGACCCCACTGGTCCAGCTGAGAGCCCCTGGAGACGGACAGATAGATGGTTACAGTTAGTTGGCCCGGGGCAGTGGAGGGACCCTGTGAGGAGGGAGAATTCTAGACGGGGCATGGATGGGTCCAGAGGACTCTGGGGCCCTGACACCCCCACCCTGTGTCTGATGAGGAACAAAGTACAGAGCAGGCATCCAGGTTGGAGTTAGGACATCTGAATCCGAGCCCTGCACTCAACTAGTGTGCGAGGTTGGGGTGCCGATTCTGAGCTCCAGTCTCCTCATCTGGAAGGTACGGATAATCGTGACCACGTCATACCCCACCCAGTGGACTTGGAAATCAGTGAGGTGACATGCAGGAAGGTCAGCTGTTGACCATGTAGTTCTTCAACTATACACCTGCAGCAAAATACTGACTTCCTGAAAGCCTTTCAGATTTTTTAAAGCCACAGCTATCATTCCGGAGTAAAGGGAAGTTAAGGGAACAAAAGAGTTGGCAGGTCCAAAGCCAATGCCCTCAGAAAACTGGCAGGATTAGGGGCAACGACGGGGACACTGGGCAGTTTATCACTGGATTCGGCAGATGACGCTCCCACGTTATCGATCGCAGCACGAAGGCAGGTCTGTGTCGCAGTTGAGACCAGACTCCGGAGCCAGGTTCAAATCGAACCTCTACCTTTTATGCGGCTGGGTGAACCCTGAGCAAATGACTTCACCTCTCTGCTTTATCGCTTCCTCTTCTGTAAAACATAATGGTGGTATCGCTCCATAGGTTGTTAGGAAGAGGAGTTAATACTTAGGAAGTACTTAGAACAGTGCCTGGCATGCAGTAGCTTCTGTGTCGGCATTTGTGAAATCAAGCCTGTGTGCCCACCACCAGGACGTCCACCACCCAAATGAGCAAGGCTTCCTGGTAGCTGCCATGATGCCCCGGAGCAATGATGGCCGTGCGCTCACGCTGGGGCCCACCGGCCTTGGTCTCTTGCGGCTCCCTGCCGCCTACCACCTGCCACGTGGGCTGGCGGGTACTGGCTAAGGGTAGGTTTTAAAGCACCTTTTGAGGATTTCATTCATTCATTCATTCATTCATTCATTCGTTTGTTCAAACACTGCAAGGCCTTCTGGGAGCTGCCGAAGACAAAAGTGATAGAAGTTACAGTCTTCGCGTCCACGGTGCCCATAATTTAGAAAGGAGATATTATCTCAGGTCCATGTATGACCCCTTTGTCAAACTCTCCCCAGCTTGGAGAGAACTGGATCTTCTGCCGTTCCCACTCCAGTCTCCACCTCTGTCTTTCTTCTGTCATCGGGGGGACCACACGGTGGCAGCTGCAGCCCCCCTTCCAGGCAGGATGCACGTCTGGTCACAGCTCTTTGCAGCCTCTCATGGGTCTTGAGTCTCTCCCTCACCGGGGGTGTCTCCAGAAGGGTGTTTGTTTTTAAAAAAATAACTTCTAGAAGACCTAACTTTTAAAATGGCTCTTTCTTAAAAGAACAAGTCCAGTTTTCTGAGCAAAATCACCCATGAACATGCAAGACCGTCTGAAGAATGGAGCAGTGGGGTGCATCCTTCCAGTGCTGGTGGATCACCATCATTTAAGACTGAGCCCTTTACTCCCGGGCAGAGCCCCACACAAAGCCCAACCCCACGCACCGAGCTGCTTTGGCATGTTTTGCAACCGAATTTGCAGAACTGGGAGTTTAGTGGAAGCCCCTCCCTTGTTTTGCAACTTCTGTCTGTCCACTGAGCTGTTTGCCCCGGAAACTGCCACCTCAGAGGAGAAAGGTGGGCGCCAAAGTTGAGTCAGATCCAGACCCTTCAACTCACAAACAGCCCTATTTGCATCCCACGGGCTGCCTGCCAGGTACCACCACTCCCATGAAACACACAGACACCCATTTCACACGCATCGAGTTATTACACTAGTTGATCTTATTTGGAATATCATAAAAGTAAATATAAAATAGAGTAGGAAAATATAATCGGGACAAAGGTATAATTCAAATATAGTATGATCAGAAAACACAAGCAGAATCAATCAGCAGGTGCTAGTCTTCTCAGGGCCTAGTTATCAAACGCTGGACCGCCCAGAAAAGCAACCTACATTTTGGGCATTGGTAAAACAGACACAGGGTAATGGTTCAGAAGGCCCAAACAGTTCACCCTAAACACCAGCTCCGTGTGCCAAGCACTGGGCAATAAATACCACCTCTTCTCAAAGCGACAGGAGAACACATGTGGAGGCTGGAGGCCCCGCTCCTCTTCTCCTTCAAGGGAAAGGACAGGCCGGGATGCATCCCAAGTGGAAGGGTGTTCTTTGAGGCCCGGGGGCCTTCAACTCGATGAAGAACCAGAGGAGGAGCAACGGGAACTAGAAGGACACCCAAGGGGGGCTCTAAAATACTGTCACCCGCATCCCAAGGAGCAACAGACCACTGATGTCACAGCTTAGAGCTCAGCATCACCTGTCAACCGCCTGATGGGGGCAAGGTGCCCATTCAACAGTGAGTCCCTCATTTACTCTCTATCACCCTTTCTCGGGGGTTCCAGGAGAAAAATGCCATGACAGCCTTCGGTTGGGGATGCTGGAAGGTGGTCGTCAGCGGAGAGCTTTTTCATTTCCTTTGATCTCATCCTCTGAAACATTCGATGTTCCGTGCATCTCTGGGTGAAGCAGAGCATCCCTTCTGGATATCTAGTTATTCCCCAGTTTCTACAGGACCAACCATCTTAGCTTCAGCTCAGGAATTCTATACAACTCTCCTGTCCTGGGATAATTTCAGCTGCTCTTTTTTGAGCAACTCCTTCTCTGTGCATCCATGTGTCTCCTCAGGAGCTCATGGGACACCAGCAGCGTTTTGAACATCTTGAAGCTCACTGCAGTGTTGGGGGCCTATGTGCCCAGGGGATTTACAGAAAAGTTCTGTCAAAATGAAGAGTATAAAGGCCTAGAACAGGGTCTGAGTGGGGTCCAGATAAAGTTGCCAGAAAAAGCAGAGGTGAGTTAGGGCAGCTGTATCTTCCATTGGGTGCAGCCCTGCAGAGCCAGGGCCCAGGCCAACCATCCTGGGTTTGAGGTTGCTTCTACTGCCCTGTGACTGTGACCCTGGCTTGGAGCAGAATCTCCAAGTTATTCTGAAAAACCAAAGCACTAACTCCTCAGGACCAAACGAGGCACCACGTGGGAGCGTAGGCAGATACCGCATGTGTATACACGCGTGTGATGTGCACAGGAGGAGAGATGGAGAGAGAGATCCATACCCCGAACACAGCCTCCACCTCCGTATCTGGTATCCATAAAGCAGCCTGCAAAGATGTGCTCTCACTTTTTTCCTCAAAGAAAAACCCTATCATTTCCTAAAAGTAGAGTTGGTTCAGACCATATTCTCCGAGCACAGTGCAACACCTGAGAAATAATGCCCTCATGTTTTCTCCCTTGTTCTGCTGCCTTGGGTCCGGCCACGCCCTGGGCCCGGCTCTGGCGGTGCGCGCAGTTCTGACTCTGGGCCGAGGGGCAATGAGGAGCAAACAGCCTGCCAGTGAGGTCAGATTTCCTAACTTTGTGGTTCCTCTGGCTCGTGCATCGTCTGCAGTTTTGCTTCGCGAGCTTGGTGCTGCCGTCTGGTGCATGGCCTTTGGACTGACAGCTTCCCTCCAAAGGGCACCATCACCGTCCTGATAAGCATGTTTACAGCGTGCGTCTTGAACTGAGCCTTGTTTGTTACTTACAGTGCAGGCTGCTTCCTTGTTTGAAATCTGTTTAGTCCAGACTTTTATAGTCAGTCTATCACAGACACATTATTTAGGGTGCAATGTATCGTATCAAGAGGTAGGTTTTGTTTTGGGGGGGGTTGTTTGTTTTTTTAGTTACTTTCATTGGCATTTATTTTATGCAGAATTTTCTTCTGTGCAACTTCCTCTTCTGGCTTAGAAACAGTCTGCTCTTTCTCAGTGAGGCTCATCTCGATGGGGCAGGGAGAGCTCAGGTCTGGGTGAGTCCGACCACGAGCCCTGTAAGTTCTGTGCCGTATCTGGGGGCTCCGTTCACCAGGACATGCTCAGGGACCAGAGTCTCCACCTAACCCTGTTAGTTCGGCATCACTCTCTGCTTGGAAGCATGTGCAGCCAACATTCAGCACTCTTTTAGGGGCCACCAACCCCGTGTCCAGCCCCTCTGTTTGGCCAACTCCAGGTCGCAGTGACAGAGGCACTGCTGCTCCTGCAGAGTGATGATGTCCTGCAGACACATGGTGGCTTTTCACATGTGCGTACCTCCATGGGCTGGGCGGTTGCACGTGTGTTCTTCAAGTGAACATGAAGACGTGAACCTCTCAATTTGCATGATTCTGTAGGGTTTTCTGGGTCAAGAGAAGAGGAACAATTCTCAGAGATCAGCTCTGGCAGTTTAGGCGAAGAGCAGTTTTGTTTTTTGACTCAATCTGAGAATTAGTTTTAGTGTGTGTTTACCGCATGGATGCATTTGAAATGTAACTATGCTGGTCTCAGTCTTGTTGCCGTAATTCATACTACGTTTCTGGTTTCCTGGTTTCCTTTGTTTCGTATCTTCTGCTGTTTGGCCTGACTTCTTAGTTCTGCGTTCTGTGTATTTCTATTACATCGAGCCATCGACAGCTTGTTTTAATTAAAAGCGTTATGATAAATGTAAACTTCTATTCCTTGTCTCATCAAGTCTACACGGACTCCCTTAAGAGTAACAGACAAGCATGTTCGCTTACTTCTCCACCGCATTTTGGTTTTGGTTTATTAAATTACAATATTTAATTTTCCTGATAAACAATATCTGTGCACTTGATTTATCACATTGAAATACTCTCTACGGACTCGCTGGTGTGGGAATTGAGGAAACAGACACAGGCTCCCCACCTCGTCTCACGCCATCCCAGGGTCTGATGTCATCATTTCACAGGCTTAATGCTGACGATGGTTATGCCTTCTTCCGTCACAAAACCCCAACAGTTATTTGGCTTTGGTTCTGTATCTAAATAGACTCAATGTTGTCTCTTTTTCTATGGCTTTTCCAAGTACTCCTTGGCTTGCTGAACTCAATTAAAAAAAAAAAACCCAAAAGATTACTATCACTCCATGACCTGACTTCTCCTGTATGTAAAATGTCCTAGTGCCCTTGTCCTTGAAGACGGACCTTGGCTCCACGGTAAATACTCACCTACTGGGCCACCTGATGTTTTCTTTTTCCAAACATTACATCGGAAAAACTGCATGTCCCAAAATCTAGAACTGATTTTTAAATCCTTGTTTATATTAAGGTGAACAATTACCCTTTGTTGAAAATCATGACTGAAAATCATGAGATAACCGCAGAATTCAAATACTGGCTTAAGAATCTTATACATCAAAAGAAAAATATTCAAACTTGCATTTAATTTTAAAAATGGATGGTGAACACGATCCACTTTTAGTTCGTTTTAATAGCCTACTACTTCGCAAAAATTGTTTTTGCTTTCTTAAGACTTAGATCTTGTTACGATGCTCAATGCCTTTTATGTCTGTCAATGAAAACAGTTGCTATCACTTTTAAAATGTCGCCCTAGGGGCGCCTGGCTGGCTCAGTCATTAAGCGTCTGCCTTCGGCTCAGGTCATGGTCCCAGGGTCCTGGGATTGAGCCTCGCATCGGGCTCCCTGCTCGGCGGGAAGCCTGCTTCTCCCTCTCCCGCTCCCCCTGCTTGTGTTCCTTCTCTCACTGTGCCTCTCTCTGTCAAATAAATAAAATCTTTAAAAAATAAAAAATAAAATGTCGCCCGAGCAGTTAACCTAAGCGCAACGAGAGAACTCAATCCTCTATTAACGCACGTATTCCCAAAGGCCTGAAAGTAAAGCTCTATTTTCTGAGTGAAGAGGTGCTATGAATATCCTGAAATTGAGGGGATGGGCTGTGCACCCCTCTGTCCAGCTACCCGAGGCTCTGCATAGATAACTCAGGATTTGCTTTTATATAAATGCCCATTTTTGTGTCAAGCTTTTATTCACCCACAGGATCCAATAGTCCTACTCTTCTATGGTTGAGTACCTTACATCAGAATTAACGATGGAGGACCTTACATCAGAAGGGAGAGTTAAATGGGGCAAAGTGTCTCACAGAGGGAAGGGAAGAAGGCAGACCCACCCCCCAGGGATTTGATCGGAGGACGTGCGGGTGCGTGCATGGCATGGCAGGACACAGAACGGGGATACAGAGAGGACTGATGGCACGCTTGCGTTTTACTGGGTCTTATTTATACGGCCTCAAATATCTCTAAAACACTTTGAGACGAGCCTCCTTTCCTGCTACTGTCCTGCAAGTGCTGATAGACAACCAGAGTAAAACTCTTTTTTCTTTTAAAGATGCATTCACTGGGGAGCCTGGGTGGCTCAATCATTAAGCATCTGCCTTCCGCTGAGGTCATGATCCCGGGGTCCTGGGATTGAGCCCCACATCGGGCTCCCTGCCCCGTGGGGAGCCTGCTTCTTCCTCTCCCACTCCCCCTGCTTGTGTTCCCTCTCTCGCTGTGTCTCTCTCTGTCAAATAAATAAATAAAATCTTAAAAAAAAAAGATGCATTCATTTTTTCAGAGAGGGAGAGAGCATGAGCGGGGGAGGGTCAGAGGGAGAGGGAGAGAATCTTAAGCAGACTCCTGGCTGAGCGCTGAGCCTGACGTGGGGCTCGATCTTACGACCCAGAGATCATGACCTGAGCCGAAACCAAGAGTCGGACCCTTAACCGACTGCACCCCCAGATGCCCCCATCCAGAGTAAAACTCTTAACCATCATCTGCAGCTCACTCTCAACAGATGTGAAATTCAGGGATAGCTCTACTCAACCTCCAAATGCTCAGAAAATGCAAGTCCAGCCACAATGACTCTTTCTAGCAGCTTCCCTGTTGCTTTTCGCCTATTCTGCCATTCTCAGCTGCCCCTGTCACTACAAGACAAACACCCCGGCCTTGGATAAGCGGTCAGGTTCACCGTTAGACTCAGCCAAGCAGAACCCACATTAGCTAACAGCAGAGAGAAGCATCTCTCTTGCCTTGTGCAGGGTCCACCTGCACATTTATACACAAAGACAAGCATTACTATTATAAAGAAAACGCTCTCCACTTAAAAAAAAAAAGATGCTAAGTTTTCTAATACAGGCATCAAATACATAAGGATGAGCCTAACTTTATGAGATGCTTCATTCCCTAAATATTTAACTTGATGGAGCTTAACTGTAGATTGCTCTTTCTGAAGCCTACTTAGGGGTAGACAAAATATAATGTAAATACAGTGTTTGCTTGTTATCTGAAATAAGTATCTTTTTGTGTGTGCCAAATAAAATTAAAAGTAAGTTGAAGACAAGATTAGCTCCTCAAGGCACAAACAAATGGAAAGAATAGTCTCTTCCATAAATGATGCTGGGAAAAATGGATATCCACATGCAGAAGAATGAAATTAGACCCCTATCTTATACCATTAAAATAAAATAATTTGAAATGGATTAGAGGTGTGAACAAGAACTGAAATCATAAAACTTCTAACAGAAAACAGGGAAAAGCTCCTTGACATTGGTCTTGGTGATGAGTTTTTGGATATGACACTGAAAGCACAAGCAACAAAAGCAAAAATTAGTAAGTAGAACGACATCAAACTAAAAAAAAAGTTTCTGCACAGCCAAAACAACTGACACAATGAAAAGGCAGCCTATGGAATGGGAGAAAATATTTGTAAGTGTGGTAAGAGGTGAATATCCAGATGTTAGGAACTCATACAACCCAACCACAACAAAAACTAAACAGTCCAGTTAAAAAATGGGCAGAGGAACTGAACAGATATTTTTCCAGAGAAGGCACGCAAATGGCCAACAGATCCATGAACGATACTCAACATCACTCAACATCAGGGAAGTGAAAATCAAAACCACAATGAGATTTCACCTCACACCTGTTAAGACAAGAGATCACAGATGGTGTGAGGAGAGAGAGAAAAGGAAGCCCTTGCGCACTGTTGGTAGGAATGTAAATGGGTCTATAGCCACTGTGCAAAACAGTATGGGATGTCCTCAAGAGAAAAAAAAAAAAAAGTATAACTACCATATGATCCACCAATCCCACATCTGAGTATGTATCCAAAGGAAATGAACACAGGGTCTCAAAGACACAGCTGCACCCCCACATTCACGGCAGCATTATCTACAACAGCCAAGACATGGAAACACCCTAAGCACCCCAAGTGTCCATCAGTGGATGAGTGGTTAAAGATATCACACGCATACACACACACAAAGACCAGAACAGAACATTATTCAGTCATGAGAGAAAAGGAAATCCTGTCATTTGTGACAACACGGATGGACCTTGAGGGCATTAAGCTTAAATGAAATAAGTCAGACAGAGAAAGACAAATACTATAGGCTAGCCCTCCTATGTGGAATATAAAACAAGCCAAACTCACAGAAACAGAGAACACAATGGTGGTTATCAGGGCTGGGGAGCGGGGAAAATGGGGAGACGTTGGTGAGGGTACAAACTTCCAGGTATGAGATGAATAAGTTCTGGGAATTCAACGTACAGCATGGTGATTAGAGTTAATAGTATGGTATCATACGCTTGAAGGTCACTCGGAGAGTAGATCTTAAATGTTCTTACCACACACACAGAAAAGTGGTAATTACGTGAGGTGACAGAGGTGTTGGCCCATGCTATGGTGGTGACCGTTTTGCAATATATATGTACCAAATCAGCACATTCATTGTATACCTTAAACTCACATGATATTATATGTCAACTCTATCTCAGTCCTGCTGAGGGGTTAAAAAAGATCATCCCTTCACAGACAAACATGCAGCATGGGAAATTACCAACATAAACAACTAGACTCGTTACATGTCCCAGACTCTAAGGAACAGCGATGTGTAGAAACCTATCAGGAATGTGATAAAATCGTGTTGCAAGACTGCATTTTAGAAGGAAGTGATCTCTATACTAGTCCATATATTACCCACTGGATTTTTAGGGCATTTTAAGTAAAGTTTTCATTATTCTTAACAAGAATAAAATCTGCCATTTCTGCACAAAAATCTCAGGATTGGAAGGAACGTAGAGGTCATCTAGATCATCTTTAGATGTAAAACCCCCTTATGATAGACGTCCCCAAGGACCATTTGGCTAGCTAGTCTCCAAAGAGAACCAACAGAACGGAGGGGCTCCAACTGCTGAGCTGAAAACTTGCTTGGAAACTGACCTGCTTCCCTCCCTCCCCTCCTCCACATGTATTCCTATTTTATCCTCTGGACCCACACAGAACACATTTAATTGTGTTTCATACTAGCACCTCAAGCATTTTAGCACAGCAGAGTCTTCTAGTTCCTTAACCATGATTTTGTACAAAGCCTGGTGTCAGGAACTTTCCTCACCACTCTAGTGGCTTCTGGGGTGTTCTGTGTGCTCAAGCATCCTTGGACCTTTGCTCGTCTTGCTCACAGCTCAGACTTTCCACTAAGATAGCTTCCAAGCGATACACAGTATGGAATTATGAACAATCATTTAGGCAGAAAGCAAGTGCACAGAAACGAGAAGTCAGTGAGTCAATACACAATGCATTTGGCCCATTATAGAAAGAAAAACCACCCAACCATCCCCATTTTTGCCACGCAATTTTCAGAGAATTCCACTGATCCTGCAATTCACCTGGAACCTGTTCTCATTTTGATTAAGAAAGCGTGAGAGTTCTTCTGATTTTTTAAAATAAAACATTTTAATTATCTTTGTTCTTTGAGTGACAGTTTTTAAAACCGTTACTCTCTCAAGCCTGTGATTCCTTTCTTGGGAGCCGATTATTGGCTGAGCACTGTGCTGAGGAAAGCAATTTAAATGGGTTGTCTTATCTGACCAGGAAAATAAGCCGAGGTCCTCACTCGACAGCTGGATCCCTGGGATTCGGAAGGCAGGCAATGCACCCTGGGCCATCAGTCTTTAGTGAGAGTCCGCTTCTCAGGAGAGCGGGGCCTCCTGCGAACGTTCAGGCTTCCAAGGACTTGACACAGGGAGATTGTCTATACTGCAAATATTTACCTGAAAGCCCATGACCAGTTTCAGCAGCTGGAAGCCAGGGCTCCCACCACCCCTGGCATGCAAGCTGGGACAGCTGGTGACAGGGCTTCTCCCAGGACAACCCTGGCTGCCGGCACCTGACGGTGGGCCAGGGTGGGTGGTGGAGGGACACCACAGCTGCTGCATAGGTTTGTCAGGAAAAGAGCCAGGAGTTGTCAGAACTTGGAAAAGCAGAGCAGGAAAACTAAAAACAGGAGACCAGACCTCAGCTTCAGAAGTGGACCATTACGGGAGGGTCAGGAAGAGGGGCTCGCACGGATCAGCTTCAGGGCCACATTCCCAAATGAGGCCACTCACCCAAGACTGTGATGGCACACCACATGGGTAATGCCCAGAATCCTGAAGGCAAGGTCTCCCCAGGTTGTCTTAGGGAAACCCCCGTGGTCCCAACTCACTCCTGCCAGAGGAAACTGGAAATCGTCTGTGTGGATTTAACAACAGGATCGGGGGATCGGGGGAACGTAGGATCAATACCATATGCCTCCTTCCTCATTTCCAAAGCTGCCTTGTCTTGGTTTACACGGATTACAGCTCTTCTTCCTGCACCAGCTACCGAAGCCACAGCGGGAATGGCATGCCTGGAGGTGAGGTGCACACAAGCTGAGTCTCTGGTGCGTGACTGCTAAACGTTCTTAGAAACAGTAATTCTAGTGCCACAGCTGCTATTTCTTAAAATTTACGGGAACTAGTCTATCTGCATCCCTTGTTAGTTTAATTTGGCTTACTTGGGAGCGTTTACTTAGTGATCTACCCTTTAATAACCACATAGAGAAGAAACGGACTACCGCAAACAACAAACAAGATCTGATGAGAAGCTGAGGCCTGCAGGGTGCCCTTAAAAGGCCCTTCCCCTCCTGACTCTCGAAGGGCCTTACGGCTAGGTGGCCCTGAGCGGGGTGTGCTCACTACGGAGGGTTCAGGACTCGACCGTCCATCCAGGAGACAGCGGAGGGACACCTCACAACCTGAAGGGGCAACCTCACGTCATGAATGCAGAGCCAGCACAGGACCTGAGTGGTTGCCCTCTAACAACAGGATAAAGACAGCAGAGTCACCTGCCACTGTTCTGCATGTCATTTCTACAAAGAAATACAGAAATGTTGTTTCTGGAAATTAAAAAAAAAGTCACTGGAGCTTTCTAATCCCTCCCTCTGGACTGGCCAGCCGACAAGCTACTAAGAATCCATGCAGTGGAGTGGAAAACCATCCTGAGCTAGCGGAGAGGCCGGGAACAGGTGCTCTTGCCGGCCTCAGGGGGAGCAAGCTTTGATTTCACCCACACCTGATCTCAACTTCCAGCCTCCAGGGCTGTGACACAAAAGTGCCAGGCGTGTGAGCTGCCATCCGCGGTACTCAATTAGGGCAGTCCTAGCAAACTAACACAAGAATAAAATAGTCAGTTTTGAAACCTGACTCTTAAAAAGTTCTGTCATTCTGCCCTGGACCAAATGGACTTCACAGACATATTCAGAACATTCCATCCCAAAGCAACGGAATACACATTCTTCTCTAGTGCCTATGGAACATTCTCCAGAACTGATCACATCCTAGGTCACAAATCAGGTCTCAACCGGTACCAAAAGATTGGGATCATTCCCTGCATATTTTCAGACCACAATGCTTTGAAACTAGAACTCAATCATAAGAGGAAAGTCGGAAAGAACTCAAATGCATGGAGGCTAAAGAGCATCCTACTAAGGAATGAATGGATCAACCAGGAAGTTAAAGAAGAATTAAAAAAATTCATGGAAACAAATGAAAATGAAAACACAACTGTTCAAAATCTTTGGGATGCAGCAAAGGCAGTCCTGAGAGGAAAGTATATAGCAATACAAGCCTTTCTCAAGAAACAAGAAAGGTCTCAAATACACAACCTAACCCTACACCTAAAGGAGCTGGAGAAAGAACAGCAAAGAAAGCCTAAACCCAGCAGGAGAAGAGAAATAATAAAGATCAGAGCAGAAATCAATGAAATAGAAACCAAAAGAACAGTAGAACAGATCAACGAAACTAGGAGCTGGTTCTCTGAAAGAATTAACAAGATTGATAAACCCCTGGCCAGACTTATCAAAAAGAAAAGAGAAATGACCCAAATCAACAAAATCATGAATGAAAGCGGAGAGATCACAACCAACACCAAAGACATACAAACAATTATAAGAACATATTATGAGCAACTCTATGCCAGCAAATTAGATAACCCGGAAGAAATGGGTGCATTCCTAGAGATGTATCAACTACCAAAATTGAACCAGGAAGAAATAGAAAACCTGAACAGACCTATAACCACTAAGGAAATTGAAGCAGTCATCAAAAATCTCCCAAGAAACAAAAGCCCGGGGCCAGCTGGCTTCCCAGGGGAATTCTATCAGACATTTAAAGAAGAATTAATACCTATTCTCCTGAAACTGTTGCAAAAAATAGAAATAGAAGGAAAACTTCCAAACTCATTTTATGAGGCCACCATTACCTTGATCCCAAAACCAGACAAAGACCCCGTCAAAAAGGAGAATTACAGACCAATATCCTTGATGAACATGGATGCAAAAATTCTCACCAAAATACTAGCCAATAGGATCCAACAGTACATTAAAAGGATTATTCACTATGGCCAAGTGGGATTTATCCCTGGGCTGCAAGGCTGGTTCAACATCCGCAAATCAATCAACGTGCTACAATACATTAACAAAAGAAAGAACAAGAATCATATGATCCTCTCAATAGATGCAGAAAAAGCATTTGACAAAGTACAGCATCCTTTCTTGATCAAAACTCTTCAGAGTATAGGGATAGAGAGTACATACCTTAATATCATAAAAGCCATCTATGAAAAACCTACAGCGAATATCATTCTCAATGGGGAAAAGCTGAGAGCTTTTCCCCTAAGGTCAGGAACGTGGCAGGGATGTCCACTCTCACCACTGCTATTCAACATAGTATTAGAAGTCCTAGCCACAGCAATCAGAAAACAAAAAGAAATCAAAGGCATCCAAATCGGCAAAGAGGAAGTCAAACTCTCCCTCTTTGCAGATGATATGATACTGTATGTGGAAAACCCAAAAGACTCCACCCCAAAACTTCTAGAACTCCTACAGGAATTCAAGAAAGTAGCAAGATATAAATTCAATGCACAGAAATCAGTGGCATTCCTATACACCAACAAGACAGAAGAGAGACAAATCAAGGAGTCGATCCCATTTACAATTGCACCCAAAACCATAAGATACCTAGGAATAAATTTAACCAAAGAGGCAAAGGATCTGTACTCAGAAAACTATAAAATACTCATGAAAATAATTGAAGAAGACACAAAGAAATGGAAAAACGTTCCATGCTCATGGATTGGAAGAACAAACATTGTGAAGATGTCAATGCTACCTAGAGCAATCTACACATTCAATGCAATCCCCCTCAAAATACCATCCACTTTCTTCAAAGAAATGGAACAAATCATCCTAAAATTTGTATGGAACCAGAAGAGACCCCGAATAGCCAGAGGAATATTGAAAAAGAAAAAGCAAAGCTGGCGGCATCACAATTCCGGACTTCCAGCTCTATTACAAAGCTGTCATCATCAAGACAGTATGGTACTGGCACAAAAACAGACACATAGATCAATGGAACAGAATAGAGAGCCCAGAAATGGACCCTCAACTCTATGGTCAACTCATCTTTGACAAAGCAGGAAAGAATGTCCGATGGAAAAAAGACAGTCTCTTCAACAAATGGTGTTGGGAAAATTGGACAGCCACATGCAGAAGAATGAAACTGGACCATTTCCTTACACCACACACAAAAATAGACTCCAAATGGTTGAAAGACCTCAACGTGAGACAGGAGTCCATCCAAATCCTAAAGGAGAATACAGGCAGCAACCTCTTCGACCTCAGCCGCAGCAACTTCTTTCTAGAAACATCGCCCAAAGCAAGGGAAGCAAGGGCAAAAATGAACTATTGGGATTTCATCAAGATAAAAAGCTTTTGCACAGCAAAAGAAACAGTCCACAAAACCAAAAGACAACCGACAGAATGGGAGAAAACATTTGCAAATGACATATCAGATAAAGGGCTAGTATCCAAAATCTATAAAGAACTTATCAAACTCAATACCCAAAGAACAAATAATCCAATCAAGAAATGGGCAGAAGACATGAACAGACATTTTTCCAAAGAAGACATCCAAATGGCCAACAGACACATGAAAAAGTGCTCAACATTGCTCGGCATCAGGGAAATCCAAATCAAAACCTCCATGAGATACCACCTCACACCGGTCAGAATGGCTAAAATTAACAAGTCAGGAAACGACATGTTGGCGGGGATGCGGAGAAAGGGGAACCCTCCTACACTGTTGGTGGGAATGCAAGCTGGTGCAGCCACTCTGGAAAACAGTATGGAGGTTCCTGAAACAGTTGAAAATAGAGCTACCGTACGATCCAGCAATTGCACTACTGGGTATTTACCGCAAAGATACAAATGTAGGGATCCGAAGGGGTACGTGCACCCCAGTGTTTATAGCAGCAATGTCCACAACAGCCAAACTGTGGAAAGAGCCAAGATGTCCATCGACAGAGGAATGGATAAAGAAGAGGTGGTCTATATACACAATGGAATATTATGCAGCCATCAAAAGGAATGAGATCTTGCCATTTGCAACGACGTGGATGGAACTGGAGGGTGTTATGCTGAGTGAATAAGTCAATCAGAGAAAGACATGCATCATATGACCTCACTGATAGGAGGAATTCTTAATCTCAGGAAACAAACTGAGGGTTGCTGGAGTGGTGGGGGGTGGGAGGGATGGGGTGGCTGGGTGATAGACATTGGGGAGGGTATGTGCTACGGTGAGCGCTGTGAATTGTGCAAGACTGTTGAATCACAGATCTGTACCTCTGAAACAAATAACGGAACATATTTTAAGAAAAAAGAAAAAGAAGAAGATAGCAGGAGAGGAAGAATGAAGAGGAGTAAGTCAGAGAGGGAGACGAACCATGAGAGACGATGGACTCTGAGAAACAAACTGAGGGTTCTAGAGGGGAGGGGGTGGGGGGATGGGTTAGCCTGGTGATGGGTATTAAAGAGGGCACGTTCTGCATGGAGCACTGGGTGTTAGGCACAAACAATGAATCATGGAACACTACATCAAGAACTAATGATGTAATGTATGGTGATTAACATAACAATAAAAAAATTTTTTTAAAAAGTTCTGTCATTCCGATTTCCTTTGCTCTCCACCCTGCCCCCCGCTTCCTCCCTGACTCTCCCATGCAAACCTTCCTACCCAATTACAGAGACTCAATGCAAGTCTGCGGATCAAAGTCAGAAGCCAGGGGTCCACCAGGCAATGGCTGCCTCTGGCCAAGCCACTCTCCTACCCCTGGTATGTAGACCACCAGAGAATTGTGTGGCTCCAGCTGAGCTAAGCCTCACCTCTGCCCTGCTCTAGTGGATGGCCCATTGCCCCCAGGCCACAGCTTGGCTCCCAGGTGGGATGAGCGGCTGAGACAGACCCCCTGTCCCCTGAGGGAAGGATGACAGCTCCAGGGCGGTGTTTTCCGTACCTCCAGGGCCTCACTGAGGAGATCCGGACAAGCAAGGCGCATCCAGACAAACTTGCCGTTTCTAAAATCTATTTGGAACCTATCAATTAATAATGGTTTCAGGGCAAGGAGACAGTTCTACTAGGAAACATTTGGACAGAAGGCTGACAGCATCTAGTAAAATTGAAAATGCCCTGCTCTGGGACTCAGAGGTTCCCAATCTAGGCACACGGGGGGACGTGAGGAACATCATTCCCAGGCAGTGCTGACAAGGACCCCACTACAGGCACAGGAAAACCCACGTCACAATGCAGAGTGTGAAACACACAGCCTGCAGAGTAACAGACATCGTGACTCTACTTGTGTAAGTTTTAAGCTACACAGCTATTTCATATATTATTTTTTTAATAAATACATATTCTTGGGCACCTGGGTGGCTCAGTTGGTTGGGCGACTGCCTTCGGCTCAGGTCATGATCCTGGAGTCCCAGGATCGAGTCCCACATCGGGCTGCCTGCTCAGCAGGGAGTCTGCTTCTCCCTCTGACCCTCTTCCCTCTCGTGCTCTCTGTCTCTCTCTCTCTCAAAATAAATAAAATCTTAAAAAAATAAAAATAAAAAAATAAATAAATACACATTCTTAACAAAAAGTACAAAAGTGGCTTGGAAGGCACTGTACCAAATCCTGTTACCATGGACAGTAAGGAGACAGAGTAGAAGGACTGGAGAAATAATACAGCCGAAATACTTTTTTGCCAAGACTCTGATTTTTTTTTTCCTTTTTGTTTTACTACAAAAAAAAAAAAAAGACTTAAAAAAAAAAAAAGCCAAAATATTTACATATCAAATTGGATGCTGGGAACCTAGTATCTTGTTAAATTTTTTTCTGAACTCCTCTATAGTTTTATGATCTCCCCCAAAATATCCAAATTAAAAAAAAAAGTTCTTAGGAGTATTTCTGTGCATTGGGATAAAGTAGCTCTCAGAAAGAGAAGTCCACTCCCAAGCCAGCTCTGTGGGATCTGGTTCCCAGAGGCCATCGACCACCTGGGAGAGAGGCGGTCAGTCACCAGGCCTCCCCTTCCACGTGGGGCTAGGTCTGGCCTGGCGGTAGGACGGGGCGGCCACCACGCACACGAGCCCCTGCTCGGTGGGCTGGGGATCATCACACCCTGACTTAGGAGTTGTCCTGGAAGCTCTCATGGTCTGGACACGGCTCTCTACCCCAATTCCATCCAGCAAATGTCACCGTCCCGGGTTGCCGGCCCCTGGATGTCCTCTAGTAATTAAGCACAGGGCCCCCTTTGGGGGAACTGCTGTCCAGGGTGTGGAAACAGATGAATCACGGGGGCTTCTTGAAAGAGTTCAGTGCAGAGAGGACGTGCACTACAGGAGGCCTCGGGAGCCTCGTCCAGGACAGGTGATGACACAGGTGAACTCTGAAGGCCGGGCAGTGACTGGCCAGGACGGAGCCTGAAGGAATCCTGGGGCTGTCTGGGGCATGGCATGAGGCAGGACACACAGGTGACGTGCCACAGACAGGTGGCATCAGGCCTGGGGGACCCCCTCCCGTCTACCCTGCGTTCAGATACACGTCCTTGGTCAATGCTACCCCAGGGCAGGGGTGGGAATGACTATTGCATGGACGGCTGGCTCGGGTGCAGTGAGTAACCCGTATGCTCTGCTCCCCTGGGATTTTTCAGGGCATATAATCTCGAACTTAGGCACCTAACTCTCCTCAGAAATTGTTATGGACAGGTCAGTGTCACATGAAAGCCTCTATCTTCTCCCCAGAAAATTCCTAGGCATTCACGAATGGTCACATCTATCCCTGGAGGTCCGGGACCCTCCTCGAGGGGGCTTGCATGAGCCTCGGGGCAGGGGAGGGGTGAACGTGCCCTCCCAGCCAAGCCTGACCGCCCTGCAACAGTCTGCGCCTTGAGGACCCCCCACCAGGTCATACTTGGATGGGACTTCTCAGCCTGAACGGGAAAAGCCTGCCGGCCCTGTTCCTAAAGTCTGGATTGTCTTCTTTATAGACCCAACGGAGTGACGTGAACCCCGTCAGTGGTCAGAGCCGTGTGAGTTACCTGGCTCAACATGCTGCTTGGAGACGGTGAACTGCCCCCTGTTCTCTTGCTCAGGCATTTAGGAAATTCAGAGGCAGACAAGGTGAGTACACATCCATTCGTAAAAGCCGCAGGGGCCTCCGGGGTGAGCTGCAGGCGCGAGCCTCACAGCTGTTCCGGTCCTGCCCCCATCCTGCTGGTCTGCTCATACAGTAATTCGGATGCTAGCTTGCAGCATGGATTTACGTCCTTCCTCTCATCCCCACGCTGCTTAGGACAAAGGGAGTGGTGCCCCAGGGGTACTAGCTACTCGTTCAGAACAGCCCTGGGCAGAACGAGACCACTCCTGTCACCCAGTTTCTGCTTCCCGTTAGCAGACATGGACCTTCCGGAGTGTGTTTAAAACAGAAAAGGATTACAAACACGAGGTTTTCTCCCTCCCCAAAGCACCACCTACCCAGGTGGAAGAGAAACATCCAGACTCAGAAAAAAAATACAAGTCTCGAGCAATGACATGGACACCTTACACTCGAGGAGGGTGACTGCTTGGCTCATGATGAGCAGCTCATAGATCTCATCAGAGGTTCCAGCAATTGGTTCTTTTATATGCCAATTAAAACACTCAGCCATTATTCAGTAAGGGCATTAAGAAACCTAATGAGTTTACACACAGGTACATGGGGCCTGACAGAGGCAAGAATTAATGATGCAGGTTTACTGTCTCCGCGATGCCGCACCTGTTGCCCCAAAAGCCGGGCTGGGGCACGCGGGACATAGCGGATGTTGAGCCAGCACTGAGCAGGGCCATGTTTTATTTATAAAGCAATTTCTCCTTCAGGGGCAGTTAAATATTTTATAAATTGGTCTCATAAAATATTAAGCAAACTCACCTTTCTCATGACAATCTTCTCATTCACAGAGTGATAACAATATCACAGCTTTGGAAAGTTCATATCCCCTCGTTACCCCGATCAGTAAGACATTATTCGGGCAGAAATGAGTCTCAGTTGACAAATTATAAAAGTCTGCACCTATGTCCTTGGGCTGCTTCAGATCCAGTTTCCAAGTCATGATTCCCAGGAAGACAGTCTCAGACCCAATTCCCTGCAAACCTGAAAGGACTTCACTTATTCACATGGGAGACACTTTGGTGGCGCCAGCAAACCCGGGAACAGTGTCTCTTTCTTCTCCAGCAGGCCCACCTCCAGGCATGTGCCACGGGTTCACAAGGGAAATATATGATGGCAAAGCAAAATAACAACAGCACCAAAAAAAAAACAGTGAATGTCTACAGGAAGGAGATTTGATGAAGTACTACAGAAGGTGAACTGAGTCTGCCTCCGAGGGAGCATTCCAGCCAAGCACTCTGGAAAGCTCTGAAGCAGAGGCAGCAGAATGTGTGATTTATGGGTACTCACTGGATCCAGTCGAACAAGGTACAGACGGTTCAGTAAAAACATGTTCTGAACGTTCCCAAATGATCAAGTTCACGGTGAAATTCCCTACAACTGTCAAACCCATCAACAAATGCAGAACCACCGATTATCCAGTTGTTTATCACTGAAATAAGACCACACACATGCAGGTAATTTGGGAGTGAAATCCGTATGTGTGATTTCGTCTCTGTTTTTTCATTAGAAAATGAAAAATCAAAAAAAAACCTCTTGAGGCTCATGGAACATTTGTACTTCGCGTCTTACAAGGTAGGGTTGAAGTGATTTGTCTCAAAACATATTCGGTCCACCAAGTCGTTCTGTCCCGTTTCTTGAATCTTACTTGAAAGCCTCTGTTGAGATTTTCTCAGGAGTCGCACGTGGGAGGAGCACAACCTAACTGGGCGCTGCTTGCACACTGTCCTCAGGGGATTTCCAAGTGAGGATGTCATTTCTGATGCCCCTCCCCGCTGCCCTCGTCATTTGCCATTTTCAGTGGAACCTGCGGGTTGGATTCTGTGAAGGTTTCCTGTCCTTTTCTATGAATTCCTTTCATTTCTCCAGTAAATTTTTTCCCAACTCAAGAGAGAGGCAAAAAATATCAAGGTTGCATGTGGTGGGGAAGGTCAAGACCACTTAGAAAGTTTTCCTGGCCAAGAAAAAATCTACTCCCAAATCTGCAAAGCTCTAAAACTTCTTTTAAAAATCCACTGGTTATTCCATCAACACAGCAATCTTGTTTCCCTGAGACTCATGGGGCTCACCCCACCCCACGTGATTCCCTGCACAACTTCTGTGGATCACCAGTCTGGCTGGAAGCCGGAAGGAGCGGGTGGCTGCCTGGGGATGGGAATCTCAGAGGGAGAAGGAGAAGCCTTGGTCTTCCAGGTATAAAGTTTGCAAACCACAGCCTAGCTGACAGTGTCACAATGGCAAGAGGAAATGAAAACCATCTCTTGGCAGATTTGACAGAATCGGAAAATCCCTGAAGACCTGTCTTCTAGAACCATGACTGGAGAGGGAAGACAGGAGTGGAGAGCAGAGGGAATGGGAGATGGCAAAGCTTACAGACCTGCGTGTGTTCGCAGAGGAAAAACGGTAGATGCACATAAAGCTGCGACGTGCTTTGCCACCCACATCAGAAAGGTTCTAGGTGTTGAATTTATCTGAAATCCTAAGACAGAACATTTTCAGGTCTTTTCTCACTTGCCGAATAGTGATCATGCTGTGCTTAATCTACAGAGAAAGGGGCTGCACTTCTCCAATTACATAGAAACAAATAGATCTTCAAAGCTGTCAAGTTCTCATTACCTAATAAATCATGCTTGGCCATCACCCTTCGCCCCTGCCCGCTGCAGCCTGGTGTAATAACTGGTTATGTACCCACAGTTTGTTCTTTACTCCAAAAAGTGCTTAATTAACCCCCGTAGATTCCTAAGTGTGTGCATCCAGATGCCTTGTGAAATGACTCAGACCTCAGACCTTATAATCAGCATCATGCAGACACGGAGGACTCTATAAATGAGAGAGAAGCTGGACACACCATAGGTATTAAAGAGAACTCTAGACTTCTTTGCAAATTCTTCTCACACAGGAAACTTTTACTCCTTTAAAGCTACTGAGACAGAGACTAAGTGAGGGGTTCACCCCAGCTATGCTCACCAACACCAGGCGATGAGTTGGGTCCCTGGTCTGAGTCTTGATGTAAAGGACCCACTCACAGTCGTGAACTTGAAAGATGCTGTATCTGGGCATGGAAAGCTCTCTGAGAACGTCTCAGGGCAGAGAGGCTGTGATCCCATGACTTTAAATATTACCAGAAGCTCAGCATCAGTCCCTTCATCTAATGACCTCGACACTGAGAAAACCTGTCATCACCGTCTGAGGAAGAAGAAGCAAAGTACCAAAACGGAATGTGTTTTCTTGGCAAGGACTATGAGGAGGGTCATATTTCTAAAATTAGGACCATGGTTTTACTCAATGCTCCTTGCTTTTGCTCAGCTCTTCCTGGGTACCCACCCCCACCCCAACTTCTACGCATACAACTCCATGTGGTAGGCAGCCTTTGAGGTGTCCCAAAACACTCCTCCTGATATCTGTCCCCTTGGTCCATCCCCCCTCCTTGAGTGTGAGCTGGACCTACTTTCTTGCTCCATACCCACAGAATATGGCAACAACGACGGATCGTCACTTCTGCAGTTAGGTGACGAGAGGCTGTAACTTCTGTCACGCGGCAGCACCAAAACACGCCACTGTGTTCAAACGCTTGTATGTCAAGGAACTGCCGCAGCCTCCAGCTAACAGCCAGCAAGGAACTGAGGCCTGTGGTCTAACAGCCCACAACCAAGGGAGGCTGGAAGTGGGTCCTTCCCCAGCTGAGTCTTCAGATGAACTCAGATGTGGCCAACGCCTACGCTGCAGCCTGCGGTGACCCTGAAGCTTGGGATCCACATTCCTGGCCCACAGAAACTCAAAACAATAGATGCATGTCATTTTAAGCCACTTAGTTTTAGCAAAATTGGTCCACAGCAATAGAAAACGAATATGCCCATCTTTTATTATATTGTCCAAATACTAGTTCCCCTAGAAATGTGTCGGTCAACCCACACCCCTTCTAGAAGTAAGGCTTCTTCCTCTGAACGTTCACACAAGTGTATCTGTCTTCTCCTCTTGCCACCCCCTACGTACCGTTTCTTCTCTACTGCTAAGTTTTGGAGCCAATGGTCTCGGCTAGATGATGAGTTACCTGAGGGCACCAACCCCACCCTCTAGCCCCAGAGTGTCTATGCACACAGTAAGAGTTCAAATACCAGCTGATTTAACTTAGAGATAAAAGATACGCCTCTACTCTTGGAAAATTTAGGGCGGGAGGCACATGGCAATTAGAGTAACCAGAAATATTGTACATTCCCAGCTTAGATGAACCCCCAATTAACCTCAAATCCCCTTTGATATACACTGTCTGTTAATTTTTTCATAAAGAGAAATAACTTTATTTTTCTGATCATGAAGAAAACCACTATTTCTCATTGCAAAAGAATTAGAAAATAAAATTATATGAAGTAAAATAAACGGTGTAAAGTCATCACTCATAGGGAACTCACTTTTGACATTGTCTTTTATATTCTAGAATTTTTACGCATACATACCTACTCATCTTTAATTAAAATACAATTTTTGCTATTTCACTGTCTCATACTCTACCATTGGCATTTTATACCTGTGGACTTTTTACCTATCAATTAACATTTGAATGTCTATTTTATTGTTGAATATTCTAATCCTGCCTTAACGTGCACTTATGTTATTTCCAGTTTATTATTAGGAGCAGTAGCAATAATAGTCACATTACAAATAAAATGACAGAAAGGGAAGTTATAACTGAACAATTAAAAGCCACTCTTTTGGGAGGAAGTCCACCCACATTTTAGAAACTTTTCCAGAAAATTCCCTTGCTCAGTCCCTCAGGCACATACCTTGCATTACTTACTGCTAGAAGACAGCAGAGAACAGCGGGTGGGAACCTTGGCTTTGGAGGAAGAAAGAGGAGGCACAGGTGCAGGAGAATGGAAGCGCCAGATGCCAAAGTCATTCAAGAGCAGAGCCAGGGACTGTGCAGCATGAACACCGAGGCAGCCCTTAGACACACACGGACCTACCATGAGGGCCATGGTTAGAGACCAGCACCTACACCTGCTAACGTGTAGTCTTCCATGGTGCCTTTGAGCCAGAAGCTACTTTACAACGTGGCACATTTGTCTTTCAAGCTTGACTAATTCCATTGTCTCTATGGCCCCAGAAGTAGTTACCAGTACTGGTCCCATTTTACAGAAGAAGAGAATATGGCTTTCTTGGGTTAAAAAAAAAAATCTGGGGCGCCTGGGTGGCTCAGTTGGTTAAGCGACGGCCTTCGGCTCAGGTCATGATCCTGGAGTCCCGGGATCGAGTCCCACATCGGGCTCCTTGCTCAGCAGGGAGTCTGCTTCTCTCTCTGACCCTCTTCCCTCTCGTGCTCTCTATCTCTCATTCTCTCTCTCTCTCTCAAATAAATAAATAAAAAATCTTAAAAATTAAAAAAAAATCTGCATAATTGGATACAATGAGATATGCCAGGGAGATAGCAAACTTTCATACAGAATGTGGGAGGCCCCAATCCATGGAGTTTCCAAAGGCAAGTTTGCTTTCAAAAGAGAAATGTTTGATTTCAGCAATGGGACCCACCACCAAGAAAATATCCAAAGGCATTAGAAGTTATCATCCCTTTCCTGCCAGTGGTTATCAGAAGACATTTTTGAGCATCACACAACAGGTGTGCCCAGAAACATCGATTTGTCTATTTGCAAGACAAACGTTTGCAAAAACACACATAGGTTTGGAAATGTGAACAGTCTCATACACATACAAGCAATATTGCTTCAATGCAGACTGTTGAAAAAAATCAGAGGAGTTATTTTTAAGCAGAGAGAGGGGAAAAAACACCCTAACATCCGAAATAAAATTTACAAGAGTTAGCAGATATTTATAAAACTCATGACAAGCTTAGCATCTGCAGTGAGTCATTCACATTTAACTTGTCTAAACTCATGTCTTCAACAATTTTAACATTTCCTCTTTTCCTTGATATTTTGCATGGTGCTATTCCATTTTTAAACAGTTCTAAATCTGCAAGTCACTTAAAGCTATAATGCAAAAACTTGAAACAGATAAACTTACAAGTATGAACTCCAAGAAATCCACTAGGTTTACGGATCTCCAAATGAACTGCTTGAATAACCCAAAACATGTGTGGAAACACCTTGGGTCCTGCCATTTGGACCAGACTGGGAGTCCATCGGTTTCTTTCGCTACAGCTTCGCCCGTGCCTGAGTCAGGTAACTGAAACAGTGTGGTGCGGACGCCACAAATTCCATAAAGGATGGAGGAAGAGCTTGTTGTGATAGAAGCAGAAGCCTCAGGTCAAGGGGCCCCGCCGTCATGGGGACGATCGCACGTCTACATAGCCCCCTCTCCGGCCAGTGCAACCCGATGGCCAGTACGCACTCCAACTTGGCGAGCCACTGCATCCCTGGGTGGATGTGAATCCGAGAAGAGCGAAGTGTGAACGGACCTGCCTCCTTGCAGCTTCCAACCCCTGGCCCCACGGTATTGAGAACACTTCTCCGCAAAATGGCCACGTTTGGAAACACACCCTATTTTTACTGTGTTCTTCCCCTCATGTCGATGACACCAGCTCCTTCATGGTTTCCTACAGGCCACGCTTTAAAATCATTTATGCCCTAAATGTTCCCATGGAACACCTGCGAAGGCCAGGGTCTGCTCCCAGTGCCGGGACCCATGTCCAGGGACCTCACATTCTAGTAGGTGTGGAAAAGGTGTCCTAAAACATCTATGAACACAGTCCTTGTAGAGTGCAAGGTGTGAGGTGACTTCCCTCTGGCCTAGATCCGATGCCTCTCCTGTTACTCCCTAAGGAACAATCAAACCAAAGCCCAGCATTGTTGAAAAACTGTGATTCAGCACTGGGGGTTACACGCAACTAATGAATCACTGAACACTACATCAAAAACTAATGATGTACTATATGGTGCTAACTGAACATAATAAAAAATTTAATTGGTTAGTTAAAAAAAAGAAAAACTGTGATTCGGAATGAACGAGTTGTCTTAGTGCCTATTTCAAAAATAATTTTCAGCCAAATAATCTGTGTACTTTACACGAGGCTAAAGGGCTCACAGAACCTAAAGTATACATTTAAAACCAATAAAATGTACACAGAGAAGTATCAAAGAAGAGAGAGGCTAGTCAAAGACAGCTCAACTGGTCCAGACAATAGCTGTCTTTCTAGAAGAAAATTAATTTGGTTTTTATATCACCATATACAAAACCAAATTTAGTACTAGAAGGAAGTAATAATTCAGTATTAGAAGGAAAAGAGACAGTCTATGTTTTTAGGGTAGGAAAAACTTCTTAAGCGACAAACAAAAAAATTAACAAAAATATTGATTGGTTTGCAAAGCTCAAACATTTCTTATTATAAAAGACCCCACACAGAGACAAGAACAACAAGCCTTTTGAAGCTACTTGCAGCTTGTGTGACAAGGGACTGATGTCTAGAATTTATAAAGAACATCAGGAATCATTAAGAACAGATAACCCAATCGAAAAATAAACAAAGGATATAAATAAACAATTCACAAAGAAACCAAAATGGCCAACAAAATATTTCAATAAATGCCCGACCTCCCCAGTAACAGAAACACTGACTACAATATCTCACACGTTAGGTTGGCAAAAATGTTTAAAAAGTCTGAAAACATCAAGCATCCTCCCACTTAGCAGAAATCTGAATAGTAATTGGCAGCTATCGAATAAAATTTAAAATGCACTTTCTGACACAATTCCACGTCTACACGTAAAACGGCAGGAGGCCAGGCAGCCTCGTTTAGGCGCCAGAATTGGGAGAGAATGTGGATGTCCAGCAGGAAGGGTGAGGAGGGAAAGGAACCCCAGTAGCAAACTGAAGGGAAAAGGGTGGGTTCCAGAAAAATACGTACACGGTGATTCCACTGATGAGACTTTAAAAGCACATAAAATGATTCTATGTACTGTTTATGCATATGTTCCTTAGACCCGTGCTCCAGAATGTGAAGATGTGGCCTGCACCCCGAATTCGAGCTGGTGGCAGGCCTGAGGGAGCAGGGGTGGTGGGTGGGACTGAGGTTTACAAAGGGGACATCAGCTTGATGCCAACATGATCGGAGTAAATGCGCTAACGTTGTTCTGGGGCGGTGCGCTCGCGAGGGTGGGGTCTAAATGTTGGATGGTGCCCTGCAGATCATCTTTTGTACTTTCCTAAATTTAATTTTTTTCCAGCTGGTAAAGGAAAGTCACAAGTGGCTAACTCAGCCCCTAACGAGTGCCACCTAATTGAATGAGGGTAATTGGAATCCTCATCTCGTTAATAACGTGCTGATGGCTCATGAACTGCTTCTTGCACCCTAAGTGTGCAGGAGAGGCTCAGCCGCGTGTCACCCGCCCTGCCCCCCACCCCCGGGTCTGTGTGCCCGCAGGGGAGGGCCCTTGCCTCCGTCTCTCACCCCTTCCCCCGCTTCCCCGCGCTCTGCCCCCTTCTCATGCTTTCTTTTCCGCCGCGGCACGCAGTGGGGTCCTGCACCAGACATGTTCCCATCACTCATAAGGCTTACTTAACCGTGTAAGCCAGTGTGAGTTCCATGCGGACAGGCTTTGTCATGACTGTGTTGACACTTGCACAAGCCCTGGGGGGGGGGCCCGCGGTGACAGGACAAGGGCAAATCTTGTTCCAGGTTGCGCCTGCACCAACCACAAGGGGCTGCACACGCCGGCCGGCCCCAACACAACCGGACGGCTCCAGGAGGAAGCAGGAGTCCCTCTGGCTGAAGGTGCGGGAATAAGGCCCCGGCACCCACCCAGCAGAAAGCCAGGATTCTTCTCAAGACAGTTATCATGGAGCTAAAGAACCAGTATTTAAAAAGCTAATATATTTCCCCAAAAACTCTTCTAAAAATGGGGCAAGAAAGATCCGTTTCCACTGCCTTCCTGTGCTTTATTCCTGCACATTTCTCTAGCGATGCATGTGAGCCCCGGGCGCCGGGCGATCTAGATTGCCCCATCCAGCTGGCGGACACTGCTGTGCTGGGTCTGAGCCCGCCAGCCCCAGGAGAGGGTTCCCCAGGGAAGCCGCCCCGTGTGCTCGCCAACTCCCCAGGGTCGCGGGCGCCCCGGTCGGGCGCAGGCGAGGACCCTCCCAGCCACGTGGGGAGGACTTGTGCGGGAGAGCTCCCTGGAGAAGCAACAGACCCAGATGCTCAGCTCGGCAGAGTGAACAAGCCTGAATCCAAGCGTATTCCAAATCCCAGTGGCTTAGCCACGGCACGCTTCTTAACAAGTGCGTAATATAAAATAAGAGCTGGGCAAACAGGCAACGCCACACGTAGTTGAACATCCAGCCGAGGGCTGTGGCCTTAGCTGCTATAACAACGGCAACAGACTCTGTGGAGAGCTCGCTGGGCCCGTCCCGCACCCCAGGGGAGCCATGCTGCTCCCTCAGAACCCCTGTTACATCCAGACATGCGCAGGATTTTACATCTGTGTCCCCTGGCTCGGCCGTCTGCCGTCCTCCATCCATGGATGCAGCAAGGGGCTTCGCCCCCTTCTCCTCACCGTTTCCACTCATGTGGCCCAAATGACAAACTGGCCTACGTCAGGCAGGTCTTGGGCTCCCAGGCAGGCACAGCCCCACCTCCCTTCGAGGAAGAAATAGAGGGAGATTTAGAGACACATAGAGTTGTGAATATTTTCCTTCTCACACCAGCTTCTCGCGCTGCCAGAAGGCCTGTCCTCCCCGTCAAACCTGGGGCCCAGATGCACCATGGCGATCACGAGTCTACGTGTCGGCTCATCCCCAGAGCACCCGAGTTTCTAGGCGGCGGTTCCGCACTCCCACGTCCAGGGACGAACGCTGAAGCACGTTGTGTGGCCTCTCCTCCCACGTGGCCCCTGGCCCTCATGCGATACCGTCCACTAACCTGCATTCTCCTTCCAAAGTCTCTGAGGGCACCCAGCCCTGCCGATGTGGCGACCTCCCGAGGCCTGCGGCAGGGTCCCTCGCCCTGGGCCGGGGAGGCGAAGGCCTCGGGGCAGCCCCCGGCCTGCCACACTGCTGGTGGGTTGTGGGCCATGGCTGCCACTGACGTGAGCACACAGAAGCCTGACACCCACAGCCCGCGTGTTGCCCCCAGCCCGGGAGGGGAGCGTGCAGCCCGGAGGAGGGCTCCTGGAGCCACGAGGGTCCCAGGGGCATTTTCCTCGTTGCCCAGCACAGCCTCTATGGTGACACGCAGGAGAGTAAACAAGGCTGGGCCCTCTGCCTGTGGTTGTGGGCAGAGGGCAGACAGGTGCACACCGGGAGGGGCCGCGGGGCCCACGCCGGGGAGCAGGAGCCCACAGAGGCTCACACGTGGCTGTGTGTCCTCACGGGCGAGGCCGGAACCCCTGGGGGGCATGCGGGCGAGGGGACAGCTCTTTCTGCATTGTGCGTGTCCCCACTGGCTGAGCTCCGTCCCCCGTCTCGGAGGGACGAGGAAGCTGTCCCCAGATTCAGTCAGTGATGGGAATGTGGCAGCTCCAGCTGGGGACCCTGGCGGTGGCCCCTTTTGCAAAGCTGCTGCCAGGCGTCTGTCCTGCTCCAGGAAGGCTACCAGTTCACGGTCTTCCTCCTCGGGGCCCCTCGCTGGGTGAGTCAGCTAGGACTGTGTAACAAATACCACCAGCTAGCAGCTCCCAGCAGACGCTCAGTCCCCCATTCCGGAGACCACGCCTGAGATCCGGCGTCGGCAGGGCCGGTCCGCCCCCTGGGCCTTCTCCCTGGGCCTCCATGCACGTCTGTGCCCCAGTCTCCTCTTCTGTAAGGACACCAGTCATGCAGGGTCAGGCCCACCCTAAGGACATCATTCTCGTTTAATCCCCTTTGTAAAGGCCCTGATGCAGTCATGCTCTGAGGTCCTGGGGGTGGGGCTCCCAGTATGTGAATCTGGGGGACACAGGACCGGATCCGAGTGCCATTTCTGGCCCGTGTTTGCTGAGAGCGCAGGTGGGCACGGGGGCAGCGCCGTCTGGCCACTGCAGGCTCCACGGGCCCAGAGGACTTCAGGCCGGCCAAAAACACGGCGGCGTGTCACTGTTTAAATCCGTTGACCAAAACGTGGAGGTTAAAATCCCTCATTTTACGACAGTGACTCAGAAGATAGAGGCTAATTTGGGAAGGACCACCAGGTCAGAGGGCATGCGAAGGGACTGCTAGCCCTGCCCAGTAAGTACGTGACCTGACCCCCAAGCCCTCGCTCCCTCGGGCCAGAGCGGTCGGCCTTGGTCTCTAGGACTGTTCGTGTCATGGCCACTGACGCTCACTTCTTCTTGCCCTGCTGACCAATGGCCCTACAACTTTCCTTTCGATGGTCGTTTTGGTAAAGAAGCCAAGGATCACTGAGCGGCACAGGGCTCTGACACGTGTGGGGACAAGAAGGTCCTTGCTCTGGGCGCCAAACGCACGGGCACTCCTCAGACTTCGGGGACCAGCCAGCGCACGGGCACTCTTCAGAGTTCAGGGACCAGCCAGCTGTGTGACCAGATACAAGCTGGCCTTCTGAGTGCAACCCAGTTTAGGCCTGGGGTACCCACGGCCGGGATGTTGCCTGACTCTGGGACTGCTGAGAGCTCCCTACGGTAGTCACACACGCGAGCCGAGGACCTCACGCCTGTACATGAGCACGAAGAACACTCCACAACAGCCCCGGCAGACATCCGTCCCCATGTCCCTGGGCACGCTGACAGGCGGGAAACCATCTCTTGAAACAACATGCCTGGGCACAGTGCAGATGCACAGGTGGATGGCCGGGTGCGAGCTCACACTGGCTCTGAGGTTAGGGTCCCATGTTGCTGGGGTTCTTGGCTTCAAACACAAGCGAGCTCACCAGGGGCTGGATGCGTGACCCCTCCTGATCCTTGCCACACCCGAGGAGGCACGGAACTTAACCAGGGAAGGTGACGGAATGCTCCAGCCGGGCCCTGTCCAGCCTTGCGGCTGGCCTCTGAGACGTTCGGTGGCTTCCCCTCTGTTCTCCCAGCTGCTCTGCCCTCCCACCTGTTCCCTGGGCAGGTGGGGCAGGTGAAGGCAGGTGGGACAGGTGAAGGCAGGTGAAGGCAGGTGGGGCAGGTGAAGGCAGGTGAAGGCAGGTGGGGCAGGTGGGGCAGGTGAAGGCAGGTGAAGGCAGGTGGGGCAGGTGAAGGCAGGTGAAGGCAGGTGGGGCAGGTGAAGGCAGGTGGGGCAGGTGGGGCAGGTGAAGGCAGGTGAAGGCAGGTGGGGCAGGTGAAGGCAGGTGAAGGCAGGCGAAGGCAGGTGGGGCAGGTGAAGGCAGGTGAAGGCAGGCGAAGGCAGGTGGGGCAGGTGAAGGCAGGTGAAGGCAGGCGAAGGCAGGTGGGGCAGGTGAAGGCAGGTGAAGGCAGGCGAAGGCAGGTGGGACAGGTGAAGGCAGGTGAAGGCAGGCGAAGGCAGGTGAAGGCAGGTGGGGCAGGTGAAGGCAGGTGAAGGCAGGTGAAGGCAGGTGGGGCAGGTGAAGGCAGGCGAAGGCAGGCGAAGGCAGGTGGGGCAGGTGGGGCAGGTGGGGCATTGGTAGAAGGGGTGCAGCTGGTGTGAGAGAGGCGTGGGGGAGCTGGAGGCAGAGCCGGGCCCATCCGGCCTCACAGGGCCCCCGCCGGCGCCGTCAGAGCTGCTGGACTTGACCCCGCCAGCTGTCTTCAGCTGCGGGTGGTGGTTGCAAGTACCTCCCGCTTTCCCTGCTTTCTGTGAGAGGTTCGCGCTGGGCACACGGGGCTCTGCACCCTCTGGCCACCTTCCTGTCCTGACCCCTCTGCAGCCTGGGACTCCCCATGTCCTCACGGAGGACTTCAAGGCCCCACGTCCCCCTCCCCATGCGCACGCGCACACCTGTGACCTCCCCGCACACGCCCTCTCCCTGAGCCCCACACGGGCCCTTCCCCCTCATCCCCAGACACCCAGCTCCTTCCTTCTTGATTCCTCAGGGCCCTGCCCTCCCAGCACGGCCTCCCCCTGACCACGTCCCTTCACTGTCCCCAAGAGCACACAATGCCCCCCCGGGTAACCGAGACTGTCAGTACATGAGGGCAGCCACCTGCTGTGATCCTGGCACGTCCCTCAGGATCAGAGGACAGCATCCTCACTGGGGACGTGCCGTGAAAGCCTCACTCCTGGCCTCTAGGAGGGAGGGCCATGTGGCTCGTGCCCAGCAGATCCATGACCCAAGTAGTGCATTGGTACCCAGCAAAGAAGCTGGACACTTCACACATCCCTTGGAAGGGGGATCTTCCCCCAAAGCGGAGACCTCCCTCCTGCTGCGTAGATCATGGTCACATACAGAGAGAAAGGCCCCCCTCCCGGGGCACAGATTCTATTTGCCTTAGAAGAGGTGGGGCCACCGCCTGCCTCCTGTCAGGTGGCCCTGCCTCGCATCCCACAGCTCAGCAAACCACGGAGCACCTCACCTTAAATGGCCCCAGCAGCTACAGGGGACGGCAGCCTTTCAGGTCCGTGGGGACTCAACAGAGAAGGAAGGTATGACAGTGTCATTTCTGCAAATCAGCAGGTTTGGCCAACCCCATGCTTTTCCTGAAAACCTGAAAACATGGGACTTTGAAGCTGCCATTCTTCAGGAGGCGAGGGAAGACCGGCCTGGCAGCCAGGGGATTCTGGAGGGTCTCACAGGCTAAGGCACGTGATGAATTCCAGGAGCGGGAACCACACAAGTCACAGGGAGGATTTCTGCAGGTGCTCTGGGGGCATCCGTGCTGCTTCAGGAAACCACCAAGCACCTGCCGGTGACCCTCAAAGGGGAGGCCTGCAGAAGATCCCATGTCTGCAGAGGAATCCCCGCCCTGCCCCCTCCGTCTCGCCCTTGGGGACCAGGAACAGACGACAGCAGGTGGGTGGGGGTAAGGCCCTTCTCTCCTGCCGGACTGGGTGTGTGCTGACGGAAAACAGCATCGGGGCCCCACGTAGGGCCCGGGAAGGACCCTGCCCTGGTGAGGGGCCTGGAAAGAAGGGGGTGTGTCAGAGCCCAGAATCATGGTGTTCTTGAGTTTCCAGTTTGTGAGCCCTACAAATTTCCATTTCTTGCTCAAGCCAGTTGGATTGGACTTTTTATCACTAGTGGATTCTAACACTTAGACAGTTTGGGATTTTATGCAAAGCCAAACAGATGCACAGATTCCTGGGAATCTGTAGAACCAAACAGAATACTCTTCATGACTGTTCGCAGCTCGCGGGCTGTGGAGCCAAGAAAATCCTGAAAAGTAGAAGCCAGACTTCCCATGAGAAAAAGACCCTAAAGAGGAGAGGGGGTAATAGCAGGCCACATGTGTGAGCATCACAATTTACTACCTTTTCCCTGTCTAGTCAAAAAGGTATTAATTCTGCACCAGAGTGTTAAAATTTTAAAAGTCTTGCTTTAAAACCTTATCAATGGCTGACGTGCAGTTATCAGAAATTTTGTGAAATCAATGTTTATTCTTTTAAATAAAGACTTTCTTTCCAACAACTTTAACCTTTAGCCTCCAGAAGGGGCCAGCCTCGCAAGCGGGGCAGTCGGGCGGCCTCCCAAGGCCGGCAGCTGAGCACGGCGGGAAGTTCCCACGGGAGAGACGGGCTCCGAGGGCTGTCTGAGCGCCCACTCGGTCGTGAGGAAGCAGCACTCGTTACAAAGCCTCAGCTCCAAGAACTGGAGAATAACTCAGAATAAACAGAAACCTTTAGAGAGAGCTTATTTTATGTGTTTGTAAGATTGTAAGGAGCTGCTGACTTCAAAAGAGGACACTGGCTAACAAAACGGATGGGTTGTTAGATAATTAAATTAACTCAAGGATGACGGATCCATATGCACGAGAAGGTTATCACACAGGGATGCTACTGGAGGAAGAGTCTAGGCCTCGGCGATCCCTTCCTTGGGCCGTCCCCCTCTGCCAGACGGAAAGACAGCCTGCAGAGCTCCGAGGGGGATGTGGGTTCGAATCCTGCTACGCCATGCCTGTCCCCCCCACCACCCCGCCACCACCACGGCCCCAGTTTGGTGTTGGTGGTGGCTCATTTCTTGGTGAGACCTGGACCAGGGGGATGGACGCTCTTGGGGATGCCTTCCCACCGTGGTCCCTGCGGCCCAGGCCCCGGCCTTGCAGTGAGCCTCACACCTTCCACTGGGAGCCCGGATGGTGCTCGCAGCCTACCGTCTGTGACAAAGCTCGCCGTGAGCAGCTTGCAGAAGGCAGAACGAGGTGCTCCCTGGACATGGGCTTAATGCCATGCTCTTCCTGTGTGCAGCCCACGGTTCAGCAAGGGTGGAGGGCCGGCCGTCCTGCAGGACTGTCACAGGGTGGGCCCGACCATCTCGTTCACAGCGGTGGCCCCGGCACCTGCCCGGTGCCAGGCTCTGGAATAAATACTCACAGAATGGACGAGCCATCATCCTTAGAACAAAGAGACGCCGTCTCCGCTTATCCGGCGGTACTCACCCGACTTCCTTTGTCCACCTCGAAATGAGCCTCTCACAAATAAAATTTTAATCACGACTTCAGAAAACCAGTCTCTGTAAAGACCCAAGAACACACTTAAAACCTCCGTTATATCTTCCAGCGTAAGCAGCCTTGGTATTAAGTGGAGGCTGTCTCAGTATGTTCTCTCCGCTCACAACCTTCGTGACAGAAAGCGGATCACTGTGTCCTTCCACTCATTCCTAAAAAGCAGTGTCACCAGTCACAGGCACCGTCGTCACAGGACATAAACGCGTGCCGCGGGGGGACATGCTCCATGAGAAGCAGAGATGCGAAGTCTAGGTCTGTGGCTTCACTGCTCTGAGAAGATCACGGGCTTGGGGGAGCCCCAAGGCTGGCCTCAACGTGTGGTCGCACCAGGACGTCAGACCGGGGCAATCCAAGCACGGCTTCACCGTTCTTTCCTGAGGGTCCGGCTGCTTACGTACTTTACCCGACTCCTCAATTTCTATGAAGCTCACTGTTATCAATTTCCTTTGAACAGAACTTTTCGTTGTTAAAAGGGAAGAGAATCAATAAATGGGTGAATGGGTTATTGAATTATACTTTCTGTAACACTCTGTTCTCTTTCCTTGATGTGGGCTATTCTTTTCCTGCAACCGGTGTTTAACAAACAGTACGTGTTTTGTATTAGCAGTCCTTACATAATCCTCAGTATAAACTGCCCTTAAAAACTCCTCTCCTATCAGTCTTTTAAGTGTCCCTCAAATGTGGTAGAAATCCTTCTCAAGCTTAGGTCTTTAAAACAATATAATTACATTCGCCCCCCCCATTCCTAGCAAGTCAAAACTTTATTGATTATACTTTTTTTTTTTTTTTACAAACTAGCTGTAGATAATGCTGTTGGACAATTTCTTTCTCGTCCTATGAACACAAAATGTCCTTCATGTGCACAAAAATCACCATCTTAGGACGCCTGTGTCTCAGTTGGTCAAGTGTCTGCCTTCAGCTCAGGTCATGATCCCAGGGCCCTGGGATCGAGCCCCACATCGGGCTCCCTGCTCCGCGGGAAGCCTGCTTCTCCCTCTCTGCCCCTCCCCCTGCTCGTGCACTCTTTCTCTCTGACAAATAAATAAATCTTTAAAAAAAAATCACCATCTCTGTTTTACCCTTGTTAAACATTCTTCCACAGCTAACTTTCTAAGGTTACAGCACGTTGTAAAAACAAAAAACACATCAGTTCTGATGAGTTTAATAAAAACTCGCATCGCAGTTTAGAAGTGCATCCAGAAGGAAACGGATCAACCGTTGTCATGAGAGCTTATCACCGCGAGAAATGCACTGCACCTGCTACGCATTCCGGCTGTTAATGTGACACGCTATCATGATGGAGTTATTGTTACTACATGCAATGTGCTTGATAAAACAGCCATCAGTGTCTATGAGGCTGGGAGAACACACGGAACTGAGCTGCCCGTGGGCTCTGGGGTCAACACCCAAAAGCCTTGGGATCCACTACCCGAACGCACGCACGCACCACACACCTACTAATCCAACACCATGGCAAGCAACCCAAATTCTGGACAATGCCTTTGCTTGTGCTGTGAACTTCCCCTGCAGTGCTCTCTCGTGCTGGCTCCCCACTGACCAAGCCCCCAGCCATACAGTGTCTCCCCGCCCCATCGCACGGCTCAGGGTGCAGGCGGCCCCCGGCCCCGCCGCCCCGGGTCGGCTTCATTACAACCACCCGTGTCAGTGCTGTCACCTGTTGCGGTTTCTCAACCACGGGCACATGGTCTCAACTGTCTTATTCCACACAACACGTATGCTGAATGTTTCAGAAACACCGGGCAGTGTTTTACAGCACAGGGGGGATTTCTCTTTAAGGATGGCAAGGCTAGGAGGCAGGAGAGAGCTACCCACTGGGAAGACAGCCTGGGACTCACATCCCCAAGAGGCAGGGGCACGGCTGAGATGCAGGGCCACACGGGGACACCCGATCAGTCAGGGAGCAGAGGGAACAGGGGACCTTTACTGAGGTTTCCATGGGGAGGAACAGTGAGGTAGGGTCAGCAGGCTCAAGGACTGGCTGGTTTGAAAAATTTCAGTGGGGTCTGGGATGTCAGGCTACCCACAGTTATCTGGTCCCTGCTCTGGGGCGATGGGGGCGGGGGGCTAGCTGCCTGGTCCCTGCTCTGGGGCGATGGGGGCGGGGGACTGGCTGTCTGGTCCCTGCTCTGGGGCGATGGGGGCGGGGGGCTAGCTGCCTGGTCCCTGCTCTGGGGCGATGGGGGCGGGGGGCTAGCTGCCTGGTCCCTGCTCTGGGGGTGATGGGGGCGGGGGGCTAGCTGTCTCTCTGGGGTGATGAGGGCAGGGGGCTAGCTGCCTGGTCCCTGCTCTGGGGGTGATGGGGGCGGGGGGCTAGCTGCCTGGTCCCTGCTCTGGGGCGATGGGGGCGGGGGGCTAGCTGCCTGGTCCCTGCTCTGGGGGTGATGGGGGCGGGGGGCTAGCTGTCTCTCTGGGGTGATGAGGGCAGGGGGCTAGCTGCCTGGTCCCTGCTCTGGGGGTGATGGGGGCGGGGGGCTAGCTGTCTGGTCCCTGCTCTGGGGGCGATGAGGGTGGGAAAGCCCCACAGAGCAGGTTGGCTTGCATGTGAAAGGTGCACTCCCAGTGAGTTGTTTGCTGTCTCTAGGAACTGGCTCACCATGGGAGGGGCAGCCTCTCTGGGGTCAGCAAGTCCCCAGATGTCAGAGCGTCAAATACGGAAGATAAAGAATGGTTAACACAGGCAGGTAGGGGTCACTATCCCAGTTCCCTGGGGGCGGTGCTGACCCATGACACATCTGCCCATCACGGTATAAAGAAAAGGGCTCAGAAGGAGCTTGGAAGGGCCCCACTCTGCCACGCACTCCGCGTGATCGTGGCCATTGTGATGTTTGGGACCCTCAGTCGCCTTGTCCAGAAAATGAAGTAGTGGGCCGTGTGATTTCTAAGATCCCTTCTAGTGCCCAAATTTTATGAGCCCCTCCTCATAACCCACAGCACAGAAACTCTGTATTCCTATCCTTGTCAAGGAAGCCAAACTCAGGGCCACAGCATCCTGACAAAATGCACGGACTCCCTCCCCAAAGTTCGAGCAGCATCTGAGGGTCTGATGTCCACGCGTTATGTCCATGTGGCTTCCTACGTTCCTGATGATGTCAGACCTGCAGACAGCTGTTTGCCTGGACCGCAGAGGGCCAACTTCTGATAGAAGTGTTTTTCTGCTTTGTATCTGGGTCTTACCCCCTGAGCCTACAATTCAGGGCATTACAGAAAACATTATTAAGAAATGCTGTGCCCTCAGCAGAAGGCATTGTTCACCACGTTTCCCGTGCTGCCCTCTCTAGGAAGGCCTCTGGGCTCAGGGACAAAAAGATCACCTGAACGCCTGGTTTGGGGTTTTTGTTTGTTTTCGCTTAGGGTGTGTGCGTCCCGCTCCTCGGGGAGGCAGCAGTCTGAGAAGGACACCCACGGCGCGCCGTCTACAAGCGTGCAGCACCTGCTGACCTCCATTTGGGGCAGTCACCTCACGCCAAGTTTCAGATTCATTTTTTCTACCTTATTTCCTTCCCCTCCACATGCACTTACTTATTTTTTAATCTCATATTGATTATAACTGTTAACTCTATTGATGTCTTTGGGGAGAGGAGAGGTACCACCGAGGACATGCTCCTGGAGACGCAGGGTTCATGCAGATGGCACCAACAGTTACGTGAAGAAAGAGTGCCGATGGCAGCGGGCTGGCAGGGTGGGGAAGGGGACACAGGTCCAGGGCGAACTTGTACGTGTAGATCCGTCTCCGCTTCTGCGTGGCGGCCATGCCCCTTGTCTCCTTAATGTCTCAGTTTACTTAAGCTCAAAAGTGACAGAAACAGCTTTTATTCACCTTAAAAAATCACTAAAAATAGTATTTCAGGAGTGATTTTGAAGTGAAACATAAGTTCACCTTCAAATTATATTTTCATGCATTAAGACCTACAAATAACATTTTTATTAACCACATCTGCAAAGTTTTTTAAAAAGCATACATCCATTTAAAGATATTTACTAAAGAGAAACAAGAGAAATCGGAACATCTCTTGTCTAAAATAAAAATATATATATATGAATTTGGAAAATCACAGGTTTTCTCAAAAAAGCATTGACTCACAAATCCCATACCCATGTTGGTATGTTGGTGATTTTTAAAACCCTGTATTTCATAACCATCCCCCCCAAAGGGATACAACTCAAAGCAACTTCTCTAGCAAACTGGACAGACGGTAGCTGCTGCTCAGCCTGGCTTGGACCATAATGTGAGGCATACTCACTGCACGGGACTAGAACGCGTCTGAGTTATACCGGCCCTACAAACCCGTGAGTGCTGGGGGCAGGAGCGGTGGGGACTGCGTGTTCCTTGGGCAGAGTCTCAGTCCGGGAAGATGAGAGTGCTCTGCAGATGGGCAGTGGGGGCGGCCGCACAGCTAAGTGCAGGCACCTAATGCCCCTGAGCGGGACCCTCGAAAATGATGAAAATGGTAAATGAAAATGGCAAATTTTGAAAATGGCAAATTTTTATGTGATGTTTATTCTACTACAATAGAAAAGTTTTTTAAAAAGGAAAAAAACGTAAGGGCAGACTGCTGAATCTGAATCTCTTCTAAAACGGCAGGTTTCAGTAACGGTTTCAATAAACGTCAACTTTGTCGTATTTCGTTCCCTTTGCCTCTAACACTGCAGACCCACGAGTGAGTGACCCGACCTCCCTGATTGTGCAAATGCACTTGAGAGTAATACACGGCATCCATCCGGGCTGCAACGGCCCTGAGAACCAAGGCGAGTGCACATGAGGACCTGCTCTCTGTCCCTGCCCCTGACCTGTGCCTGGGGCACAGACCCGGATGACAGCCTCGCTCTCCCCGGGAACAGCTCTGACCTTAGGCCTCGCCTGCAGAGGTCAAGGACAGCGGGGCTTTCCCGGGAGCAAACCGTCAGAACTCCCCCCAGGACTCCCCAGCAAGTGCCCAGTCGCCCCCTTACCTTTCTGAGAAAGAGTTTGTGCAGTTTCTTGTGTGGCAACCTGATCATGGTTTACCGGCAGGAGCCCAGGGGCCGGTCTGCAGGGCGTCTGAGCCATTGTGCGTGCTGCCCCTGCCGCTGTCAGCTCCCCGCAGCCTTCCCTGCTGCTCTTCCCGCCCTCCGCCTCGCCCCTCCGCCCCCCTTGCCTCACCCCTCCGCGGCAGCTCAGACCTCCTGCCATGGGGTGGAAGCTCACTCCCTCACGCCAGGGGCACTGGGTGCACTGGGGTGAGCTGTTCCGGCGGAGGCAAGCAGAGCCTGGCCAGCTCCCAAGTGAAAGGGGAAAGCGGGAGAGGAATCGCCTGGAGCCTGTCCATCCCTCCTGCTCCAAATGCGAGCTCGCTGACTCTGCGGAGTCCTAAACAGCCTTTCACACAACATCTGGCGGCTGAATCCATCAAAGCGGGAACCTTCGCGGGGAAGAAGTCCAAAGTTCCAAAGTGTTGGACACACGGCAGGGGGGGCAGGCGGGGAGACCCCTCCCTGCAGCCCGCCCTCCAGCCCCGGAGCACTTCCACACTACGAGGAGACCCCGGCAGGACAGGGGTAGGTAAAAACGGTGGCTTCTTGTTTTATGTGGCACCGGGTCAACTAATGGACACGGATTAGGCAAGGATTGCATTACTCACTGTCTTACCCTTTGACTAACACCTCCGCCACATGCACGCACACACACACGCACTTTCTGTCTTCAACTAAACACTCTCACAGGCTAACTGGGAGTGGGGCCTGCCTGGGCAACAGAGAAATCTGCTTTGCCTTCCTGGTGAAAATGGAGCGCCCACGTTTCCTGCAGAACAACCAGCCTTTGCAGCCGTCACTTACATGAGCCTCATCTCGCCGTGCCAGAAGCGTGCGAGCTTTTGCACGAAAACTGTGAGCCAGGAGGGAGGTCAGGGTCGCACCTACGACACTGGTGTTTTTAAACCTTCTTGTGAGTGCATAAATCAGCTCCTCCTCTGAAGACCTTAAGACGCAGCACAGAAAACTACCAACCAACAATCAGCTTTTGGGTGACAGATACCAGAAGTCACGGTTGCGGGTGCAGGTGTGGAAATAAACTGGTATAAAAATGTAGGGCATGGAAAGAAGGATTCCAAGACAGAGAAGAAATTGAAGAGGAAAGGGACAGAAACTGCCTTAATATAGGGTGGCCCGGTCCATCCCTTCCTGACACCAAAACGTTCAAGGAGATGTCTTTCCCAGTCAAATGAAACTGGTGTATAATTGTCTGCTCTCAAGTGGTTGCTGTCCCAGGAAATCTGTTCCAACCGAACACCTTTTCCCTCATTCCATTGCCTCTGGAGCACATCCGCTAAATGTTCCTTTCCTCGAATGGCAGAACGGACGCCCCCACATCATCCCTGTCCATGTCCAATTAGTGTGCACACATATGCACATCTCAGACTCCCCCACATCATCCCTGTCCATGTCCTATCTGTGCACGCACACACACGCACACACCTCAGACTCGCACACATTCATCCCCGTCCGTGTCCTGTCTGTGCGCGCACACACATCTCAGACTCACACACGTCATCCCTGTCCATGTCCTATCCGTGCGCACGCGCGCACACACACACACACACACACACACACACACACACACCTCAGACAGAGGTCATATAAGAGCTTCAGGAAGAGCAATGACCAGGTCAGCCCTTCAGAGGGGCTTAATTCTAAGGCAGAATTTTTATTCATCCTACCTCCCGCTAGAAAGACTTTGTTAGGAACCTAGAATACAGGATTTTCAGAATATGTGCCATACATCTGCTGTTTTGCACCCATCTTTTTCTTTTCTGGAGCCACTACACTTAGTCCATTCTGAGCAGAATGGTTGCACCCCTGAGCTTATTTACTTTGAGAATAAAGCACAGTTTGTTCATAGGCCAAATTATGGTGGTAGAGAAAAGTGCCCCCATCTTAAAAAAAAACCTCTCTATTCCATTTTGCTACTGAAAGCCGGCACAAAATACTAACATTGGGAAAAGTGAGTGTTCTCCCTGTTCTCACCAAATTTCTTATCTCTTCCTTCGTTTGGGCCCAGATAGTCCCTGCACAATTCAGTCTGGAATTCTCAAAGCATCGGAAGCTGAAAACACATTCTAGTTCCATGCCTTTCCCCTAAAAGAGAAGTTCATGCCGCATCAAGCCCTACTCCACGGTGTTTCGGAGGGTTGAAGGAGGACCGTATAAAACATTCTCCTTAAAACCTGGGCTCCTGTGATCCTTCCTGGAGATTTTCATTATTTCAATCATCCTCTGCTTTAGCAAAAGAATATTGTATCCAGACTAGACTGAAACTTAGAATTTTTTTACTGAATTTTTGCTGGTGGAGAGAGGGTTGTTGAGGTTCCAATATTATCACAACTGCAGGGAATACACATAGAAAGTTTATTTTCTCTATCTGTAACAGATGCAACCCCTTGAAAACGAAGCTTATCTCACGCGGGGATGGTTCCCAGCATGGCTGAGACCAGCGTTGCCTGAGGGGCTGGCTCTTCGGAGAGAGAAGAGTGGGCTCATCTGGGGTCACAGTTTCTTTGATTATTTTCCGGGAAGAATAAAAGTAAAGGCTTCAATGTCTAAGGGCGTATCTAAGGGCGTATCTATCTGGTCTCCTATAAGAGAAGAAATCCCCAGGGTTAAACAGGAAGCATCTCAGCAGAATCACGGATAACGCTCAGCAGAGCTCCCGGCTGATGTGAGGGCAATGCACCTGCTCCAGGCGGAGACGCCGAGCCCGCTCTGGCTGCAGACGGTGAGGCGCGAGGCCGCTGCCTTCCCTGGGAAATGGGCCGGCTCAGGTTAGCATGCAACGCAGAAAACTTGGAAAGAAGCTCAACCAAAAATATCATCTTTTCTGCACCCCACGTTTCGCCGGAATCATTTGAAACAGTGTGCTCACTGACAATTCTCGCTCCCTGTCTTCCCCTGGTGGCAGTGTGCGTGAGCACAGAGGGAGCAGGGCGGGAGGAACGGGGAGCCACGGGTCTGGACAGTCCAGACCTCAAATCATCAGGCTGGCTGTAACAGTGTGCTGATGTGTCCCACCTGCAATTCAACTGAAACTCCCGTAAGGATGAAAGAGTAGTTATCGAAGACTTACTGCTTTTGAAAATGCATTAGCAAAACAGATCAAGTCTTTGGTCTCTAGCTAAACAGCGGTCGTGGTAAATCTAGCAGCTTGGCATTAACGACCTTTCCTTTCTAATGGAATTTAATTGCAGGTATATGTGAGCACGTGGACTGAATGTTGTCATGGTGACGGGCAAGAAATTGCCTTTAATGCCATGGTAGATCTCCATGACAATCCTGGTATATTCATCTTCCAAATACATTTTCAAAAGATATAATTTTGAAAAACAGCTCTCCCTGTGCATTGGCCACCGCTTTAAAGAGACTGCTATTGCTGTCACATTGGGCATCCGTCCTCCAGCTTGCACAATTATGCCCAAGAAATAAACCACCACCACCACAAAAAGCATCCGTTCACGTTCCCATCAGACACGAGAATGTTGACCTTGGGGCCTCAGTGCAGGTCTCCCCTGTAAGACCTAGTACAGGTGTCCCATTTCTTGGGACCTCACAGAATCAGACCAACCAGCCCAGACCCGGGCCAAGAAGGCAGGCTGTGATTTTTCATTCACCCTTTCTTATAAGAGCAGTTGTGATGGAACTGAGGGCACCAGACTGGCTCATAATGGGGCAGAGAGGGAAGGAGAGAAGACAAGGCACTCCTGGGAGGTTTAGACGGGAGGAGAGCCAGCCCACGCCTAGCAGGTACATGGGTCAGGAGCGGGTTGTACGTTGCCCATGTGGGGGCCGTGAAGTCTCCAGCAGAATGGGAGCTAAAGTGCTAGCATTCTCTGAAAAATGAAGTGGAAACCCTTCGTCATGAATGGGCCGCTTCTAATAACATGAGGAAAAGTGTTGTAAAAGGAATCTGGAGACCAACAGCAACATACATCTTTGCCTTTATAAATGCGTGAAATGTTTACATAACACACATTTATGTATTTATACATGCACATCCATGTAGGTCCAAACAGATATGAAAGAAAAACAAAGTACTTAAAGGATCTAACTGTTCGTCTTTAATTCCATGCAGTCCAGAGTCCCAGCAGGTAACACGGCCAGGGTCAAGCTCATAGTTACCAAGTAGCTAAGCGGGGAAAGGGTAGGACGCTGGCCCAGTTCCATGGGCTTCTAGTCTGGTCCTTTCTTATGCTTTCTGAGAATGTGGACGACAACTCAAGTGGAAAAACCGGTAGAAGCAACTGTGGGTCTGACATCATAAGGACCATAAAATCTCCAGACGAATAAGTAGATTTTCTGAAGCTGTGCTGCGTAGAAAACCCAGGGCTGGGAGAAGCTCAGCGCTGCCAGGGCTGCTATTCCATAGGTGCCCCCGTACGGCCGGGCTCGGTCAAGCAGGGGCTTCTCCAGGACCTCGGCGACCATCTGTGGCCCTGAGCTCGCAGCCAGCCCCTCCCCCCACCGCTCCCAGCTCGGACACTTTGCAGAGCCGTGGAGTTGGAGTTGACAGCGGCAGGCTTCCCCAGCACACCCACAGCTCGGAGGCAGGCGCCACGCACCTCGGTGCAGAGGCTTAAATAAGTTGCACCATCATAAAAAATAATAGCTTTATTTACCCTTTAGTAGATCATAAAAGCTCGCCATAATTTCCTGTAGCTCTTTTCTTCCCCCCAAGACCATAATTTAGAAAATGCTGCCTAAACCGAAGCTTAGGGTGTAAGATGTAGAGCTGGCATTTATAAAAGAATTTAAAGAGCATCCTACTCATCTGAAAGACAAGAAGCTGAGCCTCCCTCTTCAGCTGCATGACTCTGAGCAACTTACTGCATTTCTCCCTGACCTCCACTTCCTCCTCTGGGAAATGCAGGAAGGGTAAAGGAACGGTCGCCACGCAGAGTTGCCGGGGACCGTGGCGGGTGCTCGGTGACGAGCAGTCCTTCTGCTGACACCGTCCCCCCACATCTGCCACAGAGAGCTTCCTGCTTCTCCACGTTCACCTGAGGTCAATATCTTGATGGCTATGATTACAATAGGAGGAAGTCACAAGGCAAATTACAAATTCAAACAGAAAGTTCCCTTTGAGTTGCTTGGGATTAGTAATTGTGACAGCAACCTCTTTTAGGCTGCATTAGTAAATTGTAATGACTTGTCAGTTAATTGAATTGAGTTCTTTTGTGCTGTTTGTCACTATATGTCATGAAATGTCACCTTCAATCGGTGAAATCACCTAAGATACTAGAGTTTTCCATATGTCACTAAACCCAAGACATCTGTAATACATCACCACCCAACGATTATAGCCATTTTAATACTTTTAGGATGGGTTGAGGCTTAGCTAATTAGTTTTTTCAAATATAATTATTTTATAAGTAGTATAGAATTCTTGGAAAACTATAGAAAAGTATGACAAAAAAATCACCTGTGATCCTAGAACTTAATAAAAAGCCTTGGGATTTTTTTTGGTGTTTTCTTTTGTTTTTCTATAAATCTTGTCCAGTTTTGGTTGGGAAGTGGGCTATAGCTGAATATGCTAAAATTCGGGGTTCAACTTTTTCCCCTAAAGTTAATGTTTGGTTTTTCTCCAGCTATCCTAAAGGGAAAGTTAAAAGTATGACCTTGATCCGAGGATGTTCCTAGCACAAAACTGGCCCCTAAATGCTTCGCAGGGTTTCTGCTGAAGGGCTACACACACATGGAGGGACCATCCAGTGATTAAATGTGGAAATGAGACTGCGTATTTATCTCTTTCCTGATGACTCAAGGAGGGAATGAAACACCCACAGAGGTTGCAGACGCGCTCCTTCTTGGTCACGGCTCGCTCGGCTACCACCGCTGTTCTGGACCCTTCCCTGGGCCCCCACCTGTGCCATGGAGATGCGAGACCCAGCTCTGTGGCCCACTGCAGCACTGACGCACCTTCCCCACCACCTGACCCGGGACCCCTCCGCGCTCTGTCTTCCTTCCCAGGACCGTGAGGCGAGGCCCCACCGGCGTCCCCAGTGCGTCGCTGGGCTGGGCATGGATGAAGATGCTTTAACCCGGGGCCCAGCTAGCAAGGAGGCTCAGCTCCTCTGCACGAGGAGCCAGCTCCGTGGTAGGATTTCACCCCTGAGAACAGAGTGAAAACCAGAGCCCTGCACCTACGCCCCAAGCGTCACCATCTCCTCCCCTCCCCTCCCACCTCACACTGTCACACCATCAAGAAGCACAAGTCCTATGCTTCACAACTCCAACAGGCAGGGAAAGATTTGGTGAAAAAGACAAAGAGAAACAGGAAAATCCACCTGATTCGGAAGCTACAAGGCTCAGAATCAATTTGGTCCAGGATGAGAAAGATTAAAGCTTCATTCGAAGAAAGGAAAATGGAAAGGAGAACTGAGCACACCTTTCCGTCCGAGGACCCTAACTGAACGCGCATCTGTGAGCCAGGCTGGGGCCACAGCACCGGAGCCTCCACACGGGGCTCCGCTCGCCCAGAATTCGCAAGAAGCAGTGGAGAGATACTTGTTGAGACTCACGTCCCAGGAAGGTCAGCACTTCAACTCTCTCGTTTCCTTTCACAGGATTAAGTTTGAGTTACTATGCTATTTTCTTTGCTTACTGAGGTATCTGGCAAAAGAACAGGTTTTTCACAAATTATTAAGAATTAAAACAACGCCCACACACCCCCTGATGTCAGGCAGGCCGTGCGCAAGCGCGTATCAGGCACATCACACGCTCCCCCCGCCTGGGCGCGAGGCTTCAAGCGGCTCCCACCCTGTCCCCAGAGCTGGGCAGCCTGCGTCTGTCTCCCCTTGTTGGCACAACCCTGGCCTCCAGCACTGCTCTGTGACGACCAGGATGGCCTCGCTCCCCGGCTCCAGGTGGCAGGAAATCTGAGGGAACATCTGCTTGTTCTTGGTTACAGCCCCCCCCCCCCGCCCCGATCAACAGGGGGCTGAACGATGCAGCCCGGTGGAGGGGGCGTGCGCGTTCTGCAGGAAGAGAGGAAGAGAGTTGGGACCAGAACGGCCCTCGAGGGGCAGGAATGGCTCCGCGCAGTGACCCCTCTCTTCTGCTGGCGCTGTGGCAAAAGGAAACATCCCTCCCTTGGCATTGGAACCTCCTTTGTCTCCTTTGAACATTTCTTTTTATGAAATCGGATACATAAAGAGTGAAGCCATAATAGAGAAAGGGGAAATGCCGCGAGCTGCTAAACTGGAGACAACTTGCGGGTTTAGCAGGTGAAACACACAGAAGTCGGCCCCCAGCTGCGTTTGCCGGATCAGCACGTCCAGGACATGCCTGGGAAAACACCGTAGTGTCTCTCCCCAGAGCTGTGGTAGCACCTGCTTGCAGCCCCACCGCCGGATCTGCGTTAGGATTTGAAACTGGAGACCCCAGGAGCCTCCCATGGTCGAACAATCTGTCGAACAAAAACTTTTGCAGAGAGAAAAAGAGGAGAGCAGATACAAAGGTCAGCTCCTAACTCAAAGATCTCATCACCCTTCTCAGACTTCCAGCGTGCTCCCAGTGATGCTGTGTGAGGTCAGATCGGTGTGTGTTTATCCTGAATGGAAGAAGGGTCTCCTGAATCTGAAAACGTGGCCACGCCCTGGGGGCCGGGCTGGCCGCGGGTGCTGCAGCGGGGCTCCCAGGGCCCTCCCAGAGCCTTGAGATAGATCTGAGCCGCAAGCACACAAGGGTTCTTCTCAGAAATGTTCCCAACTCTGACCGTGGCTCTTACTGCAACATGCATGTAGGACTGGTTATTGGGAACGACGCACGCGTGATGCCCACCTGTACATCCCGTGCCTAGTACGGTTTCAATCACCCACCAGCCACATTCTTTTTTTTTTTTTTAAGATTTTATTTATTTATTTGACAAAGGGAGAGACAGCGAGAGCAGGAACACAAGCAGGGGGAGTGGGAGAGGGAGAAGCAGGCTTCCCGCGGAGCAGGGAGCCCGATGCGGGGCTCGATCCCAGGACCCTGGGATCATGACCCGAGCCGAAGGCAGATGCCCAACGACTGAGCCACCCAGGCGCCCCCACCAGCCACATTCTTGTCAATCTGCCTACGTCGGTTTCTCCGGCCAAGAGAAGAGAACCACATGCAGTATGGAATTTTCATTCTTTCTCTCCAGGGCCAGTCCAAGTGTGGAGTGTGACGACAGGCAGAGTAATCGGACTTTTTCTCTCTCCGTGAGACGCAGCTCCTCACGGACCTCACCACAGAGAGCCAGATAAAGCTCTAGTAAGAATCACCAACGAGAGCGGACCTGTTTTTTTTTTTTCTTGAACAGGTTATAAACTAGACTGCAAAGAGGTTATGAGAGGAGAAGGGCCATTCCCTCCCACCACGACATGCCTTGTTTCTGAGTGTCTTTACATGAGGCTGCAAAGCAAACGACTCTTCAGGCACCTGTCTAATCACTTAACCAAAGTAACCAGAACCACACTGAGATGTCACAGACCATAAATCATCATCACCAACCTTCAGCTCCACTGACATGATGTTTATGTCTAATAAGGAAGGTCTAATTCACACAACATAATGGTACAGAGAACCTTTTCTTTGACCAAGTTCTTAGCATTGAGCTACTTATAAAAATCTACTGGATGCAGACCGGAGTACCGTAAGTGTGCTAAAAGCGCAACAGGAGACTTCAGTGGTGAGCTTGTTCACTCAAATGCGAGACTGACCACTCGCAGAAGTGTCTTCCCTTGCTCCAAGAATGCAGGTTCCTGGAATTGGCTGGACTCTCTATTGTCCCCCGGGACTTGCAGACCCACTGAGGAGCTGCTGAGAAGCCCATCACTTCTCTGCGCTGCTTCCCAAACTGCACACGCAACAGGACAGCCCACCACCTCAACAAGGCCAGGGAAGCAGAACCCTCAGAAAGCTGCCAGATGCCTAGTGGGGGGGTTTCATATGTATATTGTTTAGTATGAACCAGAATGAAGTCTGATGCATTCATGTAAATTCCATCAGCCTGACCAACACCCAGGTTTCAAATGACCTGTCTGGCACCTGTAAGGACCAGGACCATTGCTCCCGCCTTGCCCTCTGGGAATATTCGGCCCGATGAATACAGATGTCATGGCTTGGCCTGGGCACATAGCGAGCGTTCTTACTTAGCGGTTTCCAGGGAGGCAGGAAAAGTAAAACACCCATAAAACCACTTTACCAAACTTCTTATTTCTGATGTTACTATTCAAACCACATAGCTGCTCGAAATATTGCAGGAAATCTACCTTCATCTAAAATGACCCGTTTTAGGCCTAATTCCTAGACAAGCGTCTGATGAGGACCTGACCGCCGCATGTAGTCAGTATGGTCCTACAGCTCCCTGCAGACCCAGCGTGGGGCCAGCCCCCCACCCCAGCGTCACCTCGTTCTGAGGGCTCCCTTGTTGTTGTGACTCCCGGCTTATTTTGAAGGCACATGATAGAGTTTGAAAAGGAATAATGCACATGGAATCATATATATGATGTCCCCAGCGACCCACAGATTCAGAACAGAACCCACCGTCTTCAGAGAAAGCAGGAGAGTGTCCCAGCTTCGCACACAAGGCAGACCCCTGCTGCACAAAGACATTATTGCACCAGTCCAGGCGTTTCAGCACTAAACCCAGAACGTCAGATAATGGAAACTTCACTGCGCGGGATCCCCCCTCTAAGAGCATGCCACGGCCAGCTCCGCTGGACTGAGCAGGGTCAGGTAACGCAAGAAACTGAAAGAACACTTCGCGCTAAACACTCTTTTAAAACTGGAACTCATGTTCTCAGGAGAAACACAAGCCGACTTGAGCAGGTCTTACCTCTACGGACGAAGCTGACTTTGTCTCAGGCAAGGTTGAGTCCCATTTGCCCTGCTGAAGCAGAAAGGGAAGAAAAAGTCCTGTAAGTCACAGCATGGCATTTACGACGAACAGCTGTGCTGGTGAGGACAAGCAGACACTCACCAAGCCTTGGCGTTTTTTGCTTCTAAACATTAATCTCCACATGGTTCTAAAGAATTGGGGGAGTTTCTCGAGCTTTGAGGAAGCCTTGAAGTAAAACAGCAGAAGAAGGGAACTTGCAAACTTTTGTGCAACTTTTACAATTCAGCCAAAGGAAGTGATGATGTTCCCATTACCAACCTCAAAACTCAACCCCAAAAAAAGCCAAAAAAAGAAAAACACAGAAAAAAACAAAAACAAAACGTCACTTGTCTCATGTCCAGACACGTATTTAACTAGCAGGGGCTATCACTAACGGAACCGGACAGACATCCTAAGGCGACTTGTCGGCTCCTGGTTCCCTGGGAGGCAATCATTCTGGCTATAGGACCATGAGGGTCTGGGGTCTGCACGCACGTGAGCGCACGTGAGCACCCAGCTCGTGACAGCCTGGCCTGCTTCCATTGTGGGGTTCAAGCCAGAAACATGCTTCCAGAATTCCTGCCTCTCCCCAGGCCACTCTTGGGCTACAGTAAGACACTGAGTAGCCTGAAGGGTTTACTTAGCAACATGCTTTTAGGAATTTGGGAACAGAAAGCAAGGCTGGTCTTGTTTCTGCACCCCCCAAACTGCGGGGCTCAGTTTCCCTCTTCTGATTTATTCCCTCATCTCCCTTCCGTTCCCTGCTCCTTGGCTCATACTTGCTACAAAATAAGAGATGGAAAGAAACCAAACTTCAAAGGAAATCTCTCGCACCCCTCGCTAGCAATCGTGGTTCACGACCACGCGGGCGTGCGCACCCATGTCACGGACTACAGAAAGGCCCAGGGATCCTGCTGCAAGAGAATTCTGCATTGGTGGGTAGGGTTTTTCTCAGCTTCAACCTACACCGTCATTGTCTTCCCACAGAACTGGTAAAGGCCAGCATATCTTCAGTACCCTTAATTTCTTCACATCCCTGACTCTCCATGTTCAGTGCACATTAGAAACATTCTGAAGCTTTTTTTAAAAAAAGATTTTATTTATTTATGTTAGAGACAGAGAGAGAGAGCGAGCGAGTGAGTGGGGAGAGCAGAGGGAATCTCAAGCAGACTCCAAACCCAGCGCAGAGCCCGACACGGGGCTCGATCCCACGACCCTGAGGTCACGACCTGAGCCGAAATCACGAGTCAGTCGCTTGACAGACTGTACCGCGCAGGCGCCCTGAGATACCTGGAGCTTAGCACACCCCCAGACGAAATCAATTAGGAGTGCTTGGGACAGAATCCTGGCACCTTAGGGCTGACCGTGCTTATCAGGTGATGCTACCGTGTGGTCAAGGTTGGGCAGCCTCACCGCCTGTCCCTTGGTCCCTGTTTCTTGTCCCCCGGATGGACAGTATTAAATAGCACGCACACATTCTGTGACCTGTTTTTGCAGCTGGGGCTGCATCCGGCGCGTGCGGCAAACACCGTGGGTCTCCTCCTCAGCAGCCTGTCTTCCGTCATGGAGAAAGTACCTTTCCTTCTACAGGCAACAAATCCCGTGAAGCCCAGGGGAGCCTGACCCTGCCGTGATCACCCATCGCCATGGGCGGGGCCGTGACAAGGGCCTGGGCACTCTCCAGGCACAGTGCCTGCTCCGAGATGGGCATGAACCCCACAACAGGTGAGGCCTGCCTAGGGCTCCAGGAGAGCCACCAGCCCGGCCTGTCCTGGTGGTCAGCTTCGCAGACGCTCTGAGTCTGGAGTTTGTGCTTGGTGCACCTAGGAAACATGTCAGCCTGGGCATGGAGGGGAAGTGGTGTTAGGACCTTTGCATTCAAACCCACCAGAAGCCATATCTTTTTCCACCATAGGGGCTGATAAACTGCCCAGCTTGCTTGCGCCAGTTTGATGTGGTTTCTGTAACTTGAAAATGAGTGTGAGGCCTAACGCAACATCAATGATGTGTTTGCAAATAAAGTCCCCAAAGTGCCATAGAATCATGCATCCATCCATTGTCTGATCCAATCCCATGACCAACCCACCAACTGGTCACCTTCTCTGGGGGGAGTGGGGGGGGTGCACCACACATGGTGCCCAAACCCAGGCTGTCTCGAAGCCCCTGAGGCTGGGAGTACAGGGTGTTCAATACTTGGGGCTCTCCCTGAAAACTCGAGATCTCGAATTTGCATATTCTCTCATCCACAGTCATGAGTTTCTTCCCCCTTCATTCTCTGGGCCCCCCACTTTGCCAATAGGAGTCAGTGAAGTAAGCGGGGGCAACAGGCTCAACAGAAGTGAAATGCTGGTCCACCAACCATCTGGCAGCCACGCGACCCCACAGACCCCTTCACATCTCTGCTGCCTCCTAACTGTTCTCCATTCCCCGGACTTCATGGTCAGCTGCCAGGCTCAGCTCCTGAGCCAAAAGTGGGGGGCAGGGAGCAGGGGGTCTTTCAAGACCTACAGTGCTGACCCCCATCCTCCCTACTCCATTCCACTCCCAGATGAGCAGAGAGGACTTCCCTGCAGGTCCCACTTTACTCCCTGAGAGCACCTGTGATCACGACAGGTGGGGAAGGAGACAGAAGGCAGGTGGAGGGGTGGGGGAGGGGCCGGGAGGGTGCTGCCTGGCGTTTCCATCGCTGGAGGAGTCAGGCCTGTCTTCCCTCTTCCTGTTACATCCCTGTGACTGCGTTCTTGTCAAAATGCATCTAGTATGAGTTCAATAGCGTCACGGCCGGCTCCCCAGGGAAAAACTAAAGTGATGAGGGTATGATGCACTTCACACAAACGGATGGGACTCCAGGTGTATTCCACGAAAAGGAAACTCCTCAGACTTGTTTGTGGAAAATAAATGAACAGGGGCAAATATGTTTGTGCTTTGTTAACTTGAAAGAAAATATGAGAAATATCTAGACAAAGTATCAATAACCATTCTGGAAACAAGATGGCTGAATATTTTTGTAAAGCTCTAGAAAGCAATCACATGCCCCGGGACAAGCCACAGGCACCCACTGTGGTGTTTCCGGCATCTGGAATTTCTAGTCTGGACGGCCAAGCTTCATGTGACTCTGTGGGTGTGTGGAGACAGGGCTTTCAGTAGATGAGAGCAGACAACCCGACTTTATAACACAAAGGGGTCTGGCTCGCTCCCAGCACCCCCGTTTACCAGAGAGGAGAGTACCTTGCAGAATTTGTGCACCGTCCTCAAAAGCCACACTTGGCCAGGTACCAGGTGATAGAGTGAATACAGACTGTCACTTCCTCGGTGAAATCAGTACGTGGGATGCTGAGAAAGCTCAGCACTTTAAGCCCTGATTTGCCTGGAATGTTGCTGCAGAACTGACCGCATGGTTCTGGGCGGACAGGCTCCCGGGGGCGGGACGGGGGCGCTGTCAGCAGGGGCAGCAGCAGGGAGGGCGGGCCCAGGCTCCTGGTTGTGTCCCGCCACCAGATGCTGGGCAAGTGACTTAGCCAGGTGGCCTCGGTTTCCCCATTTGCACAGTTGGGGCAGCACCTGGCTTCTGAGGGAGTTGGGAGAAAGGAGCAACAGCTTTAGACGCCGGGCACGTGGCAGCCTGTCAGCGTTGGCCACGAAGAGGCAGGAAGGCGATCCCCAAACCCGAGTTGCTTAGCCGGCCTCAGAGACATCTCGCCCTCGAATGCCGGCGTCCGTGCTTCTGGTCTGGGATCCCTCGGAAGTTGACCCCCGGGGTGTCCAACTAGATCTAACTGGGCTCTATTCCCGGCCGGGGTCCTGCCCCGCTCCCTGCCCCGGGGGAAGGCGCGGCCACGGACGAACAGCAGATGGCGCCAGAGACTCGGTCTGCAGCCAAGCGCCGCTGGGGGAGCGGGCTGGCCCGGCCCATCTGAATTCTCTCTCTCATAAACAATTAGGCCATAAATCAGTGTCAATTCTGTTGTTCTGGAACAGTTTAGAAATTCCCAAAATAGTTCCTTTAAGACGTCGGGCTCATACACGCTTTCCTCTGCAGTATGGATTCTTAAATGTCTGCGGATGGGGGGTGGCCGCGGCACACACATCCACCCCACCCCAACACAGGCCTGCAGGCTGTTGGAGTCTGTGACCCTCACGAAGCACAGCGCTCCTCCCGCCTCCCCACCTGCATCGGGCCGGCCACTGCGAACCCCCAGCCGGGCCGCCGCTGCGGGGGAGCTCTGGTGTTGATCTATAGGACCTCACTGATGTGCTCCCCCAGGGACCAAACGCTCAGCTCCCACGAAGACCAAATTGTCAGGGCTTGTTCTCCATAACCCAGCGTCCTCTCCCTCGGCTGGAGACCCGAAGTCCCAGAGACCCTCGGCCATATCTGGGTCTTTATTCACCCTGAAGGGTTACGGAGGTGATGTTACAACACCAACCGGGAAATCCGCCCTGGCCAGCCACCTCTGGCACCGTGGCTGGCATCTTTTCTGGACGAAGCCAGCCAAGAAGCTGTGTGACTAGCCCCACACTAGAAGAAGGGGTGTTCCCGATTGCAGCCCGTGCTGCTTCCCCTCCTGGGGCTCGGGTCCACAGTAAAGCAGACGGGGGGCCGCTGAGAGCACGCGCACTTCCTGCAGACCGCAGGGCCATCCAGTGACAAGGACATCACCGCGCATGCTTAGAGACAACAGGAAAATGTCCTTCGATGGGCAGCCAGCGTGACAGGAAGGAAGGGGCTGAAGGACAGTGACCACAGGGCTGGACCGCCACCAACTGGGGGCTTGCAATGTCCGTTGTCTTTGAATTCTGAATCTTAAAAACATTTTTTTAATTGAGGTGAATTTCACATAACATAAAACGAACCATTTCGAAACGAACAGTGTCATTAAGCACATTCCCACTGTTAAGCAACCAGCCCACTGTCCACTTCCGAATAATTTCATCACTGCACAAGGAAGCCCTGAGGGGTCCACCCACCCCCCCCCAGCAGCCCTCCTCCCCCAGCCCCTGCAGCCTCTCTGGACTTCACCTAAGTGGAACCAGACCACGGAGGGCCCCGGCATCTGGCTTCCGTCACGTAGCATCACGTTCCTGAGGTTTATCCCGTAGTAGCACAGATTGGTACCTCCTTCCTCTTTATGGCCGAGCCATTCTCCATGTGTGGGCACACCACTCCCCACTTAGCCATGCACCTGCCGGTGGGCGCTTCAGGCTGGTCCTGCCTCTGGTTGCTGGGAGCAGGGCTGCTGCAGCCTGAACGGGGGTCCCTGTCTTCAACAGTCCCGGGGGACTGCTGAGTTATGGTAATGGTTTTCCGGAACAGCTGAATTTTTCCAGAACGGAGGAGCCATTTTACTTTCCCACCAGCAATGTACCGGAGCTCCAACTTCTCCACAGTCTCACTCAAAACTTGTTACTTTGCATTTTCTTTTCCTCTTCTTCTTCTTCTTCTTCTTCTTCTGGTCATCTTAGTGGGTGTGAAATGGTACCTCATTGTCGTTCTGATTTGCATTTCCCTAATGATTAGTGATGTTGAGCATCATTTCTCGTGCTTTTTGGTCACTTGCATGTGTTCCTTGGAGAAATGTCCACTCACATCCTCTGCTGTTTTCCATTTGGGTTGTCGTTTTGCAGGTTTTCACGCTCGTGGAGGTACAGGAAAGGAGAGACTGGCCCCGTGAGCAGAAGGGCTGGCAGCACGGAGCCGGCCGCGGGGAGCTGGGACACTCAGTTGGCTTGGGGAGGGGTCACAGCTGTGACAACAATCCCCTGAGCAGCATGAGAATCAGGAAATTCCCCTCACGTGTCCTGGGCTCAAGTTTAAAATATTTTTTTCAAGTCATCCCTGGTCATTGAACACGTCAGACCCATGCCTCCCACGAGCACGGGTGGATTTACAGAGGCAGGAGGTTCACATGGAGTTTCAGCGAAAGTCGCCCCCACGCCAGGAATCCACCGGAGCCACCCGGCAGCCGCCCCAGGGCTCCCTGTGGGCGGACACAGCCTGGGCCCAGGCTGCCAGGAATCCGCACGGGAGGGGTGAGGCTCCAAGGTGTGCCCACAGCCCCAGATCTCAAAACCCATGGAGAGACGTGGCCAGGGAGCCCAGGTTGCACCAAGAACTTCCAACAGCAGGAGGGCAGCATTGAACAGAACATAAAATAAAAATTTCTAAACTCAAAAGAGATGTAGTAGAAAGTAAATGTAGACAAACAGCTGTGGTTCAGAGACAGTTTAATCCTCTCTGAAAAATCCGAGAGAACCCGGGAGAACGTGCTGACAATTGATTCATTCTAATCAGAGCGGATGGTGGGTTACTGAACATAAGAGTAATATTCAGAAGTTAATAGAGCTTTTGTACCTCAGCAGGAAACCATCTGAAGAGATGCCGTTCAAAACTGCAAAAAGGAGAAGGAAGAAAGACAAAGACGGACAAGGAAAGAATACCTGTAAAGTCTAAAGTGTATACCGGACGAAGATGTGTGAGGACTTCACAGAAAATAGGAAAAACTTTATTGAAAGAAACAAAAGAAAACCAAAGTAAGTGAGGATAAATATCCATTCCAGAACAGAAATCTTAATATGGTTAAAAAAAAAAAAAAGTCACTTTTCCCCAAATCAATCTATACATTTTACGCAGTGACCATAATAAATCCAAGCAGGAATAATTTTTCCTGGGATTAAAGTCAAAGAATGAAGGCTGAAAAGTAGCCAACACTATTTTGAAGAAGGGCAAGTACGAGACATGCACGACTGCACAGACACCAGCACCCGCTCCAGCGTCGGGGGGTCACATTCGTGCGAAGAACCCAACAGAGCCCAGAAGCCGCCCCACACAGGAGAGCTCAGAGAAGGACAGACTGGACACTGAGGGACGGCCAAGTGACCGTTCAGCCTCCTACCGCGGATAAAAATAAATGCAAGACCAAAATGGGAAAAAGCTGAACTATGTAATTGTTAAAAGGACATTCAGGAGATTGTATTTTTACTTGAACTACTGAAGGATTTTTCAAACAAGTTAAAAATCCATACATTATATTTTTAAAAATCAATAGATTTGACTACATTTAAATAAGAAATATTTTGCATGACAAAAGACACCACAAGGTTAAAACGGGGCACAGACCAGAAGAATATGCTCATAACCTACACGACTGAAAAAGAATTAGCATCAGAGATATGTTAAGGTTAATGCACACAATGGAGAGAGGTGGAGAGGTGCTTTTCGTCTTCATCAGATAAGCAAATTCTTCACTCCTAAACATAGCATGAGTGGGGCATCTGGGTGGCTCAGTCAATGAAGCATCCGACTCTGGATTTCGGCTCAGGATCCTGAGATCAAGCCCTACATCAGGCGTGGAGTCTGCTCAAGATCGTCTTTCCTTCTCTGTCTGCCCCTCCCCCCAAAAATAAATAAAAATAAATCTTTAAAAAAATAGCCTAAGTGTGCCAAACTGCATCCAATGGGAGTTGGTGAGTATCCGGAAAAAGGAACTCTGATACATTGCCAAAGGGCAAATAAATGAGTTCAACCAGTTTGGAGAGGAATTTGTCAATACCAAGTTAGTTTGAAAATGTACCTATCTTATGGCCATCAGTTTCACTGTTAAGAATCTAAACAGAGAAATAAACTCTAGAATATGTTCACGGGAAGACATAGGTTCTCCATTGAGCACTGCTTAAAAGAAGAGAAATTGGAAATCACCTGACTTGGCTCCTCGCTAGGGGAATGGAAAAATAAACTGGCATTTTTCATACCAGGAAACGCTACACAGCACACAAAGTGAATGAAAAAGAACCACATGATCAACATGAATAAATCTCAAAAATATCATAAAGAGCTTTTTGAAAATAAGTTTCAAAAGGAAACACAGACTGTGATTCCAGCCACATAAAAATTGAAAACGCACCCACCATTTATAGGTACACACTGATATGGGCTGAACTGTGCCCCTCAAAAACTCACATGTTGAAGCTGGAACCCCCACGACCTCTGAGTGTGACCCTCCTGGAGACGGGTCTTTATGGAGGCGATCGAGTTAAATGGGGTGACGCATGTCATGGGCCCTGATCCAGTGGGACTGGTGTCCTTGTAAGAAAAGGAGATTAGGGTACAGGAACACACTAAGGGCAGACCGCATGTGGCGCAGGGGATGCTGTCTGCAAGCCAAGCAGAGAAGCAAGTGAGGCTGCCCCCCCACCTCCCCCACCCCCCCACCTCCCCCACGCCCCCACCCCCCAGCCCGCAGACATCCAGCCTCCGGGCCCGTGAGGGACACTGCCCCATCTGCAGCGCTCATAACCAGAGCTAGCTGACAGACACAGCCTGGGAGGCCACGTGCTTTTGCGGGCCAACCTGGAAGAGCCAGGGAACGGGCTCAAATGTCCACTGAGCCTTCAAACCATTGCAGTAATTGAACTTGAAATACGAGCCAAATCCAGACATTGAAGGCGCTACTGGGGTTGTTTCAGGGGGCACTTACCATGCTATTTATGGTCTTTGTCTACACCTGTGGAACACATGTACTTATCTCAGAGACTCAGGCTACACGGGCCTCCTCAACACTGCTTTGCAAATCAGCCTGGCTGGGTCACGTAGACCGAGCTGGGCACTTTTCTGTGTGTGGCCGCCACAGTCCAAGTAACCGAATCATAACCACTCAGGTGTGTTGTGTGACTCTGCTAGACTATTAACTCCCTGTCCTCAAGTCTTCCTGGAGCACTGAGGTCTCTCCCAGCGTCCAAGGACCAGAAGATCCCTCTAAAGAAACAGTACCGCAAGATGGACGGTCAGAGCTCCCCTCCCACAGAAACACGGGCCATCTCGCGCCTTCCTCTTTGGCTCCATTGGTGAGGGTCGTGCCTTTGAAAAATGAATCAGTATATGAAATCTGAAGGCGGAGCACCCAGGTGTGGAGAAGGCACACATCCATGCACCAGACTGTGAAACAAGTGCACATTTAACCCTTGAACGATGCAGACGCTGGGACGCCCACTCCTACGTTGTTGAAAATATACAAGGAACTTTTGACTCCCCCCAAAGTTGACTACTACTAGCCTACTATTAACTGGAAGGCTTACCAGTAACATAACAGTCAGTTAACACATAATTTATGTTATATTATGCACTGCATTGTTACAAAAAGTAAGCTAGAGAAAAGAAAATGCTACTAAGAAAATCGCAAGGAAGAGAAAATACATCTACAGAACATATTTAGGATCAAGTCAGGTCATTATTAATGATGCTCCCAGAGAAACTAGAAACTAGTTTCATTTCATTCTTAATCATCCATAACTTAACGATGCATTTTAGGATTACCGAGATAATATTAGTATGAAGGACCTCTCCCCATCACTTGGAGCATGTTGTTTGCCCTTATGCGGAAGCAAGCGCTCCCAGGAAGACCATGCACTCGCTGGGGTCAGGCAGGCCTCAGGTCCCCACCTCAGCACTATCGACCTGTGGGGCGGGTACCTCTGTCATAAGGGCCGTCATGTGCACTTTACGATGTTTGCCCTCATCCCTGGTCTCTGACGCCAAGAGGAAGCTCTGTCCCAGTTATGACAACCAAAACCATCTCTACACACAGCTAATGTCCCCCAGGGGTGCAAGATCACCCCCGCTTGAGAATGAACTGCACCTTTAGGAACAAGACTCCAGCCCACGGGAGGTCCTGGCAGGTTCTGCAGACGGAGGAGCTGGGTGTGGCCAAGACCCCCGTGCATGCACCAGACTGGGAAACATGGCCGCTCCCGGCGCACAGCTGCTCCCAGGACTGAGACGGTAGCACAATTAGAGCCACAGGAGGAAGCAGGACTTCACTCTGAGGCCCAGGGGGTTGGGCCAGCATCCCCAACCCTCCCGAGCACGGGCAGAGCTCCTTGGACCCCGATGAGCAGCTGAGAGGCAGCCGGCTCCAGGGAGAGAGGACCGTCCCCCTCCCAGCTCAGCCCTGTGACCACACAAATCAGATGTGTGCAAGGGTGGGAGCCCACGTTTACAAACATTTTCATAAATTCTAATTAATTTGTGATTCACTCAGCAGAGTGCTTCATCCTTGGCCCCGGATGGAACATGGAGACCCCTGCCCCGGGACCTGTCTGTTCAGCCCTGGCCAATGACAGGCCTTTGGTTTCCAGGACGGTTAACTTGTGTGTCGACCTGGCCTGGCCATGGGAACAGGTGCTGGCCAAACAGCAGTCAGGATGTCGCTGTGAGGCTTTAGATGCGCTTAACCCTTACATCAGTGGCCTTTGAGTAAAGCAAATGGCCCTGCATATTATGGGCGGCCGCATCCTTCAGCGGAAGGCCTTCGGGGGAAAGACTGAGGCTCCCCAGGAAGGAAGGGCTTCTCCAGGCACCCTGAGACTATAGTACCACCCGCTGGCCTGCCCTACGTGGCTCAGCTGGTGAAATGCCCCCGACCATGGGAGCCCAACCCTGATAATACATCTCGCCCCCTCTGTATGTGTATGTACACATGTATGCCCTCACACGCATATGCACCTGCACACACGCACATTCGTGCACGCACATGCGCACACATGCACACACACCTGCACGCCCTCACACACACACCTGCATGCACCTGTACACACATGTGCGTGCACACACACACCTGCACACACCCTCACTCATGCATCTGCACACACATGAACTCCCTCACACACACACCTGCACACACACGTGCATGCACACACACCTGCACACACCCTCACTCATGCATCTGCACACGCATGCACGCCCTCACACACACACCTGCACACACGTGCATGTACACACACACCTGGACACACTCTCACTCATGCATCTGCACACACATGCACGCCCTCACACACCTGCATGCACCTGTACACACACGTGCATGCACACACACCTGCACACACCCTCACTCATGCATCTGCACACACATGCACGCCCTCACACACACACGCACCTGCACACATGCATGCACCTGCACATGCACACCCGTACTCATGCACCTACACACACACACGCCCTCACATGCATGTGCACGTGCACTCACACACCCTCAGTTAGTCTGTCTGCAGAGGACCCTGACAGCACAATCCTTTGGTCCATAAAGACATTTCTCATTCAGAAATTAAAAATCCCCCTCCACCATCCTTATAATACTCACACCTTCCAACCTGATGGAAAAGTCTCTCCCTGACCAAAAAGCTGAGGAAGGGACCTGGTGCCTCCCCGAGTCCCCATGGGTCACCACCCTTTATGCTGCTGGGGCAGGTCGCCTGATTCTGTGAGCCTCCATTTCCTCACTGCCAGGTGGGAGGTTATATGGAAAAACATATCATTTGCTATTTTGGTCTGTGCAGCAATTGCTCTTCGATGTACTAGAGGATTTGTTTTTCCTAAGTAGTTACTTTCTGGAGATGATGTGCCAGGAAATGCCCAAGGACAGCAGAAAGGCCAGCCGAGCACCTGCACCAGGCACACGCTCTCGCCTCCCGCGCTAGGTCCTCATGGTGGCTCCCCAAAGAGCCAGCTCAGTGTTCTGCTAAGGAAACAGAGCTTGGCACAGAAGGAATTTTCCCAGAGTCACACGGCCAGTGCTGCGGAGCGGGGTTTGTGGACGCCGAAGCCTGTTTTCTTGACCGCTCTCCTTTGCTTCCAGTCGTCTTGCTTCCCAGAGCAGCACTCCCAGGCTCCCTGCAGCAACACTTGGGGCTCACGGCTTCCCTGCAGAGGTGTAAGCAGCACCCAGCCAGGAATGCTCATTCACTGTGCATTTTGCCTATGCACACTTTCCAACATCCATCTAGACACTCAAACCAACAAGTAAACTGTGCTTCCCAAACCAGGCCCAAGAAGACTGTTTTGCATAAGACTCACAAGATACAAACTGTTTCTATAAAGAAAAATCTAAAGTCTTTGACCCAATAACTAGGAGTTTATCCAAAAATAAAGACGTAAGTAGGTAGATGGTTATTATAGTTTTTTATAATGGTGAGAAACTGAACACTTATCCAAATATACAAAGGCAAAGACTTGTACAAATAAAATATGGTGTAATTATAGGATGGAAAATTCTATAGTTGTTAAAAATATTTATGAATTGCCAAGGTTATAAAATGTTAAGAATGTTAAAAAACATTATACGGGCGCCTGGGTGGCTCAGTCTGTAGAGTGTCTGACTCTTGGTTTCAGCTCAGGTCATGACCTCAGGGTCCTGGGATCGAGCCCCACGTCGGGCTCTGCGCTCAGTAGGGAGTCTGCTCGAGATTCTCTCTCTTCCTCTCCCTCTGCCCGTCCCCCATTTGCACTCACACACTCTCTAAAATAAATGAATAAATCACTTTTTAAAAAAAGAAAACATAAAAATGTGTGATTCAGGACTAGTAAGCTGCATACATAGTGGTGATATACACAGAGAATACAGAGAGACGCTGATTCTAGGTGATGAAATAGGTGTGAACCTGTGCATCCGGATGGGGAGATAAAGAGACCAGGAAATAATGTCATGAGATGAAGAAATACACCCCATATTATAAGCGATGGTCTCTGCTTCGTTACACGGAGGTGATTTTAAATGTCTTCTTTATACTTTCCTGTGTTTCTCCACATTTTTTATAATGCAATATATTTCTTTTAAATTCAGGAAGAAAAGAAATATATATTATGTGTATTTGTTTAAAAAAAAAACACTATATGGCCTGTCAATGTCTTAAGATCATGATGCCAACCCCACTTGGGATGGACTGGCATCTGCGTTTCAAGAGAACCTGCAAATCCCAAGTGCGTTCCTATTTCTTTGCTGTTCTAGCAAATCCACATTATTGTTATAATAGGGGAAAAATAAGGGAAACCTAGTCTTTAAACTAAAAGAACACAAAACATACAAACACACATACATACAGTTGCTTTTACTCCGAAACCCTACACCTGCGAGACCCTGAAACTGGTGACTGGAGACTGACCGTGACCACGGGGCATCACAGAGCCACCGCTCACAAGGGCTCCCTCCCTGAGCCCTCTTTCCCATGAGGGCCGTGCGTCACAGGAACACGGAGCCTTCCTGCCCCAGCTCCTCCTCTAGTGTTTCGGGATCCCCTTTCCTTGCACATGGCCGGTGACCATCACAGTCGGAGGCTGTCCTGGTGCCCGCACCCAGCTAAGCACCCGGGGCTCCATGGAAGAGCGCAGTGTTCACAGACTGACAGCAGGCGGGAGAGGGCCCGTGTGCACGTAGGTGTGGGGCAGGACACCGCAGTGGGGCTGTGTCAAGCCACAGGACACGTGGCCTAGAAATCAAGGAAGGCAGAGGCCAGGAACAGCGAGCAGCAGGTGGGGACCCACTGGGAACCCCAGGGTTCGTATAAAGACTGTTTTAAGCGGAAGAACTTCGACATTCAACAGATGCAGGAAGAAGCCTTGTCACAGTTTCCCTTATTGGACCCAAAGCAGAACCTTCTGAGAAATGAGGTCTGCGTGAATCTTCTCTACGGGGCAGCTCCCTTCCCAGGGAGAGAGGAAGCGTAAACCCGCCATGAATTCCCTCTCTGTGGGGCTTCTGGGTGCTACAGAGATGGAGCGATCACTCACGCCTGTATAGACAAATGCTACACACACTTTCTCCTAAAAAACCTATTTATCTTCCCCAAAGAAACACATTCGTGCCTCCCACAGGAGTCTGTCCTCGCTCCCCCCTTTCCCTACTAAGTCAGGTATGGAAGCCCCAAATTCTGACCACCACCTGGAGTTACTCGTCACTGAGCAGTGCTGCGGGTGTCCTTGCTGTGTTCGTAAGTAAGCCCGTGCTCTCCTGGTGCCCAGATGACTTTTGTCAATTTGATTCCAAGGCCCCCAGACCCAGAAATATATATATCGATGTGGAGAAGCCCTTGAAGGATGTGAAGCCCAGAAATGGGTGACAACCTCCTGGGGAAGGTGGGGGGGGGTGGAGCAGGAGAGTGAAGTCTCCAGGGTGGGTCCTACAAGCAGCAGGACTGGGTGACCAAGCGCATACGGGGGTAGAACACAGGGAAGAGTGAAAAAAAAAAAAAACCCTAATTTGTTCGTTGCTCAGTGATAAGCAGCAGAAGGAAAATAACATCTGAATCATCAGCCTCCTCATCAAGCAGACTTCGTGAGCTGAGCAAAGATCAAACTGTTGGCGAAGCAGAATTCTGGGGGATGGGAAAATTCGAGTCTGCCACACTCTTTCTGTCCGTGTCTCATGGTAAGTAAAATAGGCCGTAACTGTGGACCAGTGAGGCGTGCCTGCCAGGTCCTTCGGAGCACTGTCACGGGCCTAATCGAGTCAAGAATTCTCCAGGGTCAGGGAGCTGCGCGGCTGGGCTCTGTCCTGCTTGCGCGTCCTGGTGCAGGAGGGAGAAAGCCCGCTGTGGGAACGGTGACATGACCCCTCCCACCTGCGGGCTCTGCCACCACGCAGAAGCTGAACCACGACACCTGGCACGGCACATCTGGGCGTGTGTGTACGAGCGCCTCACTACTAAAAGCAGACAAGTCTGGTATTACTAGGCAGCACCCAAAAGCAGCTTATGTTGGCAACACCGAAACCTGGGTCCCAAAGAGGTCATTACTGGGCTTCTTCCAATAGGCCCTGAATGACCTCTGCCAACCTGAGCACAGGGGGTCACCTGCCCCACTCTCCCGGGAGGCTGTGCTCAGACCCTACTGTCCGGTGGCCCTGCAGCCGGCCGAGACCCCCATTTCAATGCTCCCCAGACTGGGTATGCAGACGTGCGAAGACCTTCTCGGACACACGGGCAGTGCTATGTTTAAAACAATTATTTGTAATTTCCAGATCCCTAACTCCTTCCTAAAGGGGACCGAAGAACTCCTCCCTCCAATGCCCTTTTCCCCTCCCTCTCCACAGCCTGGCTTCCCTTTTCCAAAACAAAGGCTCCCTGCTCCCCCCGCCCCCGAATCTCCTCCCTCCATGCATTTTCGGGGCAGTGGGCACAGACACCTCGGGGCCACACAGAGCTCCTGGTTGAAACCCTAGAAGCTCATCGCACTCAGGCTCCTCCAGCAAGTCCCCAGGCGCTAGATCTTTGCTTTCAGCAAATGCAAAGGGCGACCTACTCAAAGTTTCAGCTGGTAGAGCTTTCAAAATAATCCTAACAATCACAAGGTGCTCTTGGGCATACAGCTCAGAAAAACCAAGTCACGTTATGATAACAAATCTTTCTTCATTTCCGTCTTTCAGACCTACTGATGTGAACAAGTCTCCCAGCTCAGAAGCAGGACGACAGGCTGGAGGGCGAGTGCCGAGGTAGCACGCGGCGCTTAACCCCTTGGGGGCCCTCTCCTCTGCTGCTCTGAATTCCCAGTCACTGTACTTGTTACATTGGATCATTTTCCAGTTTATAAGACATTTTACCCAACTGTATACCAATAATAACAATAATTCAAAAGAAACTTAGCACCTAGAGTCTTGTGGTTACAATTAATCTAAAAATCAACTTATGAACAGATGTTTACTGCAAGAATATAGGTGATGAATAAAAGACTTTTTTTTTTTTTTTGGCCAAGATCCATCTATATCACATTAGGATAATATTCCAAGGGGTGGGTGGATGGAAATCCAAATTCAAGGAGAAGAGGAGTCAGAAAATATTTGTCTGTTCAGAGGAAAGCATTGTCACGTGTTTTTAAAAGGTGATCGAGTCAGTATGCATTCAGACTGAGAGGGGAACGCTTCAAAGCGGTGGACAGTTTTATAATATCTGCATTTTTTAAATGCCAGAAGATACTCCCTCAGTAACTAATAAAACTTACTTTTAGATGCAAATGTTAAAAGACATGATCTGGTGGTTCCTTCTCACGCTGCAGGGGAGACCCCTCAACCTGTCTGGGTGGGGGCCCTGAGCTGCAGCTTCACAGAGATGATGGGATCCCCCTGTAACAATCAGGTACCTGTTTGGTTTCTAGCGGTTCTGGCAGTCGCTGATGTCATGAGCTCATTTAGATCCTGGAAAATAGATGGCTGTTTCAATTAAGCCAACTCCTTAGGAGTTCTAGAAAAAGAGTTTTAAGTCGATGACACATTTGAGGCTTAGATGAAAGTTCACACCGGTGCAATTAGGCCAACACAGCAGGAGCCCGGGAGAAAGGTTTCAGGTGATTTTGACAAATTGGCCACCGTGTCTGCCCTGGGCAGGGCGGGGGGGGGGGGGGCACTGAGCAGGGATGGGGGCAGCCCAGCTCCACCCCCGCACCTGCTGAATCCAGGCTGGGTCTGCTTAAAATGTGTGAAGGAAACGGGTGGGGGAGGCGCACACAAGCCGTAGGAAGGAGGTGCCGGCCCTTCACGTGTCTGCGGAACCCACACCTGCTGCTTGAGACCATTTCAAATTCCAGTCACTGCCCTTCCCTTGATCATCTGTCCCAGGAAAATAACGTTTCTTGAGAGGCACTGGAAACATGCCTTTGCTTAGCTCTGCAATTGCAGACTATTCATAACGCAAACAGGAAGAATGTAAGAGGAATAAAACTTGCACTCTACAAAAGCAGTTGGATTACTGTCAAAGAGCTTTAGGGACACCAGAAAGGATAGTGAGACTGAGAGATTCTGGGCTCTCGGGGACCAGCGTCCCCACGGGCAGCAGAAGCTGAGGAAAGCAACTTAAGGGCATTAGCACTTCAGTAAATGGTTTCGCTTAAGTGTTGTTACCAGCTCTGGAATAATTTAATTGTGTGCCTAATTTTAAAGAAATTTAAAACATTTGATAGAAAAAGGAAAGGAGGAGACAGAGACAGTAAAGGGAAGAGAATGGTTTATATGGCTGTAATAAATGTAATTTTATTCACCTTATTTTCAACTTTTAAACACTAAACATATTGTATGTTTATTTATAGTGTTATGTATATATTTATTCATACAATTTTAAACCAATGAGTATATTTAATTGCAAAAACCTTAATATTTTGAGAAATCAAATTAAATGTATTTTTTTTACTTATTAGCTGTGTGAATAGTTTATAACCGGTAAGAGAAAAAGGGTTTGGAGGAGTAATTATTCAATGGCCTCAAAGTTGTGTAATCTCAAAAACTCAGGGGAAATTACAGAAAATGTGTTTGAAAATTACAGAAAATGTTTCCCCAGACGTCAGCAAACAGTAAAAGAGAAGTGAATTACTCGTAATTAGTTGTAGTGACTCTTTATTTTAACTTATTCGTGTAAGGAAAAAAAATAGAAAAACAGACTATATAAAACAAGATTTGAAAATAAGACACAGTTTAGGATTTTGGAAGGTCTTCTATTTTTTTTTTTTTTTGCATTGAGGAAGACAAGGGCATTTATTCCTTGCTGCCCTCCCCCTCCCCCTGCCCTTGGGAAGGTCTTCTGTGCTCAGAAAAGGGTGACATCCTGACAAAAGGAGATAGGGACCGTCTCACAGCACAGCTGCTGGCCCCACTGGGTGTTATTCTGTGCTGGCGGCCTGACTCTTTTGTTTTTAGGGTGTCCCTCTGAGGGGAGTCCATCTGGACCGCAGCTTTCAAATAGGGAACGTGAGACATTCCCTAGACCAAATGACATCAGAGTTCAGCCGGTGGGTCCAAACTCATCATTTATTAAGAAAGAGAGAAAGCGCGACAAGCCACCTTACTAACAAAGACAAAATAATTTACTCATATGTAACCATAATGTTAAGCTGCTAGAGTTACTATTTAATAAAATGATAGTCTCTGTGACCAAGGGATAAACCGTAGATAATAATGAATATAAGAGGATGAAATGAGCAATGAGAATACTTTTCAAGACCTACTTTGATTTTATGTCATTTCTTTTAACCATACTCCTTAAGTATTGGGTATTAAATCTGTCCCTTTGGTCCTGAGACTCTGTACAAAGTCATTGAGGTTTAAAAAAAAAAAGAATGTCCAAAAACAGAGACCCAGAAATTATCGTGCCCTTTGACTAAATATCCTTCAAACAGAAAATCGGAGGCATGAGAGAGACGAAGCTTCCACTGGTGACGTGGACAAGAAGCAAGCCTGCAGGCGTGTTAGGAAAAAGTGTTCAGATCCGCAGCTAAGTGCACTGTGGCTCTGAAATATTCCTGTAACAGGATGCGAAGAAACAAATGCCCTTTCTTCTGTAGACACGGTTTAGTTTGGGCCAACAGAAGCCGGTCCCAGGCTCACCTGGCCAGCCAGTGAGGGGCCCCCCCACCATCCCCCCACCCACCCACCCAGGTGTCCCAGCTGGGACCTGGCCACACTGATGGAGAGCTGCAGGGAGACGGAGAGGAAGCCCGCCCAGGAGGAGGGAGCGCAGGTGGAAATCATTCCTGGCCGCCTCCTCAGGGTGGAGGGGGTTGGGGCTGGGGCTGGCCTGGGAACAGGCAGCTTATTCCCACAGGAGAGTCGACACCAAGGGAACCCCCAAACTGAGCAACTCCCAGGTTCTGAGCACCAAACCGGCAGTTAATGCGAAGACTGGGCTTGCGGCAGTTCCAGGGTAGGGATTATCCGGACAAGCCTGGGCAACCAGACCACCAGAGACAAATGCTTCGCTGACAGACTCAGGTTTCCACCCAAACACGTTCCTCACCTGGGACTCCCCCAGGAACCTCCAGGACTAAAAGCCCCGAGAGAGGTGCAGCCCACCTCCCAGGCTGTTCAGCCCCCGCGAGCCAAGAGCTGGGGAGCACGAGATGTTTCCATTTACATAAAATCTAGAAAACTGTCCCTACATTTTCCAGTGCAATATTTCAAAGCCATCCTTTTTGAATTCAAAAATGGAAACTCCCTTGGGAATGAGCAGAAATGGCTGAAAATTGCTTTTAAGATGTTAGCAGAAGGCTAAATGTAACGCTGCTGTGAACATCCAAAATGTGCTAATGTCATTTTTTAGACTATTCTTGTGGAAGCCAGATAATATTGCTAAACCATGAGCCTCTAAAAAATTTTCCACTGGAAATTTCTGTCGAGTTTCTAAAGTCTCTGATGATTCCAGATGTTGATTACATTTGCTGATTTCCATAAGTGGTTTTTTAAAGTTAAGCAACCCCTGTGTGAAATAATAAAGGTGACGAAAATAATACGCAAAGAAATAGATTAGCTAATGAAGTGGGAATTCACAGTAAAGGTTTCTATTATCAGATAAATAAGGACCCCAGGCCCATAACAACACGGAGTTCAATGAAAGGTCAGGGCATTACCTATGTTTATATTTCTATCTACATAAATGTGTTTGTTTTATCCCTTGTACTATTATCACCCACTGAGTTTTTAAATTCTATCAAAGATCCGAAGCATTCTATGCCTCCTGGTGGGGAGATTACGAGTTATTCCCTTTGAACATTGGGTGAACTGTACACCTGCACTAATCAGAAGTCTGACCTGAAGCTACGAGATAAAACATCCCTAGATACTTGGGTTTTAATCAAAGAGAAAGCATTTCCTAATGCTACTGCAACAGAAAACACACTCCCAGGTCCAGCAGCCAAGACAGCAGGCTTACCTTTTCCCTCTCCCTTCCTGAGATACTATTATTAAAAAGAAATTCTCCTTCCCCACTGCTCCCTCTGCAATGCGGGCAATTTACATTCTTGTAAATTCCCAGGTGCCAGGTCAGCGGCTCAGGGTCCCCAGCGGTGTCCTCGGGACTCTTGTGCCGGTTCAGTACAGGCCGAGAAGAGCCTCAGAAACGCTGGCTTGTCCCGCACTTAATCCACCTTTCTCGGGACTATTGTTTGATGCGCAAATCTGCACAGGTTGTGGTGTAGAAAGATGTGTGGAGACAATTATGTCCCAGAAGCAGCCCTGGACCCCTTTGCTGCAATTTAAAAATGAGTTTCATTCTATTGCTGGTGGAAATGTACATAAATCTTGTCTAGTAACTTCATTTTCCCCCTGGTTCTGTCCATGGCTCCTCTTCTGGAAGAACCGACTCAGCTTCGGTCTCAGAGCGTGTGCAGTAGGGGTGCCCCCTCTCCTGCCCCGGCCCAAGCCTGACTGCCCCTCTGGGGACGGGGCGCCTCCCTCCAGGCCTGTGGCCATCAGTGAATGCACATAACCCGGGCCTGTCACCCTCGAGGTGCAGGAGCAGTCCCAAGGAAGAGATTAAGATTTCAGAGGAGAAACTGGCTAAGCGCCGTGGCACTGGGATTTTAAACTGGTGTGAAGCCGTCACCTGTGGGCCTGGTGCACGTCCGGGTGCACCCGACTGGAGGACAATGTGATAGGAGGTCGTATCACCTGCCCTGACATGAACTTTCACGCACAAACACTAACGGGCTCGCAAATTTGGGGCCTGATGACAGGTTAAGTTTGGCTGGAACAAGTTCACTTTGCAAAAATCCCCACAAGAAAACAACGAAAACTACCATCAAAAGAATGATCATTCACAGTGAGCGAACCTGCACAAGGTCCCACAGAGGCCGTGGGCGGGGTCAACGACCCGGCTACTGAGTGTGGCTCTGGCCAGGTGTTCCTGGGCAAGTTCACTTGCTTCCCCAAGACTCGATCTGCCTGCTAGAGAATCACAGGAGCCCCGAACAGTCTCCTCTGCTGCCTGTCTCCATTTCTTAGCCCGTTTTGCTGACCATCGTCTTCAACTTCCCTCCTCCCAGGTCCCTGGAACTCAGCCCCCCACCAGAGCTGAGCTCTGCCCTGCTCAGCGTGGTGGTCCAACCTCTGACCCCCCCCACCCCCTTGCTCAGCACCCAGGTCGTTCCCCCCTTCCTAAAACTCCCCTCACTCAGCTTTCTGCACTGAACTCCTCCGACACCCACACCCAATCTTGCAGAAAATGCTCTTGGCTCTAGTTCCACACATGCCCGTAGTGAGACCACTTACCACTTCCCTAGCTACCTCTCCCTCTGGTCCAAGCAGTCACGGCCTCTTGTGTAGGATTACAGACATTTCCCTTCCCAGCACGGCGGCCAGGGTGACCCAGTGAGAACTTGGGTAGGACATCACACAAAGCCGGTGGTTTCCATTCACCGAGAAGCCGCCCTGACCCTACAGTGCTCCAAAAGGCCCCACGCAACCCGGTCCCCATTACCTTCCTGACCTCACCTCAGCATTCTCCCCACACTCCCTCTCCGCCAGTCACGCTGGCCTTCTCGCGGTTTCTCCCGGCCTCAAAGGGGCCAGCGCTCTCCTGCCTCTGCCTGGAGTGATCCCCCTGGGGAGAAGCAGGGTTCACGTGCTCATGTTCTCCAGTCTTTATTCAGAGGCATCTTCCTGAGGCCTTCCCTGAACACGCTTTTAAAATTACATCTGCTCTCTCTCTCTCTCTCTCTCTAAAATAAACAAATAAATCTTAAAAAAATGGGGGCCCTGGGCTGGGGGTCTCTCCATGCTTATCCTCTCTTGCCCTCTCCTCCGAGGAGTCAGACCCACACTGCGGTCGGCAAGCTCGCCGAACGCCCTCCAGATACATCACTGTGTGCCTGACCCCAGGCACTAAATCATCTGCTTTAATCTGCTCTCTAGCCCATGGTTTTGGGGAAACTGGATCACTGCATGAAGAGAGGTACAGAGTCCTGACCCCAGTGTGCCAGGAGGAGCCCCAGGAGGCCAAAGAACCCACAACTGGAAAATTAAGCTGTAACCTTCACAGAAGACAGGTGAGTCTATCGTCTGCCTGAGAGGAGCATATTTCTGTGACTCAAGAATGAAGACATTTGTTTAAAGGAGGAAATTCCCAAAGCTCAAACCATAAGGCAAAACAAAATGTAGTTTTGAGAATATCAAATTTAGGCTTTGTGTTCACTGCAGGACAAGGTGACTATATAGTAGCTATCTTAAGAGTGATATTTGTAATTTTTGAAATCAACAAGGGACCAACGTGAGGAATAAATAAGGACAGCCTACAAATCCATAGAAAATGACAAGGATTCAAATACAGAAATGGGCAAAGAATATGAATAGGCAATGCTCAGAAGAGAAAACCCAAGTGGACACCAAGCCTAGGAAGAGATAAAGTTGTTAGAAATTAGAGGGGTCCAAATTGAAATAGCAACAGGACATCACTGGACACTCACCAGACTGGAAAAGTTGGAGCACTGGACAGCACCAGGGGCCAGTGGAAATGTGGGACCCAGGACTTCACTCACAGCCGTGGGGTGTGGATGGGCACAGCCCTGCTGGACAGCGTTCGGGCAATGTTTACTCACACTAAAAACACGCACAGCCATGACCCAGAAACCTCACTCCTGAATGCATATCCATGCGTGCAGGTCCATAAAGGGGCGCAGGTCCATAAAGGGGTGCATGTGGGGACGCTCACTGTGGCTTTGTTGTGGCAACGGTGATCACCAACATACATAATAATGACCAAGACACAGTGCACCAAGTGTCTGCACACAACATCAGACTGCTGACAACTCAGCACCAGTCTGGGAGGACGCTTCTTCCCTGAGCTAGCTGGACAGAGCAGGCAGCCTGAGACCCGTGCAGCTGAGCACTTCAGACAGAATGGCTTGCCAGGGGCCAACGCTCTGACGACAGCAAAGTCAGGGATACGCGGAGGTCCTGCAAATACACATGCCGTGTGAGTGTCCTGGGAGGGGGACACACCGGTGTCACTGAGAGGAGTTTCAACCACATATGCTAAGTCAGAGGTTGCTGAACAGACACACAAACAAAGTGAGGCTGCACACCGGTCTGCTGATGACGATGTCGTGGCCGGAGACTCACAGCGACCTCACCCTATATTCCCCTTAGGGGCAGTGGTCCAGGATTTGCTAATTCAGCGATCGTGGCAACTTTACAGAACGTAACCATCTCGAGCCACAAAAACGGACGGACGGTACCCGCGGCTCCTAGGACGGCCACGCATTTGCCAACACAGCTGGGGCCCAGGCCACGTGGTTCAGAGACTGCCTCCGCGAGTGCCCCACACAGACTCCCAAATACGCCCGAACTTGGTGGTGAAGCAGACCAGCCATTCCAAACGGCACGGTGTGAACAGGAGCAGTGGGAGGATTCGTGCCGGGGGGGGCCTCACACTGTGTGCACCATGGTGACAGCAGACCTGGACGGAGGGGCTGCGGTCACCACGACCGCTGTCCTGTGGCTCCGGCACGCACACGGGGACAGGGTGGGTGGGCTGAACATCGTCTTCACTGGGTCACTTCGGACAATGCGCCTCGGCCCCTGTGTGGGAGGAGCGGCTTCTCGGCCCGTCCTGTGTGTCTCCGGCACCCCAGCCAGTGTGGCCAGACCCACTCACCCTGCCCTCGGGCAGCACTACCCCTCCTGTCCACGTGCGTGTGCGGGCCTGCTCACTGGCCGAAGGAGCCCTTCCCCTAGTCCAGCAGCTCCCGGGCACAGAATGATTACCTGCGTCCACGCAATAATTGTTGTTCTTGCTGTAAGTGGAAACAAACCATTGTGGAAACATCCTGATGCTTTGTATTCGACTTGCATTTCGGTGCTGCTGATGGGAGCGCCTACACCCCAGGTCCGGCACGAGTCTGTGATCAAGAAGCAGGCCCTCCGTGAATGCCTCCAAACCCCAAATTGAAACCCACAGCACTTGACGCTGAAACTGGGGAATGCTTGCATGAACCTCAGCCCCTGAAAAGCACAAGTCTTAGCATGCTAGAATCAATACTCACTCCTTTTTAAAAAAATTGTATATGTATAAAAATTATTTCTAATCCTTTGATAAAAAGAAGGCATTCTTGACCTTTTAAGAGGTCTAAAGCAGCATTTTGGCAAATGTGAGTGCAGTCTGCTTTTGGCTCCTGCTGCATGGTCCAAGGGATGAAGAGTCCTGGTTAATCACATGTTCTTCTGAATCAAATTACCACGTATACCCCTGAAATAATCGCTCTCAAAAAATAAAATTTACTTAACAAGAAAATTACATTGAACATAATGGATTCTTTCTCCAGTGATTCCAGAGTCATGGGTGGATACTTCAGGGTCTCGTTCAGAATGTTAATGATGACACAGGACAATAGTGGCCGGTTCCCTGCGGAGCCTGAATTCTCTAGAGGGGACTTCCCCTACAACCTTGTTATGATCCCATCTTGGAAGCTGGGGGGATCCCGGCAACCATCAGGCCCCCCAGATATCTGCAAGCCACCCCCAACCCCCTCTGCCCTCCTGTCAGTTCCCAGTGTGAACACCACTTCCTCAGATGGCTTCCCAGGTATGCAGTGTGGACAGGCGTCCCCTTGAGACTCTCGTCCAGAGAGGTGGGTCCTCTACCTTCCTGTCCTGGGATTCTCCTCCCGCGTGCCCATCCTGCCCCACCCGGCTGTAAATAGATGGTCCGCTTCTAGCGCCTTGTCAGGCAGGTCCAAGGCCCTGTTCCTGCAACTTCACACCTAGTTTCATGAATAATTTTAAGCTAAGAACTTAAAAGACCTCAGAAGACCCTAGTCATTTGCATGTTTTCAGGCCACATCACGGGCAGAATCAATTTCACAGTGTCTTGTGGCATCCGTCTTTGAGCTTCACCATCACTTCACGGAGAGGTATGTCAAGGAGTGTTTGATGGGCTCTAAATTCAACGATCCCATTCAAAACGGAACTGTGCCCAAAGAGGATTTCCTATAAAAGTCAGAAAACTAACTCCCTAACTGAAAATACCTTTGGGGGCCCCTGGCTGGCTTAGTCCATAGAGCATGCAACTTTTGATCTCGGGGTTGTGAGTTCAAACCCCACGTTTGGTGTAGAGTTTACTTTAAAAAAATGTTTTTAGTAACTTTAAGACCATTCAGAGAAAAAAACAGTCTCATGGATTTTATTTTCCTAACTCACAGTAAACCGTGTGGCCCTCCTGCATCTCTGTGTTCTCTGGGTCCTGTTTGTAGTCCAGAGATGGAGGGGAAGGTCCCACAAGAGGAACGAGGGACCAGGCATCCTGACAAAGGGGACCCCCCCCCCCACTCACGCTCCTCCTGGCCAAACCTCAGGTCACCACCTCACCACGGGCTTCCTAGAACCACCTGAACCTATAAAGTAATTCTGTTCAAACTCCAGATTTGATCTTGTTTGACTCTAATAAAATTAAAGGAAATTCATGCTACATGTTGTCATTTGTGCCCCCAAGCTCATTTAGAACACTCTGTATCCGCATCCTAGGGCTGCCGTAACAAAGCACCACAAGCCAGGGAGCTTAAAACAACACACATTCTTGTCTCACAGTTGTGCAGGAGAGAAGTTCAAACTCAAGGTGCTGGCAGGTCCGCGCTCCCTCCGAAACCTCCAGGGGAGAGTCCTCCCTCGTCTCTTGCAGCTCCTGGTGTCGCTGGCGAGCACACCAGCCCTGACCTGACAGACACGTCGCCTGGCCTCTGCTTCCCTCGGCTCACGCCGTGCCCCACCCCGTGTGCCCCTGCTCCTCCCTCTTCCTCCCCTAGAGCTGTCATACTTGATGAAGGCCTACCCTACGGACCTCATCTCAACTTGTTTCTATCTGTGAAGTCTCTCTTTCCAAATCAGGTCACATTCAGAGAACTACAACATACCTTGTGGGGGGACCCAAGTCAACCTGTGCACATGGTATTAGCAGCATTTACCTCCCCCGTGAAGAAAACTCTGGGCATTACCGTTTTTTTCCGAGAGGAAGTATATTAAAATTATAATGTAATTTAGAAGACATTATGGAGTAATACCATTGGAGAGAGACTAGACTTTCCCCTCACCGTCCTCCAGCATATTTATGTCAGACATCGAGGTCAGACCGTCAGACACCGAGGTCAGACCATCTTCCACCTCAAAGCTTAGCGATGCCTGGTCCCTTGTATTCTCTCTGGCATGTGACAGGCACTAAATAAGTACTTTTTGATTGGTTGATTGCTACTGATCAACTTCATGTTACTGATGTACATACATCTTGCAATAAACAACACAAAATACATATAATGCTTTTCAAAGATATGTATGGTTTTAGGCCTAAATGTTTTTTGTACCAGATCATCGGAGACACCACATAGAAGACAATATGTTTTTCAAAAAGACTGTCTATAAAACCAATTATAATCAAGAACCCTTTGTAAGTGTTGGCTATATTAATCAGGAAAGAACAAAGAGACAATATTTTTAAATTGTAATCTAGAAATCACATGAGCTCTTTCATGTTAAGGCACAGGAGAGCAAAGACAAATATCTTTCTTTTAAACTGCTCATTATTATTCACTGAAGCTACAGGAGACTATCTTGGCAATACGCGCTAATGCTTTCTCAAGAGTCCTCCAAAGCTAGAAATATCTTACCCCAGCATCTATGAGATGCTACTCTCTGGTACGACAAAGGAGAGAAGAAAAACCCCAAGGAAAGCACTGTTTCGTGGGCATGATTAAAGAAACGGACCAAAAATCACATGAAAACGTGGGGCACCTGGGCAGCTCAGTCGGTTAAGTGTCTGCCTTCAGCTCAGGTCATGATCCCAGAGGTCCTGGGATCGAGCCCCACATCAGGCTCCCTGTTTGGCAGGGAGTCTGCTTCTCCCTCTGCCTACCCGTCCCCCGTTTCGTTCTCTCTCTCTCTCAAATAAATAAATAAAATCTTTTTTAAAAAAATCACATGAAACAAGAGTTTAAAGATTATTCTGCTGTCACCGTTCCATATAATCCAGAAAAGTGTTCACCTCCATCATTTCCCTTCTGACTGGTGTGGGGGCCCCGGTGGGGCCTGTGGGGAGCACAGGACATGGCAGGGCAGCCCCCCGGGGAGCCCGGCCCCAGCTCACTGCCTGGGAAGCCTGCCCACAGATACTTCCTCGGATGGGATGTGAGAAGAGGTGAATATTTACTTCTTCAAACTGCTGAGCTACTGGGATAGTCTGTCACAGCTTTTAGCCTATCCGGACTTACAGTTGCTAACATGTAAGAACACCCTTGGGATTCATATACTATTGCAACCTAAGTCCAAACCAATCACTCTACCAAAACTGTATCATCCCGCCTGTAACTTCAGATCTACAGATCCCAGTTAACTGGGGAAACAGTCCAGGGCACAAAAGGAGAAATTCTCCCGGAACTGCTTGGATGCTCCACCCCATGGTTACACAGGCACTCGGCCAAAGGGATGGGCACTTCAGGAGGGTGCTGCGGCCTGGGATAGATCCACAGCAGCAGACCTGGAGAGGAAAAGACGTTAAAAAGAAAAATTCAAGAGAACTGCTGGTTGACTTAGGTAGGGAATGCCCGAAGAGAGAAGGAGGGGTTTAGTACCATGGATAGAGGTCTTGGTTTGTCTGCGGCTCCTTGGGTTTTCATCTGAACTGATTGCTTCCACAAAGAAAAGGAGACTTGACACAAAAGTGTAGCCGTTGTACCACTTAGGTCTACATAGCACCACGCCTAGAAGAGCACTTGCAGTACCTCTTAAAAAATACTGCTGTCGATACATATGCCTCTTCCAAATAGGGGTGACGGAGGATTAAAAGGCTTTGGCTGAGATTTTAAAATAAGATAAGAATTCTTCTGTAACAGCAGAGTCCTGCCTGCCCTCCACGCATTGCTCTCATAACCACGCACACCCCATCATAAGGTTCCTGAAGGGCCCGGGTCTAAGGTATTTACCTTAAAAAAGGACTGCACTGAACTGAATGGGAAGATGACAGTAATGCCTTAAAGTGGATATAAATGGACCCCGTCTTATTACAAAATTTTAAACAGAACGTCTTGGGTTACTCCATGGGAAGTACTCGGAAATCAAAGTCAAACTATGTCTCAGGAGGCTATTCGATGGTCAGGTGAGGAAAGAAGCAAACCTTTAAATGTCATGTATGCTCCTATGTTGCCCTCCTAAGACATACATTGTTTAAGGAGAAACCTCCCAAGGCCCTGCCCTGCAGAGCCGCAACCTGCTGACAGATACCGGGACTGAATGTGGAGTCACAAGCACACGGGCTCCTCCGGATGGGGTGGTTGGGACCTAAAACCATCATTCCAGCAAAGAAGGAAGATTCTTACTTTGTACAAAAACATTTAGAAAATAGCATGTCACTTTCCCCTAAAACTGAACATTCACACTCTCTGTGTGAATTCCTTTCAACAACTCCATCTCAGGTAGGGTGTGTGTGTGTGTGTGCGTGTGTGCGTGTGCGTGTGCGTGTGCGTAAACCTATACACACACATCAACATATCCAGGAGAAACTGGCACATACACTCTATGTGTTGTGAATATGAATGTCTCTAGAAAACAAGTAAATGAATAAATAAATCAGTGGGAGCAGTGCGTGGACCAGTGACCAACCACTGGTGATCTCTACCAAAAGCAAAATGGGAGCGAGCACAATTCTCTGCCCCGCGGCCACTGAGTACAGAACAGCCCACTTTGCAGAGTGACTCATGCCACCTGTGCTCTATCAAGCCGGGGAGTCCTGTGCTAGGTCAGCAGCTAGAACTTGGGATTTTCACTTTATAAGACGCTCCAGGGACACACTTCCTAATGACATTTGAAGTGAAATTGAATATTTGATTTGGCTCCAACTCAATTCTTTGTTTGTGTGTGTATGTGCAAGCACACGCACGTGCCTGCATGTGTGCTCAGACCTGTCCCATTAAGATAGCTAAAAGCCAAAGTGTCATGCATTAGGGTCCTCTGCTGCCTGGCCCCCACAAGCCTGCTGACCACAACTTCATACCCCAATGGGCTGAAGTGCGCGTTGGGCTGAGAGCTTCCTTCCCCACGTGGCCTCTAATAGGAAATGAGCATGCTTCAGGTTCCACCCACATGGCTTCATTTCAGGGGGTGTTGCCCCACAAATGAAGAAAGAGAGCCTTTAAAATCCTTTTAAGAACTCAGCTGACCTTGTGGTCAGGAATCCATTTCAAAGTCAGAACAGCGGCAGGTTCTCCAAATGAGCGGAGAGGTTGGCTGGGGTTCCAGGTGGGACCACAGAAAGGAGGGTGTGCACCTGCTGGCCGGCGGGGAAGCTGGGAGGGTACAGACTGGACAGATTGGAACAGCTGCGTCCAGGGAGCTGGGTCTGCGCCGAGCCACCACTTCGAACGAGCAGTAACTCTAACTCTTGTTTTTAGATAATGCCATGAACAAAGAGACCCCGGGCTTGGCTGGGCTTCACCCTGGGGTGGGGGTGGGGTGGGGGAGACTCTGGACCCTGCAAATGAGATCTCCCAGCAGCAATGACCAGGGCGCTGGCATGACTGTCCCCCAATTGTCCTGCTTTTCTTATCAATAATCTTGAGTGGAAACTGAAGAAAAACGTAATTAACCTCAACGAATGAATCAAGACAGATATAAAAATCAGTCATTAAATAACACTTAGGACATAAATAAATGTTCTTTTTTGGCAAATTTTCTAGGCTGGTGGGTATTTTAAGTTTTACTGAGGAAAACAGATGTAAATTTTACGAACTGGCTGGAATCACTGGAGCACAGAAAACATTTTTCCACAGCTTTCTCTTCCTCCTCCAAATCAACTCTAAGTCGATATGCAGTTCCTATTTGTAATCTAAAAATTGATACAGAGTTCTCTGTGTGTTCTGAGAAATGTTATAGGGCATGAGGACTATAACAATAAGCCACAGCTTCATGTTTGAAATATTAAATCCTGTGGCGTACAATGAGCCCAGAGAGCAGGGGTCCAGACTCCACTGTGTCCTCAGCTCTGTGCTAGAACCAAGACCCTGAGCCCTTGTCCTTGGAAGGAAGATCAAGGATTTAAGACACACACAGAGAAGGAAGAAGTTGGAGTCTTATTTTACACCATATACAAACACTGACTTAAATCAAAGACCTAAACATAAAACCTAAAAGTATAAAACCCTTAGAAGAAAACAGGGAACAGCTTTATAACATTAGATTTGGCAATGTCTTCTTGGATAGGACACCAAAAAAACAGCAACGAAGAAAAAATACATATATTGGACTACTCAAAATGGAAAACTTCTGAGGACCAAAGGCCACGATCAACAGAGTGAAAAGGCAACCCACCGGATGGGAGAAATATCTGCAAATCCCACATCAGATAAGAGGATAGTATCCAGAATGTTTAAAGAATTCCCACAACACAACAGCAGCAACAATAATCTGATCAAAAATGGGCAAAGGACTTGCATAGACATTTTTCCAAAAAAGATCTCCGAACGGTCAGTAAGCACATGAAAAGATGCTCAGCATCACCAACCATTATGGATATGCAGACCAACGCCCACGGGATGCCACTTCACACCCATTAGGAAAGGTACTGTCAAAAAACACCCAGAATATAACAAATGTCAGCAAGGATGTGGAGACTGTAGAACCTTTGGTGGAAATATAAAACAGCTGCTGTGGAGTATCCTCAAAAAATGAAACAGAGAAATACCATGTGGCCCAGCAATTCTACTTCCGGGTATATACACAAAAAATGTGAAAGCAGAAATTGGAACAAATATCTGTACACTCATGTTCAAAGACACATTATTCACAATAGTCCAAAGATGCAAGCAACAAGAGTGTCCATCAGCAGATGAATAAACAAAATGTGGTCTATACATACAACGGAATCTGATTTAGCCTTAGAAAGGAAGGACATTCTGACACCTGCTACAACACGGATGGACCTTGAGAACGTTACGCTCAGTGAAATAAGCCACTCACAAAAGTCAAATCCTGTAGGATCCCACTTACACGAGGCACCTGTCAAAATCATAAGAGACGGAAAGTAGAGGGTGTCTATTTCTATGGGGTGATGGGAGAGACTGAAGAAAGGGGACATGGAGAGTTGTTGCTATGGGTACAGAGCCTCAGTTTTGCAAAATAAAAGATGTTTTCTGGATGGTCAGTGGTGATGGCTGCACAACAGTGTGGATGAACTTAAAGCCACCGAACCGTATAGTTAAAAATGGCTAAGATGGTAAATTTTATGTGCATTTTACCACAATTTTTGAAATATCTCCCCCAAAGAATGACATCACTGGTCCAGAGTATAAAACATCTCTCTCAATATGTGTGCAAGAAAAGAAGCTATACCAAGCTCATAGACATCTTTCCGCAAGGCAATGAAACAAGAGGCACAATGTGGTGAATCCACACCAGTGTGCTTTCTCACGGGTGTGCTTCTGTTGTGGGAGCTGACACGTTCCCTCCACCTGGTATTGTCTCCCTCCCTTCTCGATCCTGAAAGCAGTTCTGGTATGTGGGCTGCTGCCTTAACTCCCTTCCCCAGGCTCCACAGCCATGACAGTCCATCCCGACCCCACGTTGATTTTTACGAACTTTTATTTGAAATTTTGGACATTCTTTCTTCTTTCCCCCTCCCTTCTAGACTAAAACCTTTTCTTGGCCCTTTCCGTCACACTAGAGTCCTGACCACTGAACTCCTCTGGCCAGATGCTCTCTCTTCCTTGGAGCTGGACCATGCCACGCAGTTGGAGTGTTACTTCTATGATGAAAGGCCTCCTTGGAACCACAGCTTTGCCCAGAGTCTGACTGCAGACACTGGGGTATGCCTCCCAGCTCACCAGCCTCACCCCTGCAAGATGGGAGCACAGCCCTTCCAGTGGCTGGGGAATCAAATCCCTGCAAGTCACTGCCCTCAGATAGGAGATCCCCTTCACCCAAGAGCTCGTCCCCTTCTGGGGGGTACCAGTGATGGGGTATAATGACCTGGTCCCTGCCTTCTTGATTAGGATCGGCGAGGCCTTTGCTGTGGCTACATACGTGCACCACTGCTCCTTCTGCCCAGTCTCTCCCCTCACTCCCCACAAGTATGGACCCCGAGAGCACTCCTATGAAACTCCCTCAGAGGCAGGTCTTCATTTCAGAATCCCAGTTCCAAGCAGCCAAAACCAGGAGACCGATCACAGACTTGTTTCCTCAGGATCCTTCCTCAGCTATGTTGGATCCATGGAGGTCACGACCACCGTGCATCTCTAAAGAAGGTGGACTTTCTAGGCCTGGCCAGTAGAAATGAGGACCACACCTCCCACTCGAATTTACCCTTAAACTTCCTTCATGTTTCTAACAACCATCACTCCTCCCCCACCTCTGCCAAAAAACAAAACAAAAAAAAGATCAACTCTGAGGGAAATGAGAACATAGAGCCTTGAGTGCATCCTTACAGGAGCGTCTTCCTACAGGAAAAGGGCTTCACACTTCCTGGTAGGAGTTCTTTTAGGACATACCCCCCCTTTCCTCTTTCCCTGGCTGTATTCTTCCTCGCCTTCCCCATGCCTGGTCATAGCAGCAGAAGGTGACAGAGAGAAACTCCTCCAAAACTGAGAAGGGAAATTACAACAGGAAGCATTTCAAACAAACGATATTCTACCACATACACATACATATATACACACAATCTCAAAATTACATACTACGGATAGGTACATAAAAGATGATAGATAGATAGAGAGATAGATAGAATGATTGATTGACAAACAGATAATAGAAGCAAGTTGATGATGACAATGATAGATAGCTGATAAATAGATATTTAAATAATGGACAGGGGCACCTGGGTGGCTCAATCAGTTAAGCGTCTGCCTTCAGCTCAGGTCATGATCCCAGGGTCCTGGGATCGAGCCCCACGCCAGGCTCCCTGCTCAGCAGGGAGTCTGCTTCTCCCTCTCCCTCTGCCCCTTTCCCCACCACTTGTGAGCGCTCTCTCTCTCTCAAATAAATAAAATCTTTAAATAAGGACAGTCTAAATTAATGAAAACCATGAATCATATATCATGTTTTCTAAATATACACTTATTACTTTCAAGCACACATAATCAAAGGAACTAAAAGCTGGAAAAGCACTGTGGAGCCAAACCGTTTCCATGATGCCTTAAAGAGCAGAATTTATTTATAATGTCCCCATTAAAATGTTTCATTGTAAATAGATATTGCCAACGTATTTGAAAACAGCTTGCTCTTTTATGTAAGACAACTTAATTAGCCTAATCAAGATGCTTCGTGAGGTTTTGCTTCCATGACAATGCAGATCATCCTAACAGCAAACATTTACAGCGTGCTGTGTGCGGGCAGTCAGCCAAACTTTCGTTCAGTATTTCCTAATTTAATCTCACAACTATGAAGTAGACACAAATCTTATCTGCACTAACAGATGATGAACCTGAAGCAGAGGTCACAGAGCGAAGAAGGTGAAATAAATTCAGGGGAGCACAGTGGATTTTCAGGGCAGTGGAACTACTTTGTAAGATATCATAATGATGGATGGATGTCATCATGCATCGTCCATACAGCACCATGCTCGATCCTTCATGCAAACTTTGGCCTTGGGTGACTGTGACGTGTCAATGTATGTTCATCAATTGTAACAAAGGTACCACTCTGGAGGGAGACAGTGATAGTGGGAGAGGATGTGCTTGTGTGGGGCCAGGGACTATTTGGGAAATCTCTGTGCTTTCTGCTCAATTTTCTGTGATCCTAAAACTGCTCTAAAAATAAAAGGGAAAACAATCTGGTGGGACTTCAGTTGGCATTGCATTGACTAGCAAAATCAGTTTGGAAAATGAACACCTTGATAATATTGAGTCTTCTTATCCATGAATATGGTATGTCTCTTTATTAATTTAAGTCTTCTTCAATCTTTCAGCAGTGTTTTTTCACCCAGCGGTAGTTTATAGTTTTCAGTATATAAACTTCGCATAGATTTTGTTAAGATTTATCCCTATGTGTTACAGTCTTTGCAGGCTATTGCATATAACTTAATTTCAACTTCCAATTCTTATTGGTAATATCTAGAAGTACAGGGAACAGGGAGAGATTCCTGACCCCTTCATAGAAGCTAGCCTTTAGCTGCCCCACAGACAGGATCCCTCCATGGTCCTGAGCATTGGAGGGAGCATGAGGCTCCTCCCAGTGTCTTAGGCCTTTGCATCCTGTGAGAGAAGTGCTAGGAGCTGGGTTGGGTCTCCCTCCAGTCATGCCCTGGCCCCGATCTTTCTCACATACCTCCAAGGAAGGCCCATGGAGAGGAGATGCAAGGGAGTGTGGGCTCCTGTATGCCCGGGGCCCCCAGATTCTAAACTGATGCAGAAGCCCACACTCAGCTGTTTTGTTTTTACCCACTTCCATGACTGTTTCTTCCACCTGTTCTCTGCCACAGGTGTAAAAATCATGTCCCAGCCCTATTCTAAGGGGCTTGTCATCCTTTAGGATACAGCTTCCTGGTTGCCTTGCTCTCTGATGGGTTCAGGAAGAGTTATGACTTTGTAGCTCACCTGGCTTTTTCTCATTCTCAAGAACATTTTCTTTATGACTTTCTGCATCCTAAGCAGAACCAGAGCACCAAAGTCTTTTGTTGATGCGGTTTGTTTGCTTGCTTGCTTTGAACCAATAATGTATCCGAGTATCTTTCCCTTCAGAAGTAAAGTTTTCACATGAGAAAAAACAATCAAGAAGCAGAATTTGTCCTAATTTACAATTAACTTAAGACCTCTTTTTAACTCCTGCTTTCAAGGCAAACAAAAATTATGTTGACTCTATTCATAATCAAGTACTCATTGACCAAGGCTCTAGGTTACAAACCCCAAATGTCTGGTAAACAAGGTATGTCTGAGTCATGAACGGAGTACTTTGGTATTTAAAAGCTTCATATGAAGAGGTCAGCAGCTAACGCTCTTTGTTAAAATTAATAGCTAGACATCAATGCCCTGTCCAACAGAGGTACAATTTAGCTGTAATTGATTTTTTTCATGGAAGTAAAATAACGCGGACAGAAGGGTAGGTAGCCCTTAACTTATAAAGTGAGATGCTTTTGTCCTTCCTAATCTAATGGTTTAGGGGAAGGCAGAATGAAAGCCTCCACCTGTCAGTCATAATGGGCACTGTTCTTATGTAGGAAAATGTTAAGTTTGAGGAAAAAAATGAAATATTTAGCAGTGAAATGTATGGTTCATATACTTTACCTAAAAATACTTGAGCAAAAAACACCAACAAAAAGGAATCTACAAAAATATGACTTATTCCACATTCAAAATTCTCCAGTTGCCCCAAGAAACATGTTTTACAGTTGGTTTCTTCAGATCAGGACCCAGCCTGGAAATACACATGACATTGTATTCTGTCTCTTTTGTCCCTATAATATGCAATTGTCCTTCCTGGTCTTTTGCTTCAGACTTGCTAAGAGAACAGACCAGCTGTCCCATAGACAGGCCCACTGTAAATAACAGCACCCAGAGAGCTCCACACGGGGAGCCCGGAAGCCTGTGAATGGGTTACCTTCCATGTTTGAGTTAAGGATCTTGAGATGGGGAGACTATCCTGAATTATACAGATGGGTTTGATTCTGGGGGGAGGCAGGAGGGTCGGAGTCAGCAGATGGGAGAGTGGAAGCAGAGGGCAGGGTGAGCCAAGGAACTCAGACACCTCCAGAGGCTGGAAAAAGCCGGAAAGCTGATTCTGGAATGGAACGCAGCCCTGCCAACACCTAGATTCTAGCACTTCTGACCTCCAGATCTCTAGGCCTTTGTTGCTTGGAACCATGACCTGTGTGGTCATTTGTTACCGTGGCAATCGGAAGCTAACACAACCGCAGCTTGGGCTCCCTGAGAGCTGAATCACAGTGCTCTCCGCCTTGTTGCTTTCTTTGTGTTTTCCCTACGAACTTGGCAGCTTTGTTTAAAGTAACTTTCTGCCTTGTCCTTAGGAATGGTGTGCCTTGTACTGTAATTATCAGTTCTTCTATCCAACAGAAACCCTGAAGCCAGGGGACATGAGTCATTCATCACTACGTCTTCCAAACTGCCTTTTGCAGGACAGTTGTTGAAGAAATATTTCCTAGATAAGTGAATAAATATTTGCTATTCGTAGAGCAACCTTGAAGGAAGGTAAAAGGAGAGGGAATGAACAGGAATGGGGGAATGTGCCATACCTGAGGGTTTAGTTACTTTATATTATTTCCTAAATATAAAACTAAGTGGACTTGCTTCTCGCCTTGTAATAGAGACGTTTGAGTAGTTTAGTTTACCAATTTAAAAACCGTTGCCAATCACCAGGGTCCTCATCAGAGGGAGGCAGAAGGACCACAGTCAGAGGGAGATGTGAGGGCCAAAGCAGACGTCAGAGCAGAGACGTGATCCCATGCCGTCAGCTCTGAAGGTGGACAGGCCAGCAGCCCAGGATGTGGACAGAGATAAGAAAGCGGGCTCTGCCCTGGAGTTCCCACAAGGAACGCGGGCCTGCCAATGCCCAAGCTGAGCCCAGTGACCGTGGGTGCCTGCTCTCCCGAGCCGTAAGATCATAAACTCATGCTGCTTAAAAATAGTAATAACTAAAATAGAAAATGACAAATATCTACCCTCCCAATAGATCATGAGTTGAATTATTGAATAAAATTAGTATTCTCCATACATACAGCAAAATACTTGTGATGGAGAAATGACTATAGATACTAGAAACAAGACAAATCCATGACCTAATGCCAGTCACTTGGAGAAGAAATGATTTGGAAGTCAATGACATTGTTCTCAGAGACTGCCCAGTCTACCGCACTGCTTCTAGAAAAGCCTCTTCTAAGTGTATCTTGCCCTTGTTCTGAGGGTTCCCTGCTTTGGAGACTCCAGGTGTGGCCTGAGGACCAGAAGCACCACACTCCTGGGGAAAAGGCTGATTAGAAATGCACTCTCTCAGCGCCCCCCCCCCCCCCCCCCCCCCCGAGACCAGCTAGGCCAGATGTGCAGCTTTATCAGACTCTCCAGGTGACGGTGAGACTTCCGAGTGAGCACGCCCTGTCAGGGAGCAGGCCGGCCTCTGCCCTCTCTGCCTTCCTCCAGACCTGAGCACAGCTGGGGCAGCCCGGGGACGCGCTGGGGGGCAGCCCAGACCCAGGGAACAGAAGGCTGCACGCGCCATGACAACCCAACAGCAATACAGAGGTACAGACTCCCAGGTCCGCAGGGTCTGTCAGCCACGCTCGTGATGCCTACTACCAACCGTCTTCCAGTTTTCCATAGTGAGCATGCCGGCTTTTCATAAATACGGCCGAGCCGCTTCACTGGTCACGAAGGATGGAGCGCACCGCCTCCCCTTATTTGAAAAGAAAGCTGCACAGTCCCACTCCTCCCTGTCTCGTTAAAGGTGTCTGCAAGACCGAGCCCCTGACGCGGCCTTCTGGTCACGGAGGCCGCCCCGCTCTCTGGGAGGCAGCGGCCGTGGGGCCCGTCAGGTGTCGGGAAGGGGCAGAAGGCGCAGTTTCCTAGGCCTGCAGGAAGGCGAGATGAAAGCCCAAGAAAGGAGCCCAACTGCAGAGCAAGAAAATGAAGAGCCTATGGCTCTTTCGACACGCGTTGTCCCCACCACGCTGGCTGCCCCTGGCCCCCCGGAGGCACACCGCAGTGAAGTCAGAAGAGGGCCCGGGATGGGGGCCTCGCGGCTGAGAACAGGTGAGGATTTCTGCAGCATGTGTCATGACCTGTGTTTTATTCCCTCCTCCTGCTGCCACGTAAGCATCATCCCCCATGACCACGCTCCAAGAGGGACAGCGACTGACCGAGGGGGAGCGTTGTGCCGGCAGTGGTCGGGTGTCTGAGGCAAAATCACCCCAAAACGTGCTCCCATCCCAAACTAGGCACCCCCACCACCGGGAGCTTGGGGTCGCCCAAAGTCAGAGGGAGCCCCACATGCTGCTTGGCTGGTGTGGAAGAAGAAATTGCTACAAACCTAGTCAGTGTACACACGTGGGTTTTAGTTCATGCCCTAAAAAGCAGGGTCTGCGCCAAAGACTTTGAGCCCCAGACCCATGAAACCAAGAAAACTGAGTTTCTCAAACATTGTATTTGTTATGGGTTGAACTCTGCCCTCAAAATCCTAAACCCCAGGACCTCAGCACATGACCTTATTTGAAAAGAGGGTCACGGCAGACATAATTAGCTAAGAAGTAAGTCATCAAGTTGGGTGGGCTCTAATCCAATGTGATGGACTCCTTGTGTAAAGACACAGGGAGAACATCCCGTGAGGACGGAGGCAGGGACCCAGCCACGTGTGCGCAAGCCCGGGAACAGGGAGATGGCCGGCAGCAACACCAGGCTCGGGAGGCGCCTGCAGTGGGCTCTCCCTCCCCGCCTGGAAGGAAGCAACGGCTGGCTCCTTGAGGTCAGCCGTCCAGCCTCCAGAACCGTGGGCATAAATGTGTGTTGTCTGAGCCCCATCTGTGGAGTTGCCACAGCAGTCTGGGAAGGAGCCCCGGATGCCTGGATGCCGTACCCGGGCAGCCTACAGAAATACCTGCTGGCTGTGCACTGCACCAGCCTCCCTGAGTCTACTCTTCTCACATGAGCTCCAAGGAAGGGTCCCGCTTAGAAATCCCCACGGCCTCCCAGAAAATCCAGAGTAACACCCAGAGACCTGAGCCGGGTCCCCACGGCCCTGCACCCTGCCTTCTCCACGCTGGGCTCCCATGCTCCCCGGGCTGCCGCACCCACCCGTGCCTGGAACTGTCTTCCCCACGTTCCTTAGCTGGTGTGTCCCCTCATTCAAGTCCCAACCCAAATCCCACCAGCTCAGAGGGGACTTCTCCACGCACCCCTCTGCTGACGTGGCCCCCCTCACTCTCCATCCCCACTGCTCTCCCTACACCACTTGGAATGGAATGGTCTCCGTTAGTTGCTTGTTTGAAAGAACACTAAAACGGAAGGTCCATGCGGCAAAGACTTTAGTCTGTCTCTGTTATCTGAGTCACTGAGTCCCAGGAGCCTGGCACAGCGCCAGGCACACAGCCTTCACTCAGACATTTGCCGGGAGAATTAAGGAGGAGGGAGGGTGGGAGGAGGTGGGGGGAGGGGAGAGCTGGCTCCCGCCAGGCGTGCACCCAGGGCCGGTGGTCCCCCACACCCCCCGAGACCCTCATCATTTCGAGAAGAAGCTAGAAATCACCCTCTGGTATTTATCCTATTACTCTGGAAACAGGCGTTTATGTGTCTGAATCCTCAAAGATTATGATTTCCTGAAGAACAGGAGGTTTTACTCATGTTTCTGTCAAGCCTAAAATAGACAGTAGATGCTCCCCAAACTAGGTCTTCACAGAGACTTCGAGTTCTTTGCATATAAGTTGCACCCACCGTTTGCTCCCTTCGTTCTGGGGAGGGTGGGATTCGGGGTAGGGCCGAGGGACGCGAGCCCCCCACCGGCACCCAGGGAAGCCGGGCCAGGACAGAGATGGAGGGCAGAGGCGCTGCCGACGCCCGGCTGGCTGCTTACTCAACACGCATTTGGCACTGAGGGGTGTTTTGGTACTACATCTTGGAGAAAAATATGTCTTAATGATTCCCTAGAGAGGTTTATGACTCACATAAATTGCAAAGTCTGTGTCTCCGCACCCAGCTCATCTATGTTACACGAGTGTAGTTCTGCTGTTTTACTCTTTATTCCCTCAAAATATCTGAACGGTCACACACTACACAATTTTCCACCTGGTACTTTGAATTTTAGCCCCACAAATAGAGCATTACTATGGAGGATTCAGGTATCCTCTCTTACCACAAATATTCAAATTATCCATCTGAGGTTAACAGAAGATAAGGAACTTTTGTAATTCTTGGATGTTCTGGTACACATAGGAACTAATTCCGTATTTTCCCACTTTGAAGAGAGCGGGAGAGAGAATTCTGAAAAGAGGAAAGGAGAAAGAATCCCAGTGTGACAGTATAGAGCCCACGAGATCCCCCACAGCCCCGGGAAGCACGGACGTGGCCGCAGGGACGCTGCCCGAGGCCTCCCGTGTGTGGGCCAGGGAGGCACCTGTCACCTTGCTTTAAGCCCAGGGGAGAAGACAAGCCACAGCGTCTGACCGGGGCCCTGACCCCATTAGCCAAAAAGCCCTGAGCCACCATCAGCTACAGCAGGGGGATCAGTGATTCTAGGATGAGAAAGTGCAGCAGCGTGAACAGCTTTGGCTTGAAATTCCCTTATTTGTTGGCTCTGCATTATACTGAGCGAATCACAGCATTTTTGGCGCCTCAATTGCACCACCTGAGAAACCAAGGGAAGGTAAGGGACCTCCCTCCCACCTCTCTGCGGCTTAGCAAGGACGGAAGGGGATAGGAAATCAGATTCGCGTTAAAAGGCAGCGTTCTTATTCCAGCGAGTCACCGGCCTTCCTCTCTGGTGCGACTGGTGCGCTGTCCTTCCCTGGGGGCTCAAACACAGGAGGCCCTGGACGACGCCCCACACTTGATCTTAGGGCTTCTTTTAAGCCCTGCTCTGGGCTGAAGTGCAGCTTTTTTTTTTTTTTTTTTTTTTTTTAAGATTTATTTATTTATTTAACAGAGAGAGACACAGCGAGAGAGGGAACACAAGCAGGGGGAGCTGGAGAGGGGGAAGCTGGCTTCCCGCGGAGCAGGGAGCCCGATGCGGGGCTCGATCCCAGGACCCTGGGACCATGACCTGAGCCGAAGGCAGACGTTTAGCGACGGAGCCACGCAGGCGCCCTGAAGTGCAGCTTTGATGAGTGTTTGCTTCGCGATTTAGCAGCCACCTGGCCATGGATATTGCTGGCTGTGACGGACGGGTCAGCACCCTCGGCCCCGACAAGCAGCGTCTTCTTTATGTGACCAGCCACCACCTCCGCTGCTGGCCTGTCCCCCGCGGCTGCCACGAGGCCCCCGCGGCCGCCTGCTCGTTCACACGGGCTCCAGCCCGGACACAGGCCGTGCGGGGAATTTGCTCTGCTTGCCCAAACATGGGCCCGCGTTGCCCCCGGACGGGGTGTTCAAAGACAGCGCGGCAGGGTCCCCGGGGGCCGCGCAGGGCTTAGAGAATGTTCCCGCCAGCACCGACGAGGCAGTCCTTGTATCGTCAGAGGGAAAGCCCCTCAGGAACGGGCCAGCTGCTGGCTTTGTCACGGAAGCGGAAAGCCGAGCGTCTCGGCCGCGGACCCCGCTGAGGCCGGCCTCCCGGGGCCAGGGGTGACGGGCGCGAAGGCCCGGTGGTAACGGGACGGCCCGCCGCGGGGCTGGGCCCGTGGGAAGAGCCGGACCGCCGGTCTCGTGGGGATGCTCGCAGAGAGCTACCGCCGACTCATCCAACGGTGTGCTGCAGCGACTTCCCTGCCGAAAGGGCCCCTCTTCCTTCACTTCTGCCCCAGTGAGCGCGAACACGTCGTGCGGCCGAGCCCGCCGTGTCCAAACACGGATGGGCTTTTCCCCGGCTCAGCCCACGACCCTCCCTCCAAATACATTCTGGTCACAGCACCTTCTCCAGAGTCTCCCTAAGGACCGAATGCATGCCTGTGTTTGGCTGGACAGAAAAGCGGTAAAGCAGTACGAACATAAACGGGCTGACGGGGTGGGGGTGACGTGGCTGACACCAGCTTCAGGAGACGTGACGAGCACCCGACAGGCCGGCAGAGAATGAGCAGGGCTCGGAAGACCATCCATCTCTGTTCCAAACTGCTAACTCTCGCTTTAAACTGTAATTGCTTTGCTCTTAATTGCTTTATTAGTTCTGAGGCTTCATTACTCTTCTTGTCTCATTTCTATTCAAACCAGTTTGGATTGTTCCTTCTTTCTTTTTTTAAAGGAACAATGGAACTCTGTCTAGATCCCCAGGGCGAGACAGGTACGAGATGATACGCTGGAACCTACAGGTGATCCGGGTGGCTCAGCCCCGACCCGGGTGACATCCCACTCTGACGATGACTTTAGCCCAGAGGGTTCTGATAACACTTTTGGGTTGTTCTCTCCTTCAAGCATGAAGGGCCCTCCATGCTCCCCCAAATCTCTTCCCTGGCCTTGCTCGAGCCTCGCTCCCCAAGCAGAGAAATCAAGGGGTGCAAGCTGGAGTTGCTTGGAAGTCGGGCTGCCGGTCACTAAAGGAGATCACACTGACAGAACATCCTGCCCCAAATAACCGCCATTGGTCCACCTGACCCCCGAGGAGAGGCCAGGGGCCAGGCACAGAGACTATAACTTCAAGCATCCTCACACGGGCCGCAGGAGTTGTCTCCTCTGCCCTGATACCCCCCTCTGCCCCCCACAGAACTCTCCACCAAGTGGAAGCTGACCTCAGCGGGCGCCACCCCCCCCCACACTCTGTTCTGCCTACAGATGCCAGAATCTCTGCTATCAAAACCCGGAGCAGAAGCTCAGGGGGACAGGGAAACACCCCAGTCATCTTGAGGAAATAAAGTAAAACCATGCTAATATGGAGAATAACTTATCTGGGCCTTGTTTCTAAAGTCGACGAGAAAGTGGTCTTTATTAATAAACATAACCCTGATACCTAAGCACTTTAAAAATGCATACACCGAATTCCAATACTTTTCACAGGTTGTTCTGTGAAATTAGGAACTTGTCTAAAACAACAGCTGTGTCTGTGATCCAGAGACGGAAGGGTAAGGGTGGTGCAGGGACGCGGAGTCTGGGGCTGAGCGGTGCTTAGAGGCCTGGCTTCGGCACCCTGGCAGGGGCCCTCTCCTTCCCGCCTCCCCACACCACTCACCACACACCACTGCCCCCAGGGACCGATGATGGGGCTCCTGTGTGGAGCCCCAAGGGGTTTCCCAGACACCTAGGCTCAGTCACCCGTGGATTAATCCTGCAGTTTGCGCCCAAGCGGAGCATGTGATTCTGCAGTCAGCCGTGCACTCTGGTAGGGCCCTAAGTTCTCACCTCCCACCCAGCTTGGCAACAGGTAACCTGCAAAAGGAGACAGGGAACAGGAACGCAAACCTCACAAAGCAGGCGCCTCCCACACATTCATGGGTCAACTCTCTGCTCCCGGATTTCCCTTCCACAACTAACTGTGAGTCCCTCCCAATAACCCCTGAAAGACACAGCTGAAGAAATACTTCCTGACGTGATCAGCTGAGGGGGCGCCCCGGGTAGGGGGAAGCCTTTCCCCCTGCAGTGGTGAGGGAGCGGCACGTGGCACTCACACCCACTTCCCGTCTCACTGGCGATCTTTATTCAAGACGTTCTTCCATGGATGGAGCCATGACGTGAAATACACCTGGACGAGAACCACACACTGAGATATTTATACATAAGATGTCCCAGGTGTGTTCTGTGCTTTAAAATGTATCCCTACGAAGGAGATGCCACACAAAATCGCCGAATCGGAGTGACCACAAGGCCACAGTGGCTCCTGAGTCCTCTCCCACGTCCCCTCCCGCGTGCCTCCAGGAGGCGCCCACTTTCCTAGTCGGACACCATGTTCTGCCCAGAGGGCGTCAATAAATATTCTTGACTGAATGAATGAACCGTTGTTGATGTGAATTATTTTTTTTCCTAAATAGGGTCTTTCATCATCATACACGTCAGACTGGCCAACGGTGTGAAACTTTTCTGCTCTGACTTCCCTCCCGTGTCTGAGCCATAAATCCTTCAGTTACAAGAGACCCGGCAGTTCCACCCTGAAGGCCCAAGAGGATGCACAAGGAAGCGCTTGCTTCCCACTGACCCTCAGACAGGTGTGAAAACATCCGTCTGCTGCGGCTGGACCTGCATGCTGCTTCCAGCATCGTCTATCAGACACATCAGGAAGCAGCCCGTTATGTCTCAGGCTCCCCGCAAACACCACGAACCTGTCACATAGCAACATTGCGTCCTGCAAACTACTCCTAAAACTTGTTTGGAAATTCTTCTGTCGTTTATTAAAAGTCAAAGTTAAATTGATATTCTACCATTGGGAAATAGTAATAATTTGCTGTGTCTCACCTCCCATTATCAAAAATAACTTTAAAGAGGTGGAATAATTTTACTGCAACAAATCAGCACCTGCATTTCCACCCAAAATGTTAAGGATAAGACACCCTGAGACTAGGAGATCTTAGGAAATAAATATTGTGAATGAATTAAAAGATTTTCTGTTAGTCTGTTAGGGGTGCCCGGGTGGCTCAGTCAGTTAAGCGTCTGCCTTCGGCTCAGGTCATGATCTCCGGGTCCTGGGATCGAGACTGTGTTTAAGTGAGGAGTCGGCTTCTCCCTCTGCCCCTCCCCCGTCTGTGCTCATGCACTCCCTCTCTCTCAAATAAATCATCTGTTTCTAAAAAAAGATTCTCTGTTAATTGCATAAGCACTTTCGAGCACATCCTGTCACACAGTCGTGGCGCTCAGGGTGGCCCTACCAGAGAAAGGGTCGGCCCCAGCGGTATGAGCTCTGCGCTGTAGAGTTTCCTGAACCGAGCTGCTAACAGTACCACAGCAATCTGCCTGCGAGGAACACACCGAAGGTTTCTGGTGATCAAAATTCCCACAAAAGCCTAGCAAAGTGGAAATAAAAGTGGCAGTCAGGCGTGGCTTGGTTTCTCTGAGACCCTGGGCGTTGGACCTTGTTAGTCGGCAAGGAGGGCCCCCTTCCTTACCCACTGGCCCTCCTGGGGACCTGGCCAGTTGTCTGTCCTCTCAGGGAAGTAAGTCTCCGGCTCGTAAGGCCATTTGGCCTTTCACCTCCGTGAAACCGGCCAAAACAGGGCTACACCTACTCTCCCAGGGCAGGCAAGCACACCCCAGGCCAAACGTTTTGTTCAAGAACGCTGGAAGCGCCTTGCCAAGCCAGGAGCCGAGCCGGGCTGCTTGCAGAGCAGAGCTGGAAGGCCGCCGGCTAAAGATGAGGCCGCTCTGTGCTCTTTCTATTTAACCAACATATCATGCCATGTGATCATAAGATCCGGTGGCACCGGGCTGAAACTGCAGATTGGCGGGCACGCATTTCGACAGACGTGAAAGACAGTTTTTAGCATCCGAACGGACCATTTTGTAAAGCCAGCAATGCTCACTGATCCACCCCTCCCAGCTACCGGAACTTCCCAGCTGTTTTATAAAAAGCAACAGAATTGCACATCTTACAACTTTTATGCTTCCAAGTGGTGCATCACTGAGCAACTCAGGAAATGAAAGCTGCTTAATTGCCTTGTCAACCTTCCCCGGCTACAGTGGCCGCGGAGGGTACTTCTTCACAAGCGGTCAACGTGTGGCTGCTTCAACAGGATCCCTTTCCTTTCCTTTGGCTGTGAGTCCCCTTTGGAATGTAGCGCCTTCCTGTCCCAGGCCCCTCAGAGCAGGGCTTGCTGGCACCACAACCTCTCCCATGACCTCGGCGGTGGTCTGGACCTTTCTGCTCCCTTGAGGGCGAACCCGGTTTCCTGCCGCCCAGGTCAGGCACGTGCCCCACACAGCGTGGAACCCAGGCTGACATGGCCAGTGACAGCTAATGCCCTTGGCTCTTCCCCACTCCACGCCCCTGCAGGGTGTCCACCCCACAACCCCCATCTCCCCTCCCAGCCTCCTCTCCTGACCTGCTCCCCACAGAGGGGCGCTTCCCTACTCTGCTCGCGCGGGGCTCCAAGAGCACAGCCTCACGCGTGTTCAGAGGCTGCAGCGCCTACCTTCCAGCAGGTGAAATTATGTATCACTTTGGTGCCCCGGCTGGTTATTCCCCCTGCCTGTCTTTATTGGTGATAATTCGCCATCTCCCTCGGAAAAGTCCGTGCCCAAAAACTATGCCGTTTACCTTGGTTTGTGATTTTTCTTCCTGTTTCGTGCATCCCTTTTGAGGGAAATGTACTGACTATCATATACACAGCATACATGTGTGCATGTATGTGTTTGTGTAGGTGTATGTTTACACACATATATTTCACTAAAATAACGGCTCATGGGCTGTTAATTTCAAACTGCCGTTCCTCCCTCCACCCCACCTTCCTCCCCAAAGAATCAGGCTGTAATAAAACATGTATAATTACTTCTTCCACGGTATCTTCGATGGTGGGCTCCGAGTCCAGGTTAAGATCCTCCTCGGCGGTCTGACAACAAAGATACACATTGAATGGCATTAGCATGGCAACACTCTTGTAGAGAGCGTCACACCGGTAATCAATACGAGGGCAAACGAGCCATTCCCTATTAGCGCAGCAGAACAGGACCACGAAGCCAAGGCCCCTTCCCACCTGCGTCTGCTTTTGAAACCACGTGCAGCTCCAGGCAGGAAATGGATCTTTCCATAACAGGCCGTGAATAAAGCACAGAGTGTTTACATCCACAATTGTAAATTACTCCATCAGCCAAGCCTGTGTGACTCCAGCCACAAGTGAAAGCAGCAAGTGATTTACTGATTTATGTAACTCCCTGACCAGCAAGGCAGGGGCTATGGATTCGCGTGGGGGCTCAACGACTAACAGACAGAAACAGAGAAGTGACAAATGGAAGGTGTTTGCGACCATTCTTGTCTGGACGGAATCTCTCAGCTGATGCTCAGAGAAATGACTTAACTCGGACAGAGTCAAGTTCCTGGCCCATAAACACATAAAGCAGAGTGTTTCTGTAGGATAAGGCCTCACCAGGAGGGTCTGGGTCTGAGTCTTGTTTACTGCATCATGACTTAAAGCAAACTGCTTAACCTGGGCCTCAGTTTCCCTATACACGTCTGGAACGTGACAGCATCTACTACTGAGGGATGTGGAGAGGGCTCAGGGGAGCAGCGCCAGCTGGCTCGCAGCACGGGCACCATCGCCCACCACAAACCCCAAGCCGCCTAGGTCCCTCACGTCCAGGCAGTCTGCTCTTGGATAACCAGCAACGGTCAAGCTAGACCGTGAGATGCTGGGGAGTCCTATTTGATCTGCATTGTTTAAAGACGGGGGCTTTTCCTTTCTTTAATGCCTGATGACATCCCAGAAAGGAAGGTCATGTTTATTCCTTTAAAAGAACACGAGAAGGGGATGAATGGGTCAGCGAACCCCTTCCACCACCACCTTACTCATCCTGTCTCGCATCTTCTCACCTTCCCGCCCCCCCCCCCCCGGGGCATGCCCTTGGCCACGATAAAGCCTGCTGAGAGCCACTAAAACATCAGATGTCTGCTTCTTTTTAAGGCCAGATTCTTCAGGGATTTTCTGGAGGGCCCAGTTTTTAATTAGCATACGTTTCCTTGTCAATACATCTCACTAACTGGTCAAATATACCACCCGAAATATTTCAAAACAATTCATAAAACCGCAAATACTCTCCCTCGATAATCAAATGAATTTCCCCCATCTACGTGCTGAGGCAAAGCCGGTTTATGTAAAGATAACGGTGTGTCCAGTACAGTGAGCCTCAAACCCAACCCAGGCCAGTCCAAGAAAACAAGGCAAGGGGAGAGCGACTCCCAAGTTAGAGTAGAACTGGAATCCCAGAGTGTTGGTCGCCAGCACTGGGAAACCAGTCATCAGTCCTGTTAAATTTGTGCAAAAGCGAATCACAGAATCACTTGCACCGTATAGCAGATGCTCTTATAGGAAGAGCATGTGAAACTTCTCACGCAAGGATTTTGTAATATTTAATTTGGAGTTCAGAGGCCAAATGTATTCCATGTGTTTTGCCCAATGTCTTGACATGTGAGCTATTTTAGTATCACACAACATAAAACATGGGCAAACCTGGAAAGCCAAATGAGCCTCTGAGTTCCAGAGCAGACAGATCTCCCATCTGCGTGGATTCAGAGGACTCGCCCGGACCCGAAAGACTTCGGGACTTCACAGTTAATCTTTCCAGAAAAAGCTCTGATTTTCTGGGTTCCAAAGCAATGGGATTGGATGCTCTAGCTCCATAAAGCATACTGCAGAGGGTATACGATCCTCAAACATTTACCCAGGAAGCTTGAAGAAAATTTCTTTGGCTTTGGGACCATCTACTTTAACCAATTTTCGCGATTTGTTGTGGCCTATACATCAACCTCAAAAACTTTTAAAATCTGCCCTCTAAATGGGGTGGCAAGGCAGTGCTGTCTGTGACATATTTGAAAAACATGACTATATTCACTGCTGGTCCATTTTCGGTCGATCTCAGAAATATTTCCGACACCAGTGGCTCCTTAGAGCTTTGGTCAGTAGCAGTGATGTGAAGTCTGGAGCCCTTTGAGAAATTCTGCAAAGCCCCTTCGCTTCCCCACTTCTGTCCTTTCTCTGCCCCAAAGCCAAATCCTCCCCCTCTTTGTGGGGCCAAGCAGTGGGGGGGCTGGGAGCTGGATCTCCACCACAGACATAGTTCAGATTACTAAGAGGGCTTCAGAAAGCACCAGGAAGTCGGAGAACTCCTGGCTAATCGTACTTAATTCAATTCATTCATTCACTTTCTTTAAAAACTCAAATCTCTCTCAAAAGAAAAAGAAAAAAAAATAAAAAAGAGCCCTGAATTAGCAATCCTTGTAAGTGAGAGGCTCTTTCTAAGGCACTGTCTTGGACGCCAGGAACGACATCCTGGGCAAACAGAATAGTCAATGACAGTAAAGAGCTGGGGTGTCACCTCTCTAGACTTGGGTGCTTGTCAGCGGCAGCAATGGCACGATCTTCCGTCAAAAAATAGGCTTCATACTTATGCTGTGCTCTGCCACCTCTGCTGAACATCAATGTATAGTACAAGCATTAAGTTAGTCTGGCTCCCCAAAAAAGTACTTTAAAACACTAAGTAAATTCTCTGCTAAAACAGAATCTCCCATTCAGTTTAAAATTGTTGCATGAATGTCTCAACATAGAGGTTGTGCATATAAACATAAGTAACATTTAAAAGAATTGAATTTACAGATATGATGCTGAGATAGGAGATAAGACAAAAATTAAAGCTTGGATTTAGTAAACATTTAGTAAGTTCTTAGAATTTGCCATTTGGGAAAAGCAATTTGAGTTGCTAGAGCCACCGCACAGGTATGTCTAATAATCCAGCAGGTAGTCTAATAATGGGCAAGGGGTGCTCTCATAATGCATAAGTTTGAGGAACTTACCCTTCACGGGTAAGGTGTGTTGATCATCTATAATTCAAATTAAGGAAATCAAATTCTATGGACCAGACTTCCAGAGAGTTCCAGGTCCCTGGGGAAGCATGTAGTTAAACAGTATCAGAGGTGACACCCACCAGCCAGCCCTGGGGAGGGGCCACCAACACTTTCATTTCATTATCTTTTCTCTTTATTTGTAACAGCTCCTCTTTATTGAAAGGCACACACACTATTAAGACTGCATTATCTTCATGCCTTCTGTTTCTTAAGAAGTCATCATTGTTTTGCCCCTGGTTTCATCCTCCGCTGTAGCAAATGGAGTTCTTATAATGTAAAGCCACTTGTTGAAGGAAAATCACAGGGATGCAGATTAGTTTGGAAGCCCGTGAAGACTTCCAAGATACACACACTGCTCAGAAAGCATCCTGAAGTTTGGTTTAAGAGCAACAATTTCTTTCTTCAACGCATTAGCTTTCATTCATTTAATTTACACCCCACACAATGCCCCGTGTGTGGGGGGGCACCTATATACGTAATGTTTATATGCATGCACACACACGCATGTATCCATAGGACACGACATATACAGCTCTGCACACATTAAATATTCAAGTTTCTGTCACATAAAAGTCCCCAGTAAATATGAATCCATTCTACGAGACATTCCGCGAGCCGCAGTTAGGCTCCTGCAGAATGCATTCTTCTCTCCTTGGTACTCACCTCTATTTCCATGGGCTCCACCTCGATCTTTTTCCATAGCTCCAGCAGCTGTGCAATCGGCATTTTTTAAAACTTTCCTTTCCGTCTAATCAAGTACTGGGAGAGAAGAAGCAGGGGCACCGAACAGTGCAGAGAGGGGGCAGAGAGGGTGTCAGCGCCCGGGCAGGGGCAGGCGGAGCGGGGAGAGGGGCCCGGGGGTGGGCGGGGGGCCCGGGGTCTGCAATATGGCTGCGGGGCGAGTCGGCTGCGCGCGGGGCTGGGGCTCCCGCCGCCGCGCTGGGCCGACGAGCAGAGCCCAGACCCAACCGCGAACCTCACTTGCAGCCTCCGCGCGGCTTCCCGGCCTCGCCCCTCCCCCTTCCATTGCCACTCCCTCTTTCCCTCCCCCCACTATTTTACCTTAATTGGCTCTAAATGATGGGTGCAAGTTGGGTCTGAGGATGCTGCTGCCATAGAAACTGCATAGCAACCAAGGGCTGGGAAGAGGGGAAGCGAGGAGGGGGCCCTGCGGCAGACTCTGCCCTTCTCCCTCCCGGCGCGGCACACGCGCGCGCACACACACGCGGGCACACACACACATACACACACACACACACACACACACACACACACCCCTACACACACACCCCTTCCCTCGCCAACCACTCCCTAAGCCCCACGAGACCCCCGTTAGCCGGACACGAGGGGATGAGGCAGGAAGCCAGGGGCAGGGGAGCGGCTTTTCCTGCTCGGATACTGAAGAAAATCCTGGTGTCGGAACTGCAGCGGACCGGGCAGCAGAGGCAAGGCCTCCCGCTTCCTCCCAGCCGCCCTCCCCATCCCGGGCACTGGGCGCCCCGCAGGAGAGCAGCAGGGCCAGGCCGCAGGACCGCGCGGCCGGGGGAGGGGGGTGGGGGGGCAGCAGGTGCTGCGGCCTCCGAGGCCCCCGAGGCCCCCGCTCCCTGCGCGCCGGGCGGTCCGGCTCCAGCCCCCTCGCCTGGGCGCGCGATCCTGGCCGCGGCGGCCCAGCCACGAGGCGGCCGAGGCTTGGAGCGAGGCGGGGGGAACGAAAGCAAAATGGGCTGGTTAAACCGCCAATTACAGCACCTGTCCAAGTCAGGACAAGAGTTGGGGGGGAATATTAATTCAAACAATGTACGGTCAGTCGTTTACCAAGTTCCAGGAAGAATGTTGTGCGCATCTTGCACATTTTCTCATATAACTTCCATCTAATGTGGATTTAACAATCCGGTTTCATAGATGAGAAAATCCTGAGGCTCACAGAGAAGGAACGTGCCCGAAGGGACCCACCCACAGGGCAGGACCGGAAATGAAGGACTGGTGATCCCAATTTCTCTCGGGAGGGATCAGGACGTGTGCGTGTCTCAAGGGGACATTTCCATCATCGGCTCCTTCTCATTTCTCTCCCAGAATAAAAGATTCATCTCCCAGGCTTCTAAGTGCTAATCTGGTGTTTGGTCCCCTCTTTTGGGAAACAGTGTTAAAGTCGAATACCTCTATTCATTTCTACAGCAAATTCCTTTACCTTTGAGAAAAATATATAAGAAAATGGCTTGCTGCTTCCAAAAATTATCAATCCCTTTGTCTTTTTCGTCTTTATAAAGTCACTAAGAAATCCAGTTGCTTACAAAACAAAAAATAATAAACTAGCTCAAATCCCAGATACTTCATATTTCAGAGCAAATAGAGTTAACAGGAGAGGCTCCATTCCATTCTTGGTGTTGATTTAGGAGGCACTTTATCTATCTACAAAATCAGGCCAGTGAGATCGTGAAAATTAATTCCATCCAAAATAAAAATAATAATGGTGTTTTCAAAGCACTCGCTGATAGAGCAAAGGATTTCAATGTGTTCACTCTAATAAGGTAACCTGGGGCATAGGGTAAGAGGTCACAGATTAATAACATAAAATGAAGCGATATTTACATAATAAAAATAGGGAAATCATTGACATAAAAATAGTGCTGGTGGGATGTCAAGCTCGTTTTACCTGAACGACTGAGAACATGGAGCCCCGAAAGGCAGTGGGAAGGGAAGTGAAATTGAATTCCTTATTGGGTGTTTATAAAACTTCCACGTTCTGGAATTTTCCACCAGCATTCCGAGGTAGGCAGACTGAAGGGAAACATCATCCTTTTGTTTGGGGAAGGACTATGGAGAAGGACGTTGGTTGGGACCTCCTGTGATGACCCGCCAAGCCCCCTGCCTCCCACTGAGGAGGACAACCCTCCCCAGGAGCCCAGCCTCTGGCTGATGTGCTGGAACCTTACCACAATCAGCTGTCATCAGACACAAAAGAGCTCTTATTAAAGGCATATCTCTAGGAATTGCTGAAAATACGGTTCACGATTCAGCCTGATGGCCGTTTTTAAACTTTGCCGATGTCGCACTGACAGAGGCACCGAACATCATTCAGCCCTTCCACAGGTGAGGCAAAGGAGCCAGGAGTGCTGACGGACTCGTGGAGACAGCCAGACAAGACGTAATCCGGGAGCTCTGGAGTCACATTTCGGGGCTTAATCACTGTGCACCGGTGCCTTCTGAAGCAGCCAAGATGAGTATTTAAAAATGAACAACCACCTCTGGTGAGTTACCTCTGTACTCATTTTTAAGCCTGTGGCACTTCCCTGGGGACAACCTGCCCAGACTCAGCACCAGGTGTGCAGGACAGAGAAGAGATAGGACCATGAACACACACTAACTGCAAGACCAAAAAATAAAGCAAAATAAAAAAGACAACTTTCAAAAAAACATAATTGACCCAGGAAAGTATTAGCCACATCTGAGAAGCTCACATGGCGTTAGGAGGCATGAACAATTAGTGAAGAGAAAGACAATTTTTCGGAAAGGAGACAATGGTTCTCTCTGAATACCTTAAAGGATAAAGCTTCAAATAAAGGACTCAAGAAATCATGTGCGACGGGGTCAGAGTGTTCAATCAAATCCCAAGAAAACTTGAACAACATTTTCAACAGGATTAACACCTCCAACAGCTGATTTCCAGGAACCCCAGCCACAAGCATCAATTTCCAAGAAAAAATGGCTGTCAAAGCATACTTGCTGAAATGGGTCTTTAGTGAAGCAAGCCCTACAGCCAAGGAGTGGGGAGTATTTCAAGAGTCCTTGGCCACTAAATCATAGTGAAATAATAATGGGGGGGCAGGGGTGTCTGAGCACCTGGCTTGGGGGGCGGGGGGATCCCAATCAGACCAGCTCTGGCCACTCACTGCTGACAAAACCCAAAGGTGGAGAAACGAGCGGTGGCAAAATAGGAAAGGAATTTATTTCAGTGAGGCCAATGCCGTGAAGACAGCCACGTAGTGTCTCAAAGACTGTCTCCAAAAGGTGGAAAACATGTCCAGGTTTATATAAGGAAAATGTGGGGCAAAGGCGGGTGGGTACGTGCAGGCGGGCAACGGATCACTGTCCTGGAGTCAATCACAGGCAGGTCTTCCTGGCTCAGGGCAATCCTTATGCTTGAGGGGTAGTTCCATTTCCCATCAGGGAACCTGCTTTGCTCACAGGGTCTTCCTCCTGAGCCAAGAGACCAGCCGGAAAGAGGAACCCAACTGGAAAGTTTAAGGTGAAAATGGAGGCAGCCAAAGTCCTCTTTCAAAATGAGATGTGAGGGGAGCCTGGGTGGCTCAGTCGTTAAGCGTCTGCCTACGGCTCAGGTCATGATCCCAGGGTCCTGGGTTCGAGCCCCATATCGGGCTCCCTGCTCAGCAGGAAGCCTGCTTCTCCCTCTCTCACTCTCTGAGCTTGTGTTCCCTCTCTCACTGTGTCTCTCTCTGTCAAATAAATAAAATCTTTAAAAAAACAAAAACAAAAAAACAAACAGAACAAACAGAATGAGATGGGAATGGGCACCGCGCTCCCTGAAACCTGGCCCCCAGTAAAAATCACTCTCCTGAGTAAATGAAAACAGGAGAACTCGGTATGTCCCCCGCCCTGGAAGGAAGGAAGGAAGGAGGATGGGAGAGAGCCCCTTCACCCTGTGGGTCTCCAATAACCAAAGGAAGGCTAAAGCCACCCGAGCACACAGGTGAGATCAGGAATCTGATTCTGGCCCCATTCTGCCACGAAGACCCAACCGGTCTGAAGTTCATCTCATCCACAATAGTGCATAAAACCGTGTGTCAGGCTCTGAGGGCAGGGACCCCTGCTAACTCCAAGGGGTCTGGTGCTTGAGGTAAGTCCTCCACCCTGTGATGGGCATGTTTAACTGACCCACATGGTTTATCTCAGGCTGTTGCATTTTGCAAGTTGATATGTTCGAAGGATTTGGTAAAATGAAGAGAATTACTAATTTCTAGGGGCATGATCACCGGCCTTTGTATTTCCAATCTCCAGAGTTTCACAAAATCCTCCCAAACCCTCAAAACCAACTCAATTTTTTTTAAAGATTTTATTTATTTATTTGAGAGAGAGAGAATGAGAGACAGAGAGCACGAGAGGGAAGAGGGTCAGAGGGAGAAGCAGACTCCCCGCCGAGCAGGGAGCCCGATGCGGGACTCGATCCCGGGACTCCAGGATCATGACCTGAGCCGAAGGCAGTCGCTGAACCGACTGAGCCACCCAGGCGCCCAAAACCAACCCAATTTTAACAAAAGGCATGTTATCCATCGTTACGGGCTGGATTGTGAGGTCTCCTAACCCCATCCCCAAAATCACATGCTGACGTCCTAGCCCCTAGCACCTCAGAATGTGGCTATTTGGAAATAGGGTCTTTGTAGGGTTAACCTTAAAAATAAATCTACCAATTATTCCACCAGCAAAAGATGGGTTTTGGGGGGAGTAAGAGGAATTGCAATCTGGGGCAGACAAGCTGTGGCAAAACCCCAGGGGCGTCTGGAGGACAAAGGAGAGGCAGGAGGCTCTGTAAGGAGCCAAGGAGTAAGACGGAGGGCTATCAGAGCCGGAAAGTCCGTTGGGAGTTTGAAGTCTGGTGGCTTCTCCTTGGCTGAGCTGTCGCAGGATGAAGAAAGTGTCTCTTCTTCCGGCTGGGATGGTAGTGTCCATGTGCAAGGTCAAGTCCACGTAGGGTCTAGTCTGGCTTTTCCTGTGGGGTCTGCAACGGACTCCCAGTGTGTATCATAGGTTGTGAGAGTGCCCCCACCCAACCGCCCCACTCTGCTTTGGTGAGGTTTTTCTGTTCCTGATGTTCATGGTAGTTGTAGTTAGTCAAGGTGAGATCGTACTGGAGTAGCGGGCCCTAACCCACTGCAGCGGGTGTCCTCAGAGAAGGGAACTGTGGACACGGGGAGAACACCATGGGCGAGGCGAGTTCTGCTGCCACAAGCCGGGGAACCAGCGGGAGCCCAGAGGGAGGCTGGGATCGTCCCAGCTCCTTCAGAGGGAGCGCGGCCCCGGCGCATCGCAGACCCACAGCCCCCAGGACAGCGAGGCGGTAAGTTTCTGTTGTGTAAGCCAGTCTGTGTTACTTTGTTACGGTGGCCCAAGCAAACTCACACTGGGGAATGAGGACAGACTAAAACAATAAATCAGAAAGCACTAGAACGCTGCAGTTCTACAACGATCAGGAACCAGAGGCCCAAATAAAACTGGCACGTACAGACCCTTGTTTGCATCTTTCTTCCGTGGGGACGAGCCAGGGCACAGGGGACATCATGGTAGTTGGCAACTCCCAGGCTTCCAGAAACCACCTTACATACTAACATTCTGTAGTTTGTCCAGAAAGACCCCAGTGGTATTTGGAATCCAAATCAGCCCCTTTTATGGGAAGTACCCAAAGCCCCATTTCCAACAAAACAGAGTCGTGACATTCAGAACCATAACAGCAGCTTTTTTTCCAAGAGAAATTATTCACAAGGAAGAGAATAAAAAGGCTGAGTACAGAGTAAACAGTGTCTTTTCACTATAAAAAGTAAATTATAAGCTAGGAGAAAATTTTAAAGAAGGAGCTTTTATCTGCAATTCTCCTAATTTTTCATCTCACTGGTGAGGAAGGTCGACGTGACCCGGCCCCATGATTCCTGGGCCGTTGGCGGCTGGGCCCCGGGGTCTCTGTGCGAGTCCGACGGTGTCTCACTCAGGGACACACGCAGTTCTGGCAAGAGACGGTCCCATTCGGTCACGTGACTCTCACACCGGAGATAAGAAAACACACACACACACACACACACACACACACAGTGGGAGGAAGTAAAAATGATAAAATATCTACGTTTACCTCTTCAGTTCACTCATCTGCCTTGCCCACAAATAATACTTCCCAGAAGTTAGCACAATCCTGTAAAAATAAATAAATAAATAAATAAATAAATAAATAAATAAATGGCCTGCATGACGTTCACCAGCCTTCCCGGTTGGGAGTCTCCTACCGCACCGGTCCTGCCGAGATCTAATACAAAAGCTGCGCTCTCCTAACTCAGTGTCCTCTGCAGTAACTGTCAATTAAGTGATTCCCAGGGATTTATTTAAATTAAATTAATGTGGCCTCAAGCCAAACATATTTGTTCCAAGAATTATTTCAGCTCTCATAAAGCTAATCCTATAGGCCCTTCAACTAACAGGTATGAACAAACTACCATCAGCAAGGCACTGTGTTTGCCGTCTTCCCGAAGCTACTACGCCTCAGCAGAAAGATGCTAGGTCGGCGCGCACCGGGCCTTCCTGTGGGAATTCACATGAGTAACCCATGCCTTCAAGAAAGAGTTTTAAAAGAAAATAAATATATTCCTAGAGTTTTTTTAAAGCATTGCCCATTGGACCAATTCAAGTTCCTTTTGGAAACACAAACATTAATGTTAATATCTGTAAGTCAAACACATGCAGTTTCTTTTAAAGGAAGCAGCGTGAATGCACAATGGGGACACAGAATCTGGCTTTGAGGGCAGGGGAGGGTGTCGGGAACGAAGCCCCTTCAGTGACTCGGGAACATTCCCAGAGATGTTCTCTGATTTCACTTCCTTCCCGGGGCGATGGCATATAGATCATTTATTACTATTACCATCATTTATTGAAGTTTTAATAATGATCGAGTCTCTGTATTAAGAAAGAAATGACCACTGCTTATCAGGTTAAGAATGGAAAAAGGCAACAAACTTATCCATAAAAAAAACGAAAGACTATAAATAGTGAAACTTAGAAGACCGTTCTGTCCTCAACTCAGTACTAGGCTTTGGAAGGAACTGGAACCAGTCGTAATTTTTACTGACCTTAGAAAATTATGCATATGTATGAATAGTACTTGATGAATTCTTAAAACCGTGCTAGTTACTTTCTTAGAATATAAACAATCACTAAAAACACAGTATTTATAGAAATCTTCCAAATAACCTATGGAATCAAATATCTACTCCTGGCGAAATTATTCGAAGTACGTTATAATAGTCACAGTTATAGAATAATAATGACAGCAGTGTGGGATTCTCCATCATAAAAGAAAAGGAGGGTCGTCTCTGGTGCCCCTTTGTGAGCGGTGGTAGAGTGTTTACAAACAGGAAACAAGGCACTGACAATCCCAGAAGACAACGCTGCCTTCACCAAAACACCCAACACAGAGCTGAACAAGCTTAGTGCTTAATAAATGATAATTGATTAGTCACTAAGGGAGTTTGACAAGGTATCAACAACATGGTGTGTGTGTGCACGTGCCCGCATGTGACACGGTGATTTCCGGGAAAGAGTGAAGGTTACAGAATTGTCCAGGGGTCTTTCCCCCTTGACTTGGTTCGTGGACTGTCCAAGCAGAACAGCTTCCCAGCAGGTGACTCCCGCGTCCTTCGCTCCACAAGGGCAGGACGTCTTGTGCTGTCTTCTCCCTGGCGTCTCTGAGGTCAAGCAAAGTGCTTAGTTCACATGTAGTCTTTGGTCAAGTCTTAGCTAAACAAAGGAATATTTGAGGCTGCAGAGGATCAGGCGTGGTAGAGGGAGACAAAAAACATGTGTAGGACCAGAGGGATCTGTGCCTTGATCTGAGCACTTTGATTACTGATTTTTTGCCGAAGTGGTGTAAGGACAGAATGGTGATTTTTTGCCCTAGTTTTAACTGTAGAATCTGTGAGATCAATATTGACTCTATTAATGAGAATACTGGTAAAGGAATCATCATAGCAAGGCATTTTTTTTTAAGCAAATGCTTCTTTTGTTATTACTGGGCTATTTATTAAGAATAATTTAACTGAGTCAGTTAAGTCTCTGACTCTTGGTTTTGGCTCAGATCATGAACTCCAGGGTGTGAGATCAAGCCCCACATCGGACCCCGTGCTGAGTGGGGAGTCTGCTTGAGATTCTCTCTCCCTCTCCCTCTGCCCCTCCCCGAGCTCACACATGCACACTCACTCTCTCAAATAAATAAATATCTTTAAAAAAATAATAATAATTTAACCTAAACTTGAATTCTCAGACTAATTTTGGGAATGAAGTAGTGTGTATCTCTTGTAAGGATAAAAAGTCTTGGGAAAAGTCCATTCTGTTCTTCCCCCCAGGCCCCCAAGGGACCCCTCCTCTTTGAGTTCCTGGACCCAATCCACCCCCCCCCCAACACACACACATGCAAACACACACGCAAACACACACACACAACACCAAGCCACTCTCAGACAGCAGCTGGGAGTCTGCAGATCGAAAGCCGGTTCTGGCAGGGTCTACCCAGCATCAGATCCCACAGCTGAGGCTCAGTCCTACAAGACCGCCCGGACCCCCGATGCAGCCGGGGTCTCCAGGTGCAAGGCCCAGGCTGTTACCTGTGCTTCTGACCCACAGGATACAGATTGGGGGTTTTCAGGACCTCCTTTTTAGGTTCCATGAATGCACTCGAGTGGCTCACAGAACTCACGGAAACTCCGGTTTGCGAGTTTATTGAAGGATGTGATAAAGGATGCAAATCAGCAGCCAGATGAAGAGATACGTAGGGTTGGGTCGTGCACAAAGGAGCTTCTGTCTGCATGGAGCTTGGGGCCTGGCTCAGTGATGAGTGGAAATGTTACGGTTCCCCAAGCATGGACGCTGTCCAGAAAAAAAGGACCCCGAAAGCTGTCCTCTTGAGTTTTTAGAGAGGATTCACTACACAGTTATGATTGACTAAGTCACTGGTCCTTGGCGGATTCACACTCCAGCTCCTCTCCCCTCTCTGGAGTGGGGTTGGGGGTAGGGCTTGAGGTGGGACTGAGTACTCCAACCCTCCAGTCACAGGGAGAAGAATGACGCCCTCTTCCAGGCACCAGCCGCACCCTTGGGCACGTCCAAAGGTCACCTTCATTAATCACAAGACACCCATATCGCCTCAGGGCTCTGAGTGTTTTCAGGAACTGTGGACAAAGACTACAGACACCTGAGAAATATATATTTAATCATCTGAATAACCAAACACATTTTTCTCATAAATCTTTATACCCCCTCTTCCCACCCTCTGATGAGAGGCTTGTGGCCTGTGACTGCAGAGAAGGCGGATGGAGCTTCTGGGTCAGGCGGGGGCAGCCGGCCAGTGAGGGTGATGCTCTGGTCTAAGCAAGAGCGGGTGTCAGGGATTCACGGCATGAGAAACCCCGTTTGTCCTCAGTGCACCCCCGGCCCCCTGCAGCTCCCAGCCAGCCCCTTCTGCACCTGCTGCCTCCACGCAGCTTCCCCGTGATGCGCACAGCAGCTGGACCGGGAAGGAGCAGGTGGACGGGAGAGTGGGTGCCCAGCGTGGACCCCAGTGGGGTTATATAATCACTGCACAACCGGGGGTCTGCAGTGATTGGGAGTTGGTCTCAGAATTCACTAGAGTTAAAGAAATACGACTGTTCTGCACAGCTGAGTTTTCTACTTATGAAGTCATTTCTACCGAATGAGGTCTTCCTCATGATCCGTGGCAGGTCAGGCGTGCCGTGGACGTGACCTCCCAGCAGTCAGGCTTCGCTCGTGGACGTGACCTCCCAGCAGTCAGGCTTCGCTCGTGGACGTGACCTCCCAGCAGTCAGGCTTCGCTCGTGGACGTGACCTCCCAGCAGTCAGGCTTCGCTCGTGGACGTGACCTCCCAGCAGTCAGGCTTCGCTCGTGGACGTGACCTCCCAGCAGTCAGGCTTCGCTCGTGGACGTGACCTCCCAGCAGTCAGGCTTCGTGGACTTGCTGAATAAGAAAATTACGTGTGGAGCTGCAGGAGTGCGAATGCCCCTGATAATGAAGGACAATTACTTTGTGCTGTTCCTCCCAGCTGTTCTCTTCGGTCCCCCGAGTACAGCGCCCACAATGAGGTGAAAATCGTCGTGGTTATTTAAATCGACATCCCCTGTCTTTGTAGGCCTAAGCTGACCCACCTGGGGCCCCAAATGGTGGCCTGAGAACAATCCCCAATTTCTCCAGTGATTTCACTTCATTATGTGTTTTCACAGACCTGGATTCCTTTGGTATAAAAACACTGAAGTCTTAGCTATTTCAAACAAGCCAAATAGCCTCCCATTTGTTTACTTCAGCCAGAGTTTTTGTTATCCAGCTTGATTTTCTTTAAAAACAGCCTTTTGTCTTGTGTTTGGAATATGTTTTTCTTCCACCCAGCTGAATACCGCAGTTTTGAGGTTGGCACTTCGTCAGCTGAGAAAGCTCGGCTTGACTTTTTTCTTCTCCAGTAAAAATAGATGTTTTCTGACTGGCGCTCGTGCATTGTCCTCCGCATTGCCGCGTGCTGGTCCCTCAGGCATGTAAATCTTTGCTCTCTCTTAGTCATAGTTTCTAAATGAACTCGAAAAGTCCAAAGAGAGAGAAGATCATTTCTCCTGACCTCTGGATCAGGTGTCACTGACCATCCAGGGGACGGAGTCACACACGGAAGTGATGCAGGTGAGGGGTCGGAGGGTCCGGCCAGGACATTTCCACTGAGGCCAGCAGGACCCGGGTGAGCCCACGGTTCTCCCTCCCCGACCAGCACAAAGTCAGCGGGCCCTGGGACGTGAGTATGGACCACCAGGACTGCTCCCGTGGCTAACTGGCACCCGGGGCAGCCACACTCGCCGCTCACGGAAACCTGCGGAGCCTTCCGTCCCAGCGCAGAGTGAGGGCAGGGAGTGCCGAGGCGAGGGTGCTCTCCCCGGATGCCCACCAGAGTCCCAGTGACCTCCAGAAACTGGGGGGACCTGCAGCCTCTTTCCTTCAGCCCCTGTCCCTCCACCCGTTTGTCCTTATCGGTTAGGTTCCCTCAGTAATAACGATCGGGGGGCAAAGCCACTCCGAGCAGGAGGCAAGATAGGCCTTGCTCATCATTCCTGACAGAATACAAATTAATGACAGAATGTCTCTAAACCAATTATTTTAAAATTTGTTCACAGTGCTTGTTTCTGTGCCCAGGTGCCTTTCCATATGGCCTGGGTAGAAAAATCTGGACCAAGAAGACAAAAATCCCAGTCTAGATCATATTGTGGTTGGAGGAGGCCAACAAGAAAGTCAGTCCCATGTAGTATGTCCGTGACGATCAGGAGGGAGGACCGGGAATGCCAGGCAGGGTGTGGGGTTCTAGGCAGAGCTGCCGGAGGTCCGCGCAGGGAGCAAAGTCGTGCACACACTGGAGGTGGTGAGAGAGCTCAGTCACTCGGCCACCTGGGAGGAAGCGGTCCAGGCGGACAGCAGGTGCAGAGGCCTGGGGGTGTGCTGGGCGTGTGCTTGGGAGTGCACTGCGGGTGTAGTGAGCATGTACTGGGGGTGCACTGGGGGTGTACTGAGCATGTACTGGGGGTGCACTGGGGGTGTACTGAGCATGTACTGGGGGTGTACTGAGCATGTACTGGGGGTGCACTGAGCATGTACTGGGGGTGCACTGGGGGTGCACTGAGCATGTACTGGGGGTGCACTGAGCATGTACTGGGGGTGTACTGGGCGTGTACTGGGCATGCCCTTGGTTACATACGCAGATGTGTATTCATGCCTGTACTGGGTATATACTTGTGTATATATTTAACGGGCACCCGGGTGGCTCAGTCAGTTAAGTGTCTGCCTTTGGCTCAGATCCCAATCTCAGGGTCCTGGGATGGAGTCCTATGTGGGCTTCTGGCTCAGCGGGGAGTCTGCTTCTCCCTCAGCAACCGTCCCCCCCCAGCCCATGCTGTCTCTCTCAAATAAATGAATAAACTCTTTAAAAGAAAAAAAGAAAGAAAAGAAAAAAAGAGTTTAAAACTAACCAAAGAAAGAACAAAAAGAATAACAGAACAGTATGTTATCTCAGCTATAACTTACACTTGAGAGGCACATTGATGAGAGCAGAGCAGCTGTGAGGCAAAGATGTGCACATAAGTCACGGGGAGAGAGCCCTCCACGGAATATCTGCAGAAAATACAGATGGACTGAAAATATAGTAGAGAAAGACTGAACAGCAGTTACAAAGAGATAGATGAGTTAATGACTGTGTGGGGAAACTGGCCCTCTGTGGCGGGGGAGAGACAGTTTAAAGTCTCACTTCCCAAATACACAAAGCTAATTAGGGATAATTAAAAATCTTCATTGTAAAAAATGAAGTCATAACAACAAAAAGAAAATATAGCTGAATATTTATCTGACTCGGGTGGGGAATAACTTTTTAAGCATAAAAAATGGAATAAATCACAAAAGAACAGATTTGTCTATATAAAATTTGAAGACTGTTCTTAATATCCTGAGGGGATGGTAAAGGTTTGCAATAATCACTTTTACATAACTTGTGTTATTATAAGGTTTGAAATACATGGACAAACCCAAAACTTAATTACATGAACATAATTATGAAATCTTCCCTTTCCTTTTTGCTTAGAAACAAAATCTTCTGCCTTTTTCCCTAGCCGCGGGGGGAGGGTCTTTTCAAACATGACATCGAAGCATTATCTATATATTTCATTATGTGTCTGTAACACTTTTGATGTTTTCGACTACATTTTAATGAACCATCTGTCCAAAAATTATTTTCAAAAATTGAGACATTAGTAATTGGGTAAATTATAGACTTGTTTATGCTTATATTATTGGTGGTGATTTAACGGTTGCCATCTGAGCTAAATGTTCCAAGACACAATGAGGCAGTTGCCCGTGTGGAAAAGGACCCCAGACAGGCAGCTCAAGATGATCAGGTTAACTATACAAGCGTGCCCTAACTTCCATAGAGCTCTTTGAGAGGACAGAAATGTACATTACTATGTAGCCTTGAGGAAAATTTTCAAGTGGATTGAAAACAAAACTAAACAAAACACAAAAGCTAGATGCCTTGGGGCCAGATAAGGGGAAGGGCAGGGTGGTGCAGGGTACTCACAAAATACGGGATCAGGAAGATGGGGAAGAGCTGCAACCAGCATTCGAGCAGGTGACTCCCAGGTGATACATGGCCTGGATGTGAATAAAAAGGAGTGAAATCAACTTCCGGAAAGACCATGGGTGTGGGGTAGAAAGACCACAACGTCCAAGTCCAAGACCCAAAGTCCACACCCCAATTCCATGATTTAATTATCCTGTGACCTGGGTTGATGGCCTCCCTTCTCTGACCTTCAGTTTCCACCCAGAAATAAGAGTACCGATATCAGGGCGCCTGGGTAGCTCATTCGGTTAAGCATCTGCCTTCGGCTCAGGTCATGATCCCAGCGTCCTGGGATCAAGCCCCACATTGGGCTCCATGCTCAGCGGGGAGTCTGCTTCTCCCTCTCCCTCTGCCTGCCTGTCTGCCTACTTGTGATCTCTCTCTCTCTGTCAAATAAATAAAATCTTTAAAAAAAAAATAAAAGAGTATCGGTATTGTAACCAATAGCCACTAACAACCACGTGTGTCTGGATGCCACAGCCCTACGGTGATGACAGAGCCTCCTGAGCTCCCTGGACGGGTGGAAGGAGCATCTCCCACTTGTGCTACAAGCAGCCCAAACCCCAGATGATGTGAACCCAAAATCCAGGAAGGAAGGGTGGCCCAACTGAAGGAGTCAAAAGTCCCCAGAAGCCAGTCTGTGGCTCAGAAAGTGAGGGAGCTAAGCACTTGGAACGTTTGGAATAAGGGAGAATGAGTCTTACTGAGTTGAAAGGGCAGGGTCCTCAGGGGTCAGCCTTCACGTGCTGGGAGCCGCCTCGTGAAACGGCATGTCAGCTGGGTGTGGAGGGACGGGGTTTTATAGGTCACAATCAGCCATCCAAATATTAATTTATGCTATCATTGTTGGTAAATGAGTATTCATACTTCAAGTCTTTCTCCGAAATTGTCTCCTGAGGATTTTCTGCATTCTTCCAAGGCCATATGGTGGACCGTTGTGCAGGGACTATTATCCAAGGGGGGGCGGGGGCGGGGATCGGTGCCACTAGCACCGTCCTGTGCCTACACAGCCCTATGCAGCGCCCCTGCCCCCCGAGGCCGATTTGTACAATGCTTCCCTTAAATCCACACTGGACATCATTAGGAGCCTTATAACAATTACCTAAGTGTGTTATACTTTCTTTCACACATGTTTCCTGATGCTTTATGCCACCTGTTCGCTCTTCTGACCTACAATCAAACGATCTGAGAACAGAAACCTTGATTTTCAACTTTATCTCTAACACCTACAGAATGCCTGAGAACTTACTTAATGAATTAATAATATGAATTATTGTTGTATTATATCTTAAAAGCTGCTTCCATCACGGAATGCTCAAAGCTCCTTTCAGGTGGGACTATGTGCCAAGTGGTCTAAGGGCGAGCGAAGGTCAGGAAACAGATAGGCAACTGACCAGCTGGTGGAAAGGAAGGTGTCATGATTTACTTACTGAGAAGTGTTCACAGTTTAGACATAGACTGGGTCCAGCCTAGGAAGAACCAGACCATGAACCAGAGGATGAGAGGATGTTTTCACATTGGTTGGCAGTATTAATGGGGATATATTAAGGATTAAGTAAATTGCATTTTTTTAAAGATTTTATTTATTTATTTGAGAGAGAGAATGAGAGACAGAGAGCACGAGAGGGAAGAGGGTCAGAGGGAGAAGCAGACTCCCTGCTGAGCAGGGAGCCCGATGTGGGACTCGATCCCGGGACTTCAGGATCATGACCTGAGCCGAAGGCAGTCGCTTAACCAACTGAGCCACTCAGGCGCCCTGTAAATTGCATTTTTTTAAGAAAAGATAAAATTTAGTTTCACCTCTCAACAGACCAACCTCTTGAATAGAATAATCATTGAATACATACAAAATAGCAAACAACTACCCAGAGGCTCTGAGAGTAAATTAAAACAAGCAGATTTTGGAAGGGAGACACAATTTGGAAGAAATGCCACATTGTGAGTTTCTTGTTCTATGACCTTTAGCCATAGTAACAGGATGGTATGGCTGAAAACTACGATCAAAACCCACAGAGACTTCTGTTCAGCCAGGATGGAGCAATAGAGGCTAGATTTACCCTCCTATCTAAAACAAAAAGATGCAAAAATATATTGTTCAAAATATGTGGAAAAATGGCTATGAGTCATATTTTCTTGTTTCTTCGCATGGCTGCCAATTAGGATTAGATGCTGGACATTTCAGCTCAGGACAGAAATCCCACCAAACATTTATTTGAGAGAAGGGAATCAGATAAGATGAGCCCGAAGACTTCCCCACATTATTACCTGGAGAGAGTCTGCTCGTGACAGAGCAGGAAGCAGAGTCCAAACAGAGCTTAGTGGTCCCCCTGAATTGAGGAGACAGAATTTGGCATTTGGGAAGAATTTAGGATTTGGGAAGATTTGAATTTCTGGTTTTAAAACCAATGAGGAAGGAGCTCCAGAAATATGAAGAAATGCACCCTTGAAAATGTGGCTGATACTTATCTGTTCATGTATATGGGGAGTGTACCAGAGGCCAGAGAAAGAGCCATTGTAAAGGAGCACAATCCATGGAGCTCACATGGGGCTGAGAACAGGTCATACTTTCCCCAGCCTGAGTTGAAAGAGCTCCTACTACGTGAGCATCAGTAAAGTCCTCAAAAGGGTACTGCCTTAGTAATAGGAATAAATTATCCCTAGACTAAAGGCTGTCCTGAGCCCACATCACAGGGTTTTAAAGCAAGCTTTGAAGAGATTACACTAATTACAAGAAACTAAACTGCATCCCCGAACAACACTCAACAATACTGAAACAACAAAATTCAGCACCCAACAATGTTAAATTTAAAATGTCCAACATCCAATCAAAACTTTCTAGTCATGCAAAGAAACAAGAAAATACAAACAACGCAGTAACAACAGAAACAGACCCATAAATACAGAAAACTCATAAATACAGAGAATTCATTGGGGAGGAAGATGGGGGGATGGGCAAAATAGGTGAAAGGGATAAAGAGGTACAAACTTCTAGTTATCAAATAAGTAAGTTATAGGGGTGAAAAGTGCACCATAGAGGATATAGTCCATAAGATTGTAATAACATATGGTGACAGATGGTAACTATACTTACTGTGGTGAGCATTTCATAACATACAGAATCGTTAAATCACTATGTTGTACACCTGAAAATAACATAATATCATATGTCAACTACACTTCAATTAAAAAATTTGAATTTAAAAAAACAGGAAAATATGACCCATAATCAGTAGAAAAATCATCAAAGAAACAGACTCAGAAATGACAGAGATGAGGGGTGCCTAGGTGGCTCAACTGGTTCAGGGTCCCTCTCTTGATATCGACTCAGGTCATGATCTCAAGGTCGTCGGATCAAGTCCTGTGTGGGGCTCTGTATTGGGCATGGAGCCCGCTTAAGATTGTCTCTCTCCCTCTGCCCCTCGTGTGCTGTGTCCCTCTCTAAAGAAAGAAAGAAAGAAAGAAATGACAGAGGTAATAGAAATAACAGAAAAAGATATTAAAACTGCAATTATAAATATGTACCATATGTTTGAGAAGGTAGAAGAAAGCATGAATGAAATGAGGAGAAAAACCAAAGTTATGAGAAAAAGATCCAATGGGACTTCTGTAGATGAAAAACTTTCAAAATTGGCACAGATAACAGAAAATCTAAATAATCCTGTATGTGTTAAAGTCATTGAATTAATATCAAAAAGACTTTTGATGTCTGGCCCAGATAGTTTTAGTGTTGAATTCAAATATTGTAGAAAAAAAGGAGTATAAATGTCACCTAAATTCTTCCAGAAAACAAAGGAAGGGGGCGCCTGGGTGGCTAAAATGGTCGAATGTCTGCCTTCGGCTTGGGTCATGACCTCCAGGTCCTGGGATCAAGCCCATGTCGGCTCCCAGCTCAGCCTGGAGTCGGCTTCTTCCTCTCCCTCTGCCCTTCCCCCTGCTTGTGCCCTCTCTGTCGCTCTCTCTCTCTAATGAATAAATAAAATCTTAAAAAAAAAAAAAGAAAACAAAGGAGAGATAAACACTCCAATTACTTCATGAGTCCGATCTAACATTAATACCAAAACCCTACAAAAACATTAACAAAAACAAAAAATAGGAAGAAAAGTACAAATCAGTAACCCTCATAAACACACATATTCTGAACAAAATATTAGCAAGTATAAATTAAACATGTATGAAAAGAAGAATGTATTTTTAAGTTGGGTTTATCTAAGAAATTCAAGATTGGTTTAACGTTGATCAAAATCAACCACCCTGTTAGTAAACAAAAAGTAAAAAAAGGTAATTTCCAAGTTAATAGAAAAAGAGAAGGAAACCCACATGATTGTTTTAATAGGTTCTGAAGAAGCATTTGACAAAGTTCAATATCCATTCACGATTAAAGGAAAAAAACCCTCAGAAATGGATGAGAGCATCTTCCATCTGATGAAAAATCTGCAGCTAATGACCATCCTTAATGGTAAATTATTAAATACTTTCCCCTTAGGAGCACAAAATAAGACAAGGATACTTTATCTCATCACTTTTATTCAACACTGTCCTGGTGATTCTAGAAAGCGCAATGGGCAAGATAAAGAAATGAAAGACGTAACTGTATAAAAGAAGAAAAAAACTATTTGCAGATGACATAACTGCATATACAGAAAACCCTAAAGAATCTATGAAATAACGGTAACTAATAAATGAATTTAAAGTAGTACTAGATTATTACATTAATAACATTTATATTTTTAGCCAACAATTGGAAAATTAAATTTAAAACAAGTCCACTTATAATACCATCTAAAACAAAATATTTAAGAACAAATTTAGCAAAAGATATATAAGACTCTACACTAAAAACTATAAAACACTATAAAGAAAATTAAAACCTCAGTAAATGGAGAGATACATCATCCTCACTGATTGGAAGACTCAGTACTGTTAGGATGTCATTTCTTCTCAAATTGATCTGTATACTTAGCACAGTAACTCAATTACAATCAAAATCTCAGATTTTCAAAACAAAAATTGGTAAGTAGATTCCAAAATTTATATAGAAATTCAAAGAACCTAGAATATCCAGAGAAATCCCTTAAGAGAAAAACCAAGTAGGAGGGCTTAAACTTCCTGACTTTAAGATTTGCCATAAAGCTCCAGTAATCAAGACAGTATGATAGGGGCAAAATGACCCACAAAGGGATGGAATAGAATGGAGACCCCATTAATAGACGTTTATTTATATAGTCTCCCAATTTTCAACAAAAATGCCAGAACAATCCCCAGAGCAAGAGAGAATCCTTTCGACAAATCGTGTTGAGATAACTGGATTTCCATTTTGTAGGAAAAGGAAACTTGACTCCTTGTCATACCGTATACAAAAATTGATTTGCAATAGATCACAATTAAAACCATAAAATTTCAGAAGAAAATATAAAAGAAAATCCTTGTGACTTAGGAGTAGTCACAGGTTTCTTAAAGAAGTCACAGAAGGAAATAACCTAGAAGAAAAAAAATAGATTATATTCAAATAAAAACTTCTCATCAAAGCACAGCATCTTTAAGGAAACACGTACACATTATACAACTTTTTAAAAAAATTGGAAAACATATATCTAAGGACTGGTTTGCAGAATATATGAACTACTACAATTCAATAATAAAAACACAATCCTCTAAAAATGGGCAAAAGATTTGATGAGCCCCCTCCGTAAAATAAGATACAGGAACTGCTAATAAGCACAAGAAAAAGTGCTTAACATTATTAGTCATCAGGGAAATGCAAAGTAAAACCACATGAGATACTACCACCAACTTACTGGAATTCCTACAATTAAAAAGATCAATACCACCAATTCCTTGCAAGGATGCAAAGCAACCAAAACTCTTACATGATTGTTGCTGGATAAATGAGGATAAATGACATAACCACTTTGGGGGAAAGGTCTGCAATTTCTTTAAAAAATGAAATCTATATTACTCTCTGATCCAGCAGTTCCATTCCTACGTATTTATTCAAGAGAAATAACACATATCTCATCAAAAGACTTGAACAACACTGATCAAAACAGCCTTATTCATAATAGCCCAAACGGGGAGAATCCCAGCTGCCCACCAACACAGTGGATAAACCCGTCATTTCGTGCAGAACACTACCCACTACACTACCCAACGTGAGCAACACGGATGAGTCTCAGGATTGCCGTGAAGACACGGGTAGACAGAATAACACCCTCCGAAAGATCTGCGAGGGCTGATCCCCAGAACCCTGACTCCGTTAGCTGACATGGTGAGGAGGCATTCAGGGTGTGAATCAGCTCACCTTCAATGGGGAAGTTATCCTGAATCACCCAGGGGGGCCCTGTCATCACTTTCCTTAACAGTTGAACAGGGAAGAAAAGAAGTCCCAGTGGTGCCTGGTGAGGCTAGAGAGGCCCAGGCTGGCTTTGGAGACAGAGGACGAGCATGTAATTGTGACATAATAAATAGAAATTCTGGTCTTCAGTTCCAGGCTCACAGCCTCAAAGCCCTCGTGATTTCCTCAGTGATTAGAGCAATAGGCACCTTTTGTTACATTTGATTTTGTCTTTGGTTCCTGAAATAGTTTCAGAACAATAAAGGTGAAATGGGTGTCTTCGGTTGTTCATAACAAACTCTGAGCATACGTAATGAGGTGACTTTTGGAAAGCCCCCCCCCCCCCCGATGACCTAAGGACAGGGCTGGTCATCAGGGGAACCAGCCATGGGATTAGAGAGCTGGGACTTTCAGTCCCACCCCCAGGCTTGGGGAGGGGAGGGGCTGGAGGTTGAATTCATCACCAGGGGCCAATGATTTAATCAGTCATGCCTGTGTAATGAAGCCTCCATAAAAACAGAAAAGGATGGGGTTCAGAGAGCTTCTGGGTTAGTGAACAAGAACACATCCATGCGTGGGGAGGGTGGTTCACCCCTACACTCCACAGGGTCAGAAGCTCCTGTGCTTGGAAGATAAAGTTGCATTGTTTAAGCTGCTAAGTTTGTGATAATTGGATACAGCCACTGTAGAAACTAAATATAACTAAGTAGAAGAATTCCGATGGGGAAAGGGCAAATGCTGTTTGGCTCCAATTTTGTAAAGTTATAGGCCAATCTCATGTGTGATGGGAAAAACATCAGCACAGTAATGGGGGCGGGGATTAACTGAGATACAGGTACAGGAGCCTCTGGGTCCATGGTCTGTTCTCTACACTGATAGGGTCAGGGCTATAAAGTGTGTGCGTTGTCAGAGCCCAGTTAACGGACACTGCAGCTCTGCATTTCACTGGATACAAATATGACACCTAAAGTGAAGACCTACAAACAAGTGCTAATCTGGTTAATGATAGATATATGATGAAGTATTTATGGGGAAGTATAGAGAGGTTGGCTGTTTATTCTGAAAGGGGTCAAAACTAAGATGGTTCAGTGGATAGACAGAGGGATGGATAAGTGGACAGATGGCAGAATGAACATAGTAAAATGTTCGTGGTAGAATCTAAGTGATGCGTATACAGGTGTTCACTGAGGTGTTCCTTCAATTTTGTTGTTTGAAATTGCTCATTTTTTAAAAAGTAACAGGTTGGATCTGTATAAAGAATGTAAACAAAACTCTGAACCAGAAAACCCAAAGCTTTAGGTCAGGGGTTAGATCATTGGGGAGATTTTTGAAAAAGCTCCTGTCTGAGGCTCCCAAGGATTTGATAATAATTGGTCTAGGCATGAATGATTTTTTTTTTTAAGATTTTATTTATTTATTTGACAGAGAGATAGAGAGCCCTAGAGAGAGACAAGTGGGGGAAATAGCAGTGGGAGAGGGAGAAGCAGACTCCCCGCAGAGCAGGGAGCCTGATGTGGGGCTCGATCCCAGGACCCTGGGATCATGACCTGAGCAGAAGGCAGACGCTTAACCCACTGAGCCACCCAGGCGCCGCGGCATGAATGATTTTTTAAAAAGAGAGAAAGTAAGGCTATCCTCAGTCAGAATCCTTATATTCTACTTTCCAACCCTCCTGAAAAACAATTAGTCCTTACGGCACGTGGGCTGAAGACCTATCAGATCTGACATAACGAGGAAACACGATTGCTCATGTAGCATCCTTGCATCATCATCACTATTGCTCATTTTCCTCTCAAAGTAGGACGTGGGAAACCGAGGCAGAGCCAAAGAAAGACTAGGCAACATATTTTTATACTTTTCAGGCCTTGGGCACATAAAGCTTGGGTAGGAGGAGAGAAACCTCGGCGCCCAGGTGTGTGCGTGCACAGGGGTGACTGGAGACTGGCGTGGGTGTTGCGTACTGGGCTGTAGGGTGTCCCGCATCCAAGTCCCGTCCACCTGGAAGCTGCAGACGTGACCTTCTCGGGAAACAAGGTCTTTGCAGATGCGATAAGATGAAGCCATGCTAGATCGGGGTGGCCCCAATCCAATGACTGGTGTCTGATAAGAAGAGAGAACTTAGTCACGGGGGAGGCCACGTGAAGGCAGAGGCAGAGGTTGGAGGCACGCGGCCACGGCCAAGAAACACCTGGAGCCACCAGAAGCTGGAGAGGCCGTCGTCAGAAGGAGCCCAGCCTGCTGACGCCGTGACTTTGGGGATCTGGCCTCCAGCCCTGGGGGAGTCAGTGCCTGTGTTGTAAGCCGCCCGGTGGGGTAATGTGTTCCGACAGCCCGAGCAAAGTAGTACACACCAGACCTGGCGCTGGAGTGACATCTCTGTTCCCTGGCCTGACAGACCGGCTGTCCCTGCGCAGCGGACGCCGGAGGAACCGCTAAAGCACCTGCCCCCGCCCCCAACAGTCCCAGGGCTGCGTGCATCACCTCCACTTTGACCAGAGCCTCTCGCCGTGTGGGCTGAGCTTCAGGGGCTCACCTCACAAATGCCGCGGGTGGAAGATGCCGTTTGCCAGAGGACTAACCCGGTTCTCTCCGGCGATTCCTACCTGCAGAAGGTTCGGCCCCCGCGTCATGCCCTGGGCAGACGGACGGACACAAGTGTGGAGGAGGGAGCACAGAGGGGTCGCGGGTCACTCCTGTTCCCCGAGGCCTCTGGTCTCTGTGTCGGGGGCTCCTGGAGCCAAGACACGCGACCGTGTCTTGGTCTGTCTCTGCAGAGCTGAGGAGATGCACGGCCCGTTTCCCTTCCAGCAGCGTCTCCAGTTGGAGCCACCTGAAGGCAGAACCCCACCTGGATCGCAGGTGGGCCTTGGCCAGGTGTTACTCGTTGACAACAGTTTTGGTGGATTTGTGGAATGACACGAGCAGACCCCCGAATTTAAATTTTCCTCCCAGGGTTCAGGAGAAGATGCTCCATCCACCAGCAAACGTCGGTGTTTCGGGGCGCAGCAGACACGAGGGTTAGAAGCCCGAGCCGCGGCGTCAGAACAAAGCCTGTCGCCAGCGCTGCCCGGGAGTGTGACAGGCGTGGCTGTCCTGTCCAGCCGAGGTCTGAGACGTGGCGTCGCCGCCCGCTCTGCCTTCTCTCCCCGGCCCACTGGCTGAGGGTCTACACCTGCGGTGGGGCGGGGGTCTGTGGACTCAAGTGGGGAAAAGAGCTACGTCTTTGTCTTTACCGACCTCCGCGAAGTTGCGTATTCCCTTCGGCTGTGAGCGTGGAAAACACAGTGGCTGCATCAGGACTGGTGATGTTGCTACTGATGGAAATCTCATTTTCACATCCCATTCCCTGTCAGCCTAGGTGCCTTATTTTGGAGGACGTTATTCCGAGAAAAGCCCATCCCTCAGGCCTCCGGAAGGGGTCCATGGCCCCGAGAAGATAAAGCCCAGCAGGGAGGCGAAAGGGGACGGCAGGGCCGCCCTCCACAGGCGCCGGGGCGCCTGAGTCCCCGCGTGCAGGCGCCCAGCCCCCCGCCCCCGAACGCTGCCATCCGCCAGCGGTGCAGGGAGAGACAGGCCCGTGTGTTTACCGGAGCAGCACCTCCCGGGCTGCTGCAGAGACAGCAGGCGGCCACCGGGAGCTGCCCCGCGCGCCCGGCCCCGAGCCCCGAGCCCCGTCTGCGTTCGCCTCCCCTGTGGCACGGGCCCTCGGGGCCGGGGGTGGAGGGCGTCCTGGCCCAGGAGCCTGAGTCAGGCAGCCCCTGCCCCGGCCCGACTTGCTGAGACGCACTGCCAGGGCTGTCCTGTCATGTTCATTCTGCTTTGGGGAAATGAGGCCACGGCCCCAATGTCCACCGGCCTTGCGGGGTGCCCGAGAGCTGACATGGTCGCACGGCGGTGCCCTTTCATGCAGAGAGACCCCTGCTCTCTCCCCACCCCAGCCCCGGGGCAGCCAGGCCCTTGCTGGAACACAGCCTCGGACGCACAGGAGGAGGCGAGAAGGGGGGCGGGGGAGAACGGGGCCTCGCCAGCAGTTAGAGGGGCTGCTTCCTGCCCAGCGCCCAGCGCCTCTCACCTGCCCCGGAGGCTTCTCGGGGAGTGATGGCTGCTATGCCTTGGAAACCTCAGCACACGCCAGACACACTTCTGGGCCCGTCTCTGTGCGGACTCGCCTACCGCTCCCTAATGGGCCCGCATTTCACAGGCGAGGGAAGTGAAGCAGAAACAGGAAGCCAGTGCACCGTCGGACGGGGATTCGAACCCGGGACTCTGCAGTCTCTCCTGGACCCTCCTGCCCTGATGCCCCAGCCTATGGGTTTTGCTGCCATTCTCACCCACCCCTGCCTGCCCCTCCCTGCTGGTTGGACTCAGCCTTCCAGTTTGCTGCTTCAGGAGCTATGAATCTGTTCAGTTCTGTGTCCCAGATCTAGACCCCAGTCCTGAGCCACCTCGCTGGGAGACAGTGCAGAGCTGGAGAGACACTGAACTTTACATCCAAAGGACAGGGTGGTTGTGGGGGCCATGGAAAGTCCCGGCTCTGGGTCCCCAAAGCCATGCTTGTCAGAGGGCATCGAGCAGCAATCACCGGGGTCCCTGCTAAAATGCAGACTGAGACACGGGTGGAGGAGGAGCCTGAGACTCTGCATTTCTAACCAGCCGTGGTGATTCCAGTGTGGGAGGCCCAGGGCCCACGGCTGGATTAACATGGACCTGTCGGAGGCTTTCTGGTAACCTTTCAAAGGAGTGTGAGCATACCTGCTCCGTCTGCCTGCCCAGGCTTGCTGGGAGGACCACGTGGGAAATCGCGGGAGGAAACAGTGAAATAAAGCACAGCTCACCCGAAGTGGCTTGTTGCTGCGCTGACCTTGCGGGTTCCTGCCGCCGGTCCCTGTGGAGCAGAGGGGAGACCTTGGCCTGAGAAACAGGCCCCACAGAGGAGGAGGAGCAAGACAGCAGGAGCCCGGGAGGCCTTAGGCACTGGCCGGACGCTGCCCCGCCTGACGGCCCCCGATGGGGGGGAGCTTGGCCGGAGCAGCGTGCAGACGGAGGTGCCGGTGGCAAAAGGATGCCGGATGAATCCGGCCAGCAACCGCCGCTCCGGTGTAATGTCAGGCTGGGGAAGATGTGGTCTCTTCCCTGCTCCTTGAAGGTTATAGCTACGTATGAATGTTGGAGCCACTGAACACCTGCCTAGGAATTCCCAGCTGGGGAAGCAAACTCCGGAGTCACCCCAGCCTCTGGTGTGCAGATCAAGGGGCTCAGCGCCAACCACACCCCTGGCAAGTGCACGACATTGGGTGCAGGACCACAAAGCGAAGGGAGAGGAATGCAGGGGCATTCCAGTTTCCATCTGGGAGCCGAGCGCCAGAATTCTAGCCTCATTCTCACTGGACGTGGGCGTTAAATCCCAAGGTCTCAATTCCCGGCACGGAGATGAGAAAGAACAGCATGTGGCTTTCTGTGTGTTATGTCACAATACGTAATTTTCTCTTTTTTTGGCTGCCTCCTCCCTCCCTTTGCTCGCAGCCTTGACTGCAGCAGGCGGGAGGGGCACCCGGCTGAGCGGGCCCGTTTCCATGGCGGTGGGGCCCGTGGCGTGGGCCTGCTCGCTCACATAGCACGCTGCTCTGGACGTGCAGAAGAGCAAGGACAGCCATGGTCTTGACCTTCTGAGAGCCTCTGGGAGGTTTTGTGCACAGAGATTTGAGTGTTTTCTGTGCTGGAGACCGTGGAGCCTGGGCGGGGTGGGTTCTCCCCTCAAGACGTGGATAGAATGTCGCAGGGAAAGCAGAGACACATGGGGGACACCGGGCGGTGAGCGAGACGCGTGAGGTCCCCGGAGGCCCCCTTGCTCCGTAGCGCCTTGCGGGCCCCGGCCGCACGCTCACCGCCCCTATCCAGGCGGGTGTGGCAGAAGGAGGAGGGTGGTCCAGGATTGCTCCCACACGCCACGGTACCCCCAGCCCTCGGCACACTGCTCCTTGCCTGGAGGAGGCGCTCTGGGAGTAGTGGTTGAATAAATGAACGGATAAATAAAGGTGAAAGTGGCAGGAGGTACAAGAGGTGCCCCTCCCTGCTCAACTTGCAGTAACTGCCCGGGTCCTGGCGGCCCTTCAGCCCTTCTCTGGGCTCGCTGCTTCCCTATTCCTCCGTGTTGTTGCCCAAACGCTTTTGTTTCCCTGGGGGGCCCTGCCTTGCTCCCCTCCTTGGCGTCCTGCAGAGCCAGCCCCAAGGCAGGCTCTCCTTCCGCCACGTCTGTGCCATTCACACGGCTGTCTCGTGCCCCACCTGCGTCGTCACACCGTAGATCTTCTGGACGTACTTTTACCCAACTGTAGAGCAAACGTCTAGAAGCCTGGGACCAGGTCTTCTGTTGCGTCTTTCCAATCCCTTAACACAGAGGCCATGATAATTTATCATGAAGATACTCCTAAGCATTCCCAGACATATCAGGGTAAAAATGTCCTTGGCTCAGAAAAAATAAGGGGGTAAAATAAGGCGGGTAACTTACAGGCCCTTTCTGAGATAGCGAACAGTCTGAATTTCACGTTCTTTCACAGATCATACTCCACAGTCACCGGCATGAGTGAATTAATTGTAGGCACATTTCTTGAGCCTGTAGTTTACAGAAGCTACTGCTTTTAAACTGGATTTCCCCTTTTCATTGAGGTATTCCTCCAGAAATAATAACACTTTGATCCTGACTCAACTAAGCCCAGTTTTAATGATGCTATGATTGATGATCATTGACAGCAATCCACGGTTCAGTGTCTTTTCCTCTTGTGCACAGATGCTCTGGATGGCCCCTCTGCACGACGGGGGAACATGGAAGGCAGCTCAAGCCTTTGGGTGAAGACAGGAAAACTGAGGTCTCCCGCTTTCCCTGTGAGTAGGTGAAGAGTAGATGCAGCTGACAGCATCCTCGGGTTAGACACCCATTCCGCCACCGGCACGCTCCAGACACCTCCAGGAGGCGCCTGAGATTTCCCGACGGACAAAAACCAGCAAGGTTCCCCCGAGATGACTAGATCTGGAGTCAGAGGCCTCCGCTGGCTTTGGCTCCTGGGAAAGCTTCAGTGTTTGTGTCCCCCACATTTGTTATGTTGCGCTCTTCATCTCCAGTGTGATGGTGTCAGGAGGCAGCCTTCGGAAGGCGATTCAGTCCTGGGGTGAAGCCTTCATGAATGGGATGAGTGCCCTTATAAAAGAGGCCCCAGACACCCCTGACCCTTGCGCCACGTGAGGACACAGCGAGGCGACTGCTCTGTTGAAGCAGGAACGGCCTCCCGGACACTGACTCTGCGGGTGATCTGGGACCGCCAGCTTCCAGAACTGTGAGGAATCAAGGTCTTGTTCAGATGGCACCCAGGCTACGGTGTGTTTGCTAGGGCAGGCTGACGGGATGAGACAGCCCGCACCACAGGGTGCGGGTAGTAGGTCCAGGGTGTGGTGGACGCTTTTCGGCAGACTCACTCCTGACACAGGGTATGTGCACGATTTCCAAACACGTCCAGTGGCCGGGTCATCCATAGGAAGTTGGTCATAAATGGTCCCGGGTGGTTATGTATGTGGAGAGATGAAAACCGTCATCGAGAAGGGCCGCTTGGCAGCTGGCTTCGGATTCGGATGTTCCTGAGCTGGGACTGCTGGCCGGGCACTCACGGTCCGCGTGGCTCCTCCGATGCCGCGGCCTCATCTGTCCCAATGTCTGCTGGGCGCTCAGGCCCCCGTGATGGGGTGAGACCAGGGATACGACGGAGGGTCTCCGTCCCACCGCGAACACACCATGAGCGCTAGTAACACACTAATAATAAAAATTGCAGACTTCACAGACAAGCGTGAATAAAACACGACAGCAATGGGATTAGAAGGCCAAGGAGGCAGTGGGAGGAGGCTGTAAGGTGCCTGTTGGCAGCAGGTCGACAAGAGGGGCCGGGGCGGAGGCCCTGGGAAGCATGACCCCTACAAACACAGCCAGCCCCGGGTGCGAGGGAGCCTCGGCCACAGCCCCCTCGCGTCTCCGACCAGAAGGAAGTGAAGTCACTGTCTCCAATGTGCCTGCTTCCAGAAGCTGGGGGCCCGCGCCCCTTGCAGTGTGGACAGGGCAGAGGACCGGCAGGGGTGGTATCCGGGCCAGCGACATGGGCGGGAGCTGGTTCATGTCACCTACTGATGCGTGACCACGTCCTCTGCCTCTGATGGCCTTGCCTGGACAGAAATCTGCCTGAACGCTCTTCCTCGTCTGGGCTCGTGAGTCCTACTCGAGGGGTGCTCTACGAGTCCGTCTGTCTGCCCTGTGTCCTCCCTCTGCTACAGGCACTGTTTCTCCCAGGCAACCTGGGGAGCCAGGTGGACCTCTTTCTTAAGTTGAAAAATGATTCTTCTTGGGGCGCCTGGGTGGCTCAGTCGGTTAGGTATCTGCCTTCGGCTCAGGTCACGGTCCCGGGGTCCTGGGATCGAGCCCCGCATCGGGCTCCCTGCTCCGCGGGGAGCCTGCTTCTCCCTCTCCCGCTCCCCCTGCTTGTGTTCCCTCTCTCGCTGTGTCTCTCTGTCAAATAAATACATAAAATCTTAAAAAAAAAAAAGAAAAATGATTCTTCATAACACAAAAGATTCAAAGAGGGCTTTCATCTCCCAGCTTCCCACCAGCTCCGCTCTCCTGGGATCTCTGTCCCCTGCTCCCTGCCCCTGCGCTGGACCTATGCCCCCCGTGGCTCTCCTGACCCTGGGATACTGAGCAAGTGTTGCTCTCATGCGCTAATGAACTGTCACCTCAGGATTCTTCATTTCTCTGTGGCCCTTGGGTCCCTCTCCCATGTCCCAGTACTGGTTAGTGTGGACACTGAGCTTCAGACACGGGCCTGCCTGTTTGGGATGCGTGTGCTTCATCTGACCTATCCATCAGCAGCCATCAAGACCGAGCCCCTGGCAGACTCCCAGAATCGGAACCGAGCGCGTCCTGGGACCCTGAGGGGGTGACGGGGCCGTCACTGGTGCCCGCTGCGTGTCTGCCCCTGAGCCACCAAGCAGCAGACGGGCCTGACCGCCGGCGCCATGTGCTGGCTGGGGCCACGGCCTGGGTCTGAGCCTGTGCCCGGTGTGGCGCCGCCGGGGCCCCTGGCGGTGAGACCCTCATCACTCACGGGGTGACTGTCTCCCCTGCCCTCCGTGGGGGCGAAGCCAACAGAAGGTGGTGCGTAAGCGGCAGAGAGCTTATGGAATTTCTCACCCCTGGAAATTCTGCTTCCTTGGTCTCCTGCTCATGGGGATTTGTGTGATAAACGGGAGAGGGGAAAGGGAGCGTTTTTAAAACCAAGACTGCCTGCTGCCTTGCGTCTGCCATGTGAGCTCTGAGAAGAGACAGCCCAGGGAAATGCTCCGGGAACCCGGGATGCTGAGCAGGGCTCTGGTCCTGGGCCAGCCGCAGAGCTGGCGGCCTGCGTGGCTCCGCATGGCTGGCAGCCTCAGAGCGGCGTGCTCTCTCTCTCCCCGGCGCGCTCTCGGGGACATTTCTCTCCCACTGGCGCTTCAGGAAGCAGCATCAGCTGTCTCTTCAACCTTCCCCGAGTGGTGCCCCCTCCCCCCCAGCTTCCTCCCTACGACAAGCCCTCCGTCAACTCTGCTCAGCGCCTCCGGCGCTCCCCGCACAGGTGCCCTCTGCCAGAGGCAGGCACGTCCCGTGCCAGGGCCCCGGTTCTCCCGGTGCAGTCAGCTCACAAGGCAGATGTGGCAAAACAAATTATTTTAGAAGAGTGTTATCGCAGCATCACAAAAATCCAGCATAAAGGGAACCAGAAGTGCCCCCCGACTCCACCTTAGAGGCCCGCCCACTGGAGCCCTGCAAGGTGGGGAGAATCCAGGCCACCCCCCACCTTCACCCCCAGCTGAGACCCTTACCAGCCCTCGGGGTAGGTTCGCACAGCAGATAATTGGGATATAGATTTTTGAGTGTTAGCTGTCAGAACACTTTCACTACTAAGCCTACACCATTCTCTCTGGACTCACGGCTTCGGTTTTACATCTTCCGGAAGAATTTCCGTGCACACGTGTGCACAGGCGCACTTTATAGATCATAAACACGCAAACGCCATGACTAGCTTTACAAGGGGTAAGACTCCCTCTGGGACGCTGGGGCCCCAGTGTGACGAGGCCCCGTGAGGACGGAGGACAAGAGCGCCGGTGTCGGAGCGCATGCGCGGGGCGCGGCCGGGGACGGACGGATCAACAGTCAAGTTGGCCGACGCTGGAGTAAGTCACAGACGCGGACGCGGGCCGAGCAATGATCTTCGCCGCGTTCGAGTGGAACCAAAAGCATCTGTGTGAACCCAGCATTTGCAACATATATGGACCAATATGGGAACACATGTAGATGTTAAGTGCGGAGAGGCATTTTTCTGTGCCAGAAAGTAAGGAAATGCTCAGGCAGCGACAGGGCCACGTGAGCAGATGCAGAGGCCAGCCGGAAGGGCTCCCACGGGCCAAACCGGGGACTGTTTGAGCACCAAATGATGAAAGTAATGGGTTATAACTCACAGCATGAAACAGGAAGCCCGGGTCCACACTGACTTAAGTTACTAAATTAATAGATTGAAAGTGTGCCGTGAGGAATGGGATATTTAGGTCACTGCAAAGTCCGTCCACACACAGAACAGTCACTAACGATGAGGAAGAAAGGCGACGTGCAACGGTAAAGACACTGTCAGCAGCTGGCTGGGATGCGTGGGAATCAGGTGCCCCCGGCAGGATGTGGGGGACCCAGGCCCACTTCTCCAGCAGACTCGACAAAAGAACATGCCCTGAGGAAACCTCAGAGGAAGCCCACCAAATAGTCCGCCCATGTGCCGAGGACAGGAAGGTCACACAAGTCCCGAGGAACATTCTGGATGGAAGGCCACGAGGGGGCATGGCCACTAAATGCAAGGAGGGGTCCTGGGTAGATGCTTTTCTCTACAGGTGATGTGGGAACAGTTGGTGGAGATGGAGCAAGTCTACGGACTGGGTGGCAGTGGAGAGTCAGGCCAATTTCCTCATCCAGATGGAGGCGCTGTGAGCTCGTAAGAGAATGTCCTTCGTTGTAGAAAGCACGCTGACGGTGTGTGGGTGACGGGAGACGCATTTTGTACCGTTCTTGCAAATTTCCTGTAAACTCTAAACTCTTTAGAAAGAAGAAGACATATGGTACCATGTGGCCGAGTGTCTCTGAGACACTAAGGGATGGCACGGAGTGGGGGTAGTTCACTGATCACCACATTTTCGGCTCCACTTTTTATTTTTAAGGTTTTATTTACTTATTTTAGAGAGAGAGCACGAGCATGCGAGCATGGGGAGGGGCAGAGGCAGAGGGAGAGAACCTCACGCAGACTCCATGCTGAGCGGGGAGCCAAACGCGGGGCCCGATCTCAGAGATCATGACCTGAGCCAAAATCAAGAGTTGGCCTCTCGACTGGCTGAGCCACCCAGGGGCCTCCCAGCTCCACATTTGACTGTTTCCACCAGCTCCACTGATATTGGTGGTACCGTCTGTGTTAGGGTTCTGCAGAGAAAGTGGGAACTTACAGGATTGATGCAGACATAGAGGAGAGCTTTATTCCAGGACTCGGCTCACAAGGCCTCTGCCATCTGCAGGCTGGAGGGCGAGGAAAGCCTGTGGGGTCCTTCAGTCTGAGGCCCAAGGTCCGAGAACCTTCCTCTTACGTCTGAGGGCAGGAAAAGAGAGACGTGTCAGCTCAAGAACAGAGAGTGATCTGCCCTTCCTTCGCCCTTCTGTTCCATTCAGGTCCCAGCAGATGGGATGGTGCCCCCACGGTTGTGAGGGTGGGTGTCTACTGGGTATAATGAGTCAAATGCTCATGGCTTCCACAAACACCCTCACAGACACACCCAGCAACAATGTTTACCAGCCCTTAGCTCAGCCGAGTCAACACCTCCAATTACCCGTCACGATCTGTCTCTGTGCACGCTCATCCGTTCTTGGCAGTGGAGACCTCGTAGGGAGCCCTGCATGGAATCAGTGTTAACCCTTCATTTGCCCCTGAAAAGCAGAACAGCAGAAACTCAGCCAGTTCAGGGAGACCCCAGGAACCCAGCTGGCTGGGTGCCTCGCATGTGCCAATGCTACCTTCACTCAAAGTGCATATATCAGAGTTCTCCAGAGAAACAGAGCCAGTAGAATGTGTGTGTGAGAAAGGGAGATTGATTAAATGAGTGAGTGAGTGAGTGAGTGTAAGGATTTGTTTACATGATTACGCAGACTGTCAAGTCAGAAACCTGCAGTTCAAGTCTGAAATCTGCTGGAGAATTCCTTCTTGCTCTGGGGAGGTCAGTCGTTTGTTCTATTCAGGCCTTCAGCTGATTGGATGAGGCCCACCCACACTAGGGAGGGCAGTCTGTATTACTCAAAGTCTACCCATTTAAAAGTTAATCTCCTCTAAAAACACCCTCACAGAAACATTCAGAATAATGTTTCACCATGTATCTGGGTACAGTGGCCCAGCCAAGTTGACAAATATGATTAACCATCACAGTGGACCAAGATGTTGAACGAAAGAACCAGAAGGAAAGCAGAACAATTTTTCAATTCTTTGGGCCCATATTTTCATGTGGGGTCCTTCGGTCTGAGGCTCAAGGCCCAAGAAACAACAGCTTGCTGGTTAAAATCGTATTTCATGATTTTAATGCAAAAGTGGTAAACTGCCTGAACATCACAGCTATGGTCCAACGTAAATGCAATGACATATTCCAAATACTATATCACTGTTCTATGCATTACACTTATGACAAACAGCATAGTGACCCACGGCAGCCTTACAGGTAACACAGAAGCAAGACTGTCCTGAGCTCAGCTTAAAAATCAGTGGCCAGTCCGGGGGCACCTTGGGGGCTCAGCTGGTTGCGCGACAAACTTTTGGCTTCGGCTGAGGTCATGATCCTGGGATTGTGGGATCGAGCCCCGTGTCAGGCTCCACATGGATCCTCCTTGGGATTCTCTCCCTCTGCCCCTCCCCCTGCTCTCTCTCTCTCAAATAAATAAAATCTTTAAAAAAAAATTTTTTTTTTAAATCAGTAACCAGTCTGGAAATTAAAATAAGGGGAAGATGTACCACATTCTTAAGAGGTTGACAGATCCTCCTAAAGAGATTGTTGACTACAGAAAATCACTGATAAAGGAACACAGACCCCATCAGACAGGGAAAATACGTTATTGCGGAGGCAGAGGTGAGCTTTACAACACAGTCTGTTTGCGGATGGAACACTGATGACTCATCCTTTTGAATACAAACTAACACAGAATTAATAGCAGCCCGCAATCAAGCTTAGTGAGGAGGGATTAAGAGGTCCTCGTTTTAATATTCAACAAGCCACACTCACCTGAGTGAACGCTAACTGCCATCTGCCTCCTCGTGGTCACCCTAGAAACTGCCATCCCAATGCACAGACATGGCGGGTGCTGGGGAGAGCTCCCGCCCAGCCCCGATGCCCAACGGGAGGCGAGATGACGATGGGGTGGTCTCCGGCTCCAGGCAGTGCGCTGGGGCCGGGCTCCCCCCACCAAACGCACTGTCTTTGCACACCCCATTTAAGGAAACTGCAAGTGACAGTTCTGCCTCCAAGAGGTCTCAGACTGTCTTATCCCCACACGCAGGGCAGTGAGCCCTTCCCGAGCCACCCGTGTCAAAGCAGGTGTCCGTCCAGGGCACTCCCGCCCCCCTGGGGGACATGGGGCGCCTGGGAGGTGCTGAGCCCGTGGTACAAGGCCTGAGTCACCGCCTGCCCTCCTGTTCTCTCTTGGCAAGAACGAGGGAGGAAAAGGCACGGGGCAGAGCCAATTCAACTCGACTGTAACAAGTGCTCAGTCATTAAATGCATTCCCAGACCTCAGCAGGTCGCCGGAGAGAGCCTGCCTGGGAGCAGGGATAGACTCCCCGTCCCACTGCCTTCTCTGGCCCTCGGTGGCCACGGTACCCCCTGCCCCATGTGGGGACTGCGCGGTGACGTGCACCACACCCCTTCCTGGAGCGTGGGCCTCCCAGGTTTGCTTGTCGGGCGAAGAGCCACCGTGTCCCTCGGACCATGCCTGTCGCGCTGTTACGGAGCTGACTGGGGTCGGGGTCTCAGGCCCTCTGTATGCTGGGGATGTGGCCCGGGGACCCAGTGTGTTCTCTGAGCGGCAGCAGGCCGTGTTCTGCTGACCTCTGTCCTCTGCTGGCCCAGGACAGCCCTGCCCCTGCCCACCTGGCTCCCCTGCGGGAGCCCTGCCCCATGGTGGCCTCCCCCCACCCCCGTCATTCTCTGCAGGAACGAGGGCCCAAAGGGAAGGTGACTGAACTGCATGGTGTGCAAAGCCACACCGCAAGCCTCACCTTGAGGTTAAAGAGTGTTGGAGGACAATCGCCAGCGGCATATACCCGGTACATGAGCACGTGCTCATGGATCACTAACTCCCAGACTCAAGAGGCAAGACTCTCTGAGAGCTAGTAACCCCTCTTCCATTGGTTCCTGCCCATACCTCAGTGTGTCACCTCCAGTAAGTGGCACCCCACTACACCCACATCATAGACAAGACCATCCATTGTAGCAACATCAAATCCTATCCATCGATGCACATGGCATAGCCCACCTGCAGGAGACCCCCAGCATCCCAGGTGGGACCACGCAAGTATCTGTTGCTGTTCTTCTTTCTAACTGCTGTTTCTTGTGCTCTAACACGGAGAAAAAGCATGCCGGTGACCTTCAAGTCTGTGACGAAGGGAGCCCTGCACCTGAGTATAAGACACTTGTGACTAACTAGGGCCACTATGAGGCGACTTCTGATAAACAGGAACCCCTTTGGGCCACTGCCAACCGTCTTTCTGCAAATCTGGTCAAATGTTTACTAAGCACCTACCGTGTTCAACCAAGCTGTGCGGTGCACTGCGAAGGCAGGAGGCGCTCACTGGAGAGCACCAGACAGACCCCCAAAAACTGGGAGAGTGGAGCCGACCGTGACTGGACCAACCACGCTGCACAAGCCAGGGTCAACGCCTTTGCTGGCGAAAATGGGCCCGTCAACCCTGCAGACTTTTCAACATCCAAAAATGAAAAGGAATTACTGCACGATTCTTGCTTTCTAATATATGGAAGCCGCGCAGGTTTGGAATGTTCCAGGCGAGTCCATGTGAGGTCACCGTGGAACCTATCAACTCTGACCCTGTGCATTTCCAACCCTCTGGCAATGTAGTGTCACCTGAACCTGAAACTCCGTCCATCTCATCTACAGTTGGTGGAGGGCTGGTTACAGCTCCCAGAAACACAGAATCCCTATCACACACCAGCATTTCTCACTGTCAAAGGTTTTGCTCAGGATGAGGAATTCCCATTACCGCCCTTCTATGTAAACGCAGCTGACCCAAAGAACAATGCGGCAGGCTGACCTCACAGAAGTACGGGCATCAGTGGGACATGTGGGGCGGTGTCCTGGCCTCCCACCCCACGAGCCTGATGCCGGGGGCGAAAGTAGCTCTCTGGACTGCACGAAGTGTTTTTCCAGCCCTCTGCAGTGATGAGCACAGCTGATCTAGCTGAATTTTGGAAAGATATTTACGAAGTGCCTCAGGACCTGGATTAAATTCCTTGTATTCCTGATCCAAAGTTCACAAAAACACCGCAGAAAGAGAAAACGTAATTAGACAATTCTGGCGCTTTCCTCCCCGACCAGGTTCTTTAAACCTTAGCCCCTCCCCGCCCCCCAAACTCAGCACCGTTAAACAAAACGCAAGGGCCTCATTTTATTCATTGTCTGTTGCTCCTTCCACTAGGCTGTAGGCTCCGAGAGGAGGGGCTTTTTTCTATCTGTTCACGGCGGGATCCCAGTGCCTGGAGGAGTGCCCGGCTCACGCAAGTGCTAAAACGTTTGTTGAGTGAATAAAGAAGACCCCCGGTCTCATGGCAAGTGAGGTGTAGCCCGTGTCTACACTCAACAAGAGCTCTAACAGAGGCAAGACCCCAGACCGCCCCCCCCCCCGAGACCCAGGGGCAGAGTGGGGTCCAGGAGGTCTGCAGGAAATTCTGAGGGTCCCAGCGGCACTAGCTGTCCACAGGACAGCCCCGGAGCCAGCCTGCAAGTGTGTAAGTGGGGGTCTGAGGGTCCCAGGGACGCTGGGCGTTACCGTGTAGGTGGGGCTGGCCGAGCTGCAGGAGAGTGCTCCCGGCGCACAAAGCAGGGACAGTTCAAGCCACAGAGACCTGCTGGCTGGCCCGGGCGGGGGGGGGGGGGGGGGCTTCCAGAGCCCCTGGGGGTGCTGGTGCCGCTGAGGGCTGTCTTGGAGAGCACTGCAGGGTCCCCACGCTACGGACTGCAGGCCTGACCCCGTGGCAGAGGGCCTCAGCTGTGATTCCGAGTGACAGGAACGAGGTGCTGAGGCGCCTTTGGAGGAGAGACTGGCCTGGAGTCAGCAGTGGTCTACAGAAGGATGGATGAGGCTCTGAACTAAGTCCTCATGGAAAGGAGAAAATGAATCTAATTCAAACACGTTTTGACTGACAGGAGTAGAACAAAGGAAGAGAAAGTTCCGAGTTAACGCTGGAGTTTCTGCCAGGACCAAGAGAGGGCAGGGTGGTGATGGCATTCACTGAGGGGGGGACACCACGCTTACACGGGAAGCAGTGGCTGGAGGCAGTAATCACTCAGGAATGATGACAAGTCACCAGGGGGCAGAGGCACTGTTTGGGGCAGGTCGGGGCACCGGGTGCCAGGCCCCTTGGGGCGGGCGCCAAGGTCATTCTTGGGCTTCACCTTTGGCGCTCTTCGTCTGGGTTTTTCAAGGGCTCCCTTTCCGTGGTGCTCCAGGCAAAGGGGTCTGCCCACAGCCGGCCCTCAGCTTTCGGGGGCGGGCAGAGCCGTGGGAGACCCCTGCCCGCCCCTCCTAGCTGCTCCTGCCTACTTGCGAGGCACTGACTCCCTGGGGAGGGGCCTCTCTTGGTCCCGGGGGTAGACCCCCCCCCCGTCCGCTCCTCCCCCACCTGCTCCTGCCCTGACGTGGGGAGTGGCTCCCTTGGTCCGTGGGAGACCTCTGCCCTCCCTTACCCGTCCCCCCCCACCTCCCCCCATCCCGCTTGCCCCTGCCCCGTCCCCCCACCTGCTCCTGTCCACCTACGGGGCGCTGACTTGGGAGGAGCCTCCCTTGGTCCGGGGAGCCCCTGCCCGCCCTTCCTCGCCGCTCCGCCCCCCACCTGCTCCGCCCCGCCTCTGGCGCTGACCCCCGGGGCCCACCCCGGCGCCGGTCGCCGGCCCCGGGTGTGTGCAGCGGGAAGGGCGTGGGCAGAGCTGGATCCAGGGAGTGAAGCTCACACACAAGACTTCCCTGTGTCTGCCGGACTGGACTGAGCCCTTGGGGCGGACTTCTGCTGCTTCGCGGCCCCGGGGCCCCCCCGCAGGGCCCGGACTCGCTGGGTTCCAGCGGCTACCGGATGCGCGTCCGGCACCTGCTGTGTGCTCCAGGCCAAAACAGGTGCTGGTAAGCAGTCCGCAGCAGGGCCTGGTGGCCTCTCGCAGTGATCTAAGCCTTGTCGTGCAGTTTGCCCGGGCCAGCCGCACGACAGCTCCGGAGCCAGCCTGCCCCCGGCGTGCCGCGCCCCGCCCCCTGCGCCAGCCCCAGTCTCCCCCGCAGGAAATGCCCCCGCTAGCACACTGATAAATACGCCCTGTTTAAAAAGAGAATGGCTTATCAGAACAAAGACAAGGCAGGCTTTAGATAGATGGGTGTCTGAGGAGCCTCGACAGACGCCTGCTTTCCTGGATCCCCCTGGGCCAGCACAGAATTGCAGTTCAAACGTGAAGTTTGTTTAGGTTCCCTGGCCAGCCTGGAAATAATGAAGTTGAAACCCCAGCCTTGAGCCATGTATTTGCAAGATGACTCAAAGAAACAATAGCAATCTTTTAAATGACTCCGGGGTATGAAGTTTCTTATTGAGTAAGGGACACTGCTGCAGGTGACCCAGGCCTGGAGGACCGTCAGCCAGTCTAGACACAGATAAAATCTTGTTTCTGTTCCACCCTCTGCCTCTCCACAGACCGGGACGCAGGTGGTCCACGCAGAAGAGAGGCCAAGCCACCCGGAGCCAGCAGGCCCACAGGAGAGCCTGGGGCCAGAGGCAGGGGCCGCAGGCTCTTCTCTCCTCGGTGACTGAGCCTGGGCCCTCAGCTCCCAGAGAGCGGGGCCCTGTCCTTCTCGGCCTTGCAGAAAGACAAAATAATGCCACTGCTTTTGATCAGACTCCTGACATGGCCACTTTGTGATCTGTCTGGGGAAAGCAGTCATGAGCATCTTTGTCTCAGGAAACCAGGTCTTAGCGTAGTGCTTACTTTTAGACATAGCCAAGGACCCTTCTGCAGCCCCTGGAATGCTCTGGGGACACAGATTCTTTGAGTCTGCGACACTTGATTCCCTCCTGTCTCCAATTGCCGGGTCAGTCGCGGTTCCTCTCTACTTGTTGCCTTGTAAATCACTGCACTTCAGGTGCGTCTCTTTTATACCAGGGAGTTTGGGTTTTGCTTTTGAGCCATTTAAAAAAGTTTCTTTTTCAACGGTAAGTGATGTGAATTCACGTGTCTGGATATGGCTGCTATGTTTGGTCTCAACTCTGTCATTTATAGCATGTGGCAATTACCGTGTGTCTTATGTTACATTTGACATTTCCTTATTCGGTGTGTTCTTTTTGTTTTGTGGAAAACTGATTTTGGTACTTGGGAAGGTTTGTGTTTTCACTCTAGTGGTTACTGATGTTAAGTGTTGGGGTTCGGGGGCGAATGGGCAAGAAAGAATTCTTGAGACGTGTTTGGTGCAAAAAGGGTGGCTTTATTACAGTACAGGGCCAGGACCCGTGGGAGCCGCACCGGGGTGTGGACGAGTGGCTGATTATGTACTTTCAGTTGGGAGGGGGTTAGGGAGAGCCTCTGAGGCATTTGGAAGCAAGGTTTCCAGGACCCTGAGGGGTCATTTATTACTATCTAGTAAAACCTTAGTCGTGAGACCCTGCAGATGTCTATCAGTGGGTCATATGCTTGAAGGATGATTGCCAACATATATCTTGGGGGCACTGTCATTTGTTAAAGTAGACTTGCAGTATCCTGGAGGTCCGGCTGATGTCAAGCTAAGGTTGCGTTTTGCCCTTAGCCAAGTATTCCCATTAAGGCATTTGAGTTCCTGGAGGAAGATTACCCTGCCTGTCTCAAGCAGTTGTCAATGTGATGTGGGGAACAAAGGCAGAGAGAAATATAGATAAAATTAAATGTGCTTATAACCTGCAGCCCACTGGCGAATCCTTGAGGGGGGCAGAGCATAACTCTCCCCCAGGAAACTCCCAACTGTCCTCATGCTGATGCTTTGTTAGAGGGAAAAACGACCTCAGCTTGACAAGAGCCAGGCCTCCTGGATCCTGTGAGTCTTCTTTAGCAGATCAAAGTCCTTTTGGAAACTTCCCTTTGTCTTTACCTCCCCAACTCCAAAGTCTATAATCAGTTGCTCCTCACAATCCTGGGGTAGCAGCTCTTCCTGCCCACGGGTCCTGTCTCTGTGCTTTAATAAGACCACCTTTTTGCATCAAAGGCGTCTCAAGAATTCTTTCTTGGCCCTTGGGTCCAGATCCCAACATCACTCCAAAACCACATCAAATGGACTGTAAGTTATGAGGAAGTTTAAGACTCTATAACGTATAAATGGTGTCCCTGAAGAAGAAAATTGTAACAATGTAACAAAACTACCCTTTAAAATGATAACCCTTGATGGGGCCCTGTGTAGCTGTCAGTTGGGCGACCGTCCAACTCTTGATTTCAGCTCAGGTCATGATCTCAGGGTTGTGAGATCCAGCCCCATGTCAGGCTCAGCGGGGAGTCTGCTTGAGATTCTCTCCCTTTGCCCCTCCCCCCAATTCGTGCACAGGCTTGCTTTCTCTCTCTAAAATAAATAAATAAATCTTTAAAAAAATAAAATAAAATTTACAGGGTGCCTGGGTGACTCAGTTGGTTAAGCATCTGACTCCTGATTTGCGCTCAGGTCATGATCTCAGGGATCTGTGACTGAGCCCCACGGCTGGCCCCACACTGGGCGTGGAGCCTGGTTAAGATTCTCTCTGTCCCTCGGCCCCTCCTGTCTCCCCCTCGAGGGCGCTCTCTCTCTCTCTCTCTCTCAAAAAATAACTAAAATTTAAAAAATAAAATTATAACCCCTGAAGACATTCCAGAGATAAAAGATGCAGATGTACATAATTGAAAGGACCTACTGGGTACACCAGGAGAAACTGGTCCAGAATGATCCGCTGAGACATATCCTAGCAAACCTTCTCCATAGAACTAACCTTCCTGGCCCTTCTCAACTATCATGTCCTCGCTAATCTCCTGTTGCCAGGGCCTGGCTGTTCGTGCCCTTCTCTCTCTCCTGGAAGTTTATTTATGCATCTGTCAGCTGTCCAGGAGCAAGAATTCCTGTCTCCTTCAAAGGTCCTTCTGGCTGAACGAAGAACCAAGTGGCTATGAGACAGATTAACAGGAGAAAAATCAGATTTAATAGTGTACACACAGGAAGTCCACCCAGACCTAGAAATTCCGGAGACCAGCAAAATGAGGTTCATGTGTCATTCTGAAGTAAGAAGAGGGCAGGGGTCTCGGACTTCCAGGAAGAAATGCAATTCACAGGAAGAGGAAAATGAGCTCATGTTTGATAAACAAATGTTTGCTGGGCCACACAGACCCAACTGGGACTGGGAGACGCTGATCAAGCAGGGCCCTGGCCCTCCCCCGGTCTCCCACCCCTGGTTCATAGGGAGACAGCCCTCTTCCAGGAGCAGGGCCCCTACCAAATTCTTTTTTTTTTTTTTTTTTTTTTTCTGGACGTTCTTGAAGGGGAGGCAAGGAGCTTTTCCCAAATCTGGGTTTTGATTCCTTTATAACTCAAAATAATCTTTATGCCAAAGCGACCTATCTGGGGGTAGCCTGCCCTTGGCCCCCAACAGGGCACTTACTTCAAGTTCCAGTTGGGCTGCAACTGTTCACATCCTGATTGTACCTGCTGAGAACCTGTTAAATGTTTTCTCACTGTAGTCTTTGTGCATTACCAGAAAGGTACATGTTACAAAGGATAACCTCAATCTTGCTTAAAAGATCTCTTCAGCCCTGATCAAGTAAGCCATCTTTACCGAGGGGGTTTTAAAGTGTGTTGAGATCCTTCAGAGATCTCCTCTCCAACAATTCCCGGGTTCCTCGTTTTTGTAGGAGGATAATTTTCCAAGGGGCTCCTCCTTGGAGTCATGGCATCACAGTGCGTCAGCCCTACTGTACGGAATACAGAGACCAGTAGCCAGACAGGTCTTGTCTGTGGTCCGTGTGGTGGGTTCTAATCCCCATGACTGGTGGGTGTGACCTTATTTGGAAATAGGGTCTTTACAGATGTAATCAAGTCAAAATGAGGTTGTGAGGGTGGCTCTAGTCCACTATGACTGGTGTCGTTCCAAGAGAAAGGAGAGGGAGATCTGACACAGACAGGCACACGGGGAGAGGCCACAGGAGGCCAGAGGCCGGGGCTGAGGTGAAGTCTCCACCTGTGGGGGATTTTGCCAGGAGCTGGAAGGGACAAAGAAGGGCTCCCCCACAAGTGTTCAGAGCGAGCGCGGCCCTGCCCGCACCTTGGTCTCAGAGGTCTGGCCTCCAGAACCATAAAGGAATAAATCTCTGTTGTTTTTAAGCCACTCAGTTTGTGGTCCTTTGTTACGGCAGCCCTGGGAACATACAGAGATGCACCCTGTGGGGAAATAAAATTAGGACTTGCTCTGATGAGAAATCCAGCATCTTTTAAAAAATCTTCTTGCTTGCTATTGGGATCAGTCATGCCTGTTCACTAACACTAACCCTAAAACACGAAAGGAAACATCAGTCCGTCCTCACAGCATGACCTTTTGTAGCCATTCAATTCAGTAGGTTTTTCTGTTAGAGGCGGTTATTTTGAAAACACGTCCTGTCCTTAGGGCGAAGTGAGTTGCTGTCCTTAGGGCGAAGTGAGTTGCTGTTCCGAAGTTCACAGAGGCAACTCTATTTCAAGTGTTTGATGAGAAAGGAACTACGACGGCATCAACCTGATTAAGACGAACAGAGGGGTCCTCTTTTCTCCCCCACAGCCAAACACGTCTCGGAAGGGCAGAGACCCAGGGCGGGTCACGGTGCGAGGGTCTGCATTTCACAGACCGTCAGGTGTCCTCGCTTCACAGACGGAGCCGCCGTGCAGCAGGGGGGTGGCCTGCGCGGCGGCGGGGGGCGCCGCGGCGTCCTGCACAAAGGGAAGGGCGCAGTCTCCGGGGGCGGGCATGGGGCGCAGCCCCCCACGGCTACACTGTGTCACTGCGCGCTCCGAGCCCCGATTCATCAGCGGCCCCACCAGGCTGCGGCTGGGCTGCCTCCTCTCAGAGAGGAACCCAAACAGGGCCTGCGCTGATGTTGTGCAGCCCCCGACCGGGTGGGGATGCTGGCTGGCAGGTCCCCTGCAGCGCCCCCCGGAGCGTCTCGCCTGCCCGCGCCAGGCCACCGAGGGAACGCGGGTGAACATGTTCCGAGCTAGGAGGTGAGACGCCCACCCACCGCTGGCCTGATCCCAGCCTGAGAACAGGCCCCGCGCGACCCCCCCCACGCCAAGGAGGCCGCCTGCTCGGAATCCCCACTGTGTGCCCACCTCCAAGGAGGCCTGCCGAGCCCAGGACGCCAAAGAGTATAATAAAGAAGAAAGAAAGAAAATCTGTATCCTTTATTCCAACCACAAAGCCTCTACCGAGGCGTCGGAGGCTTCCTTTCTCCCGCGCACCCGTACTCAGCCCAGATTTACAGGTACAGCGTCAGCGCGCCGGCGTGAAGGGAAACCAAATCAGAACAGCCCTGCAGTAAAGACACTCGCAAACGCACCGTTCCACTTGGCAGCCGCTTTCTGACAGGCAGCGGTTTGTGCATCTCTCCAGCTTTTCAAAACAACATCCCCGTGGCCTGTGGGCGTCAGGGAGCGGTCTGCTGGGGCGGGGGGTAGAAGGCCGGGCCGTCCTCGCAGACCTCCAGCCCCGGGCCCCCGGCCCCCCCGGCCCCCCCGGGCTCCCCCGGCTCCGTGCAGTTCCGCAGCCGCAGCTCCCTGGTGAAGCACAGTTCAATCTGACCAATCGTCTGCACCTCCTCACCCTAAACACAGAAAATGAGGGACGTCTGAGAATTTGGATCTCGGAGGATCACCTGTTCTGTGGTCATCAAGTCTCTGAATCTGAAGAGACAAGGGGGGACTCCAGGGGCCAGCAACGAGTGGGGGCCCCCCACTCTGTCCAGCAGCGACCAGCGGGGGGGCCGCAGGGCTTGCCGCCCGGTCACCACCCAGATGTCCCCCGTGCCAGCCTGGTGGCCTCGTGGGAGGGGACACCGCTTGAACCTGAGGAACGTGCACCTCTGTGCACACAGCATAGGCATCATGGCGTTGGGAGACGTGGTTTTGTAGAATAAATGGGTCAAAGGACCCTACTGCTCAAAGAATTTAAGTCTTTATCGAAGCTGCCAAAAGAAACTACAGTCCCTGTATCCACTAGACAAGTATCTACGGTTAAAATGAATGAGACTAATAATGGAAAGCCTGAGAAAATCTCTAACTCAGAAACGTTTCGTACACCCGCCTCCTTCACTGTCCCTGCCGGAGCACGTGTGCTCTTGTTGTGGGGAAGTCTCGAGAAAACAAACCCTATTTGAGCACGGCATCGAAGAGCAGGGTGTGTGGGTGTGTGGGTGTGTGGGTGTGTGGGTGTGTGTGTGTGGGGGGGGTGTGTGGGTGTGTGGGTGTGTGTGTGGGGGGGGTGTGTGTGGGTGTGTGTGGGGGGTGTGTGTGTGGGTGTGAGTGTGTGTGGGGTGTGTGGGGGGTGTGTGTGTGGGTGTGAGTGTGTGTGGGGTGTGTGGGGGGGTGTGTGTGGGTGTGTGGGGGGGTGTGTGGGTGTGTGTGTGTGTGTGTGTGTGTGTGTGTAATTTTTTTTGACTCCAGTACAGTTAACATACAGTGTCATGTATGTTTCGGTGTGCAATACAGCGATTCAGCACTTCCATCCGACAGCTGGTGCTCATCACAAGTGCCCTCCTTCACCCCCATCACCTGTTCCCGATCCCCCACCCCCACCCCCTCTGGTGACCAGCAGCGTGTTCTCTAGAGTCAAGAGTCTCTCTCTTGGTTTCTCTGTTTTTCCTTTGCTTGTCTGTTTGTTTGTTTCTTAAATTCCACACAGGAGTGAAATCACATGGTATTTGTCTTTCTCTGACTGCCTTATTTTGATTAGCATCATAGTCTCTAGCTCCATCCACATCGTTGCAAATGACAAGATCTCATTCTTTTTTATGGCTGAGTAATATTCCACTGTGTATACACATCTTTATCCATGCATTAGTCGATGGACACCTGGGCTGCTTCCACAGTTTGGCTATTGTAGATGATACCGCTGTAAACACAAGGGCGCATGTGTCCCTTCGAATCCGTGTCTAACCATCTGCGATTTTTAAAGTGCACACAGCATTACCTGTATGCACACACTCCCACACACATGCACACACACACATCTCTGCCCCTGGGAACTCTATGGTGAGCACACAGATGCTGACTACGTTGAACCTGTCTTCTCGATAAAGACAGAAAGAGCAACAAAACATAGCACAGCACCTCTGACCTGTTTTGGTGGCAGACACTGGACTTTAGGTATGACTCCGTATATGCCAGCAAGGGCGTCTTTAATATCTGAAATCTGAAATGAAATAAAATGCATTAGAAATACTTGGACAGAGGCAGTGTAAGGGCTCCACCCCATGCACACGGGACACTCCGGCTTCCACGTGCACAAACACGCACAGCTGACCACAGGGCACAGTCCTCCGGGCACTCTGGGCTCGCAGACAAGACCCCGGGGACAGGCTGTCAGCCACCTGGGCTCCACCCTCAGACCACAGTGGCCCCCACATGTGCGCCACAGTCTCCACTCTCCCCCCTGCCCTGAGCTTCTGTCCACACCCAGAACCTAGGGGCTGCGTGCAATAGATCAGACCAACTTTCACGGGCCAGGACTCCTGTCTGAGCTCACATCTTGCTGCTTCTGAACCTAACAAAGTGCCTGCAGCACAGACAGGGAGCTCAAGACATTAGTTGTCCTTGGTGCTTTTACTGTCATTGAAATCCGTTCTCTGATAGGCACATTCTGGGCAAAAATGTAAACATAGTCCCCCTACCTGCTTGAACATGAACCCCGAGGGCCGAGGGGGCCCTGCAAACCCCCTCTCTCCTGGGGCAGCTGACACTGTCTCCCCAAGGTCGCTGTTCCCTCCCAGCCCCACTCTCGCTGCAGGCCGGACATCAAGCAGAAGATCAAGATCTGATCAAGGTCAAGCGGAAACCGGCTACAGGGTGGAGCACAGATGCCAGGGAGCACAGCAGAAATGCCGACCGATTTCATAGTCAGGAGACCTAAATGAGAGCTCGGTGTGCAGCCGGGAGACGGGAAACCAGGGATTGCTAAAAGCAGTACCTTTAATTCTTTTTGAATCCCAGGAGATTAAATCGGCTTATATAGAGAACACATCAGGTTCTCTTAACGCAGGAGTCAGCAAGCTTACTGTGCGAAGGGCCACAGGAAGTACTTCAGGCTCCGAGGGTCACTCAAGTGTCTTTCCGTGGGACACCTGCCCACGGAGTGTGACCACGGGGGACGGTAAAGGAACCCGCCGGGCCGTGAGCCAGTAAGACTCCCTTTATGAAAACAGGCTATCCTGGGTGGAAAACAGTTTGCATATGCTTACCAGACAGTAAGATCTGGTCTGTTTAAATTTCTGTAGTTTTGGGCGCCTGGGTGGCTCAGTTGGTTCAGCGACTGCCTTCGGCTCAGGTCATGATCCTGGAGTCCCGGGATCGAGTCCCGCATCGGGCTCCCCGCTCAGCGGGGAGTCTGCTCCTCCCTCTGACCCTCTTCCCTCTCGTGCTCTCTGTCTCTCACTCTCCCTCTCTCAAATAAATAAATAAAATCTTTAAAAAAAATAAAATTAAAAAATTAAAAAAAATAAATTTCTGTAGTTTTATCATGAAAACAAAACAAAACAAAAATCTTAGGCTTCTTCCTCAAACAAAATATTATAAAACGGAATGTGCTTTTCAAACCACTTACTCCCCTGCCCTGTGCGAGCCTGGAACACGCTTCTCACCGAGGGACCATGAACCTAGGCTTCAAGGTTTACGCAGCTTTCAGATCACACTCAATGTGCACTGGGAAACAAGATATAAATAAAGCCTACTTGGAAACATAATAGTCAAATAGGAGAGGGCTTGTTCGAGTCACTTTAAAACCCAAGTGCGGTGCTCAGGCTGCAGACACTCTACCGTGGGTGGGTGGATGCTAGGTGTCCTCAGGTGGCAGACACACATTCAGTTATGAAGCTGAAAGCAAGACTTACCTGGTAGTAATTGATAGATGGCTTTATTCCCAATTTTTGGAGCATGCTAAAATTTAAATTAAAAAAAATTAGCTGTATAATAACATACATTTTCCTTTCTTGTTCTTTTAAAACATATTTCCTAATAAAAATGAAGACACTCTTAAAAGAAAGCACTTATTTTCTATTGCTTTGGGCAATAAATCTGTGAGCAAGGACAGCACATAAATGGGACTCGGGCTTCCCTGACGACCCCTCCCCACAGCGCACCCACTGCGGATCTCTCTTTCAGCACCCGGACGGTTCTCGACAGTGGCCAGACGGCCCGTACCCACTGGAGTTGGCACACACATTACCACCTATTTGCCAAGCCTGCTTCAAAAGATAGTTAGCAACTGATTTTGGATTCTAGGCTCATCCTAGAAAACCACACTTGGTCAAATCTTTAAATACATTCAACACCCACAGACTTGAATCATTTCCTAAAGCATATGGTTTTGACCAGCTCTCCCATCAAAATACCATATGACTAATTTACCTATTAAATGATGGAGCACAATATAAACAATTCTCAGATTTAACAGTCCCGAAACAACACTTGAGCCTCCATCACGTCTCCCTGGATTATCCGGGCTATGACCGCCCAGAGCAGACGTAAGACCCGCGCTGCCTCTCTGGACAAGGACATCGTCAGATGAGTCTGCCCGAGGAAAACCAGACTGACCAGGGCACGCCTCCTCCAGCCGTGATTTCTGGCAACAGCATATATTGTGTTAACAAGACAGTGTTTGTAAAGAGCACACCACCAAGTGTCTGGGTCTCTGCTGTAGCGCTCCTGGCCTAGGCGGGAGGAGGTGGTCGGCAAGGGTCCTTGGAGCCTAGAAATAAATGTGCCCACGGCCTGTCCTCATGCTATCTGCGCAGTGTAAACACCAGATTTCAAAAGCTCTGGCTCCAGAAATGGAAAACTTCGCAAATTTTAAATATTTATTTCAAGTTGCAGTATTTTGGATACATTGAGTTAAATAATATAAAATCAATTTCACTGGTTTCTTTTTGCTCTTTTTAATGCGGTACTAGAAAATTTTAAGTTACATATGTGGTTTGCATTATTTTTCTACTGGGCAGTGTTGCTGAAGAGCCCGAGTCAGGTCACCAAGGAAGTGAGGCAGAGAGAGAGAAATATTTGGGGAAGCCTGGCATTCAGCCCAGATTAGTCTATATAATGTTTTCTATGGCGTTAAGATTAGATTGGCATTAATTTCCTGGCCCGTGTCTGTGGGTTATCTAAGATCCCCGGTTCACGACACTTTGCATTTTTCAGGTTTGCTACCTTCATATTATAAAGTGAATAAAACACTGCTAGTTTATGATAACATGACAGGCTTCCCTCTGAGAAAAAGATAATCTGTGGTAAGGGTTTATAATATAGAGAAAAATACAAGATCCCTTGTATTTTGTGAGTACTGAGATTTTTAGATTTTCCTTGGAGGAACGGGGAAAGAATATACTTTCTCTACAACTCTGCTCCCAGGTAGTCTGACAGACCTCATCTCCCCGCAGAGCGTTGTGTTCAGCAGGCCCCGAGTGCACGTTTCTGCAGGAGGAATAAGCAGGCGCCCCCAGCAGTGGTGAGGGCCTTGCCGACGCTGCAGCGACCCCAGGACTGGGGATCCTGCACACGTGTGTGCACACGGAAAGCTACAGAGATTCGGAAAGTGTAAACAGGAGGTACTTAATAGTTGTTGGATGAAAGGACGAATTATTTAGATGTTTTACATAAAGCCTTTCGGCAGTCCCCATTCACTGCCCTTTTCCTGACTGAGCAGAACTGGGCTTGGGCAGTGAGCCGGACCTCGCGCTGCTCAGGCGTCAGGGAAACCTGGGGCAGCCTCCTCTCTGCAGACGGCTCGCGAGCGGACCCCGCTCTGCCGGTCTGCACCGCGGAAACTCTCCCAGGTAACCCTCACGAGGATGTCTGCCCTGGGTATCACCTGCACTTTTGGGGTGAGGAAATGTTCCCAAAGGTCTTACTCTTGCTACGAGAAGAGCCTGCAGAGAAGCCCAGCACGCGGGAGCCGGGACGCATGGCTGGTGTGTACGCCCGAGCGGTGGTCCTCAGTCCTGCGGGTCCGAGAGCAGGAAGGCGTGGGACCCTGCGGGGACCCCTCCGGTCATCTTCCGGCACGGAGACGTAGAAACGACACAGGGCACAACGGGCCAGTGGCAGGCGCAGGATCCCAGGCACATGTGGCTCTGAGGACTCCCTTGCAGGGCGTAGCGCAGGCAGTCTTGTTCTCCCCCCGGGGTGCTCGCCCCTCCCCACCCAGATCCCAGTGACACAGGGGACCGGCTGTGCCTCTGTGCGCCAGGGGAGTAGAGCGCATGTGCAGAGAACGGCTGCGGGCCTACGCATCTTCTGAGCAGATGTGGTTCACAAGCTTAAACACAGGTGAATAGCAAAGGCGCTCAGTAGGATTCTGGCTTCTTCTAACTAAAGCAAACTATCTAATTTCCTGTCCTGGTCTTTAAAACGAGGTCACAGGTTTATTATGTGACCACTTAAATGAAGAAAAGCAAGAATTCCCCGCACACCTGGTCACCAGAAATGCTCAGACAGCGGACGGCCAGCCTCACCCCCAGCTCTCGGTCACGGGCCGGGCAGGATGAGCAGGTGGGGCCCTGGCCCTCAGCAGGGCCATCCGGAGGGGGTTTTTACGAGTTCTGGGTCTGGGTAATTTCTAGGCTCTGAGGACCCCTGCCTACTACCTCCTCCTGCTTGTTCCAGAAACACTAGAGCAGAGAACCGAACACTTAGTGATGCACGGTCTTTACAAAACCTGCCGTGTTAATGCAATAGCCTTTCGTCAGAAATCCCGGCTGAAAGACGCGTGCCTGGTCAGTCTTGTTTCCTCCGGCCAACTCACCGTCCGACGACGTCCGAGCCCACACAGGGCCCTACGTCTCCGAGGCTGCTCGACGTGACCACGGCCCAGACTGACCTGCAAGGCTGGGTGGGAGATGGTAGGATTCCTCAGGACGGTTCCGCGCCCTGAGGGCCAGGCCCCAGGGGGCCCCCTACCTGTTAAGCGCCAGCCCCTGGTACAGGTCCAGGCTTCCACCGAAGTATTTCTTCTGTGAGTTGAGGGCGTCTACCTGGGCGGCACAGGTGCCGTGCTTCTCCCACTCGTGCTTCCTGGGAGAGTGTTTTCATAAACAATCTCCGGTTAAAAGTCATGAAACAGATTCACAATGAAGAGTTCACACCTACGACAGGATATTCGCACGCACGTTGTTTCTTTTACGAATAAAGAGGCTAAGATTCCTTATGTGCAACAGGCCCGACTCGTGAGCCCCCTGCGCCAGGGAATGAGGCCCCAGGGGACAGAGTCCGGTCTCCAGAGGGCGCTCATCTCCCTGCAGCCCCTCCCTGCAGTCAGGGACAACTCACTCCGGTGACTCGGCACGAACCCCGGCTGAGGAAAAACAAAGCGCCCCCACGCAGGCAGGCACCCAGCCATCACGGGGCTTGGGGGTTCCGCTTCACAGGGACGCCAACCGGTCCTTTCTTTATTTTTTAATTTTATTTTTTATTTTTTTAAGATTTTATTTTGTTTATTTGATAGAGAGACACAGCGAGAGAGGGAACACAAGCAGGGGGAGCGGGGGAGGGAGCAGCAGGCTTCCCGCCGAGCAGGGAGCCCGATGCGGGGCTCGATCCCAGGACCCCGGGACCATGACCTGAGCTGAAGGCAGACGCCCAACGACTGAGCCACCCAGGCGCCCCCGACCGGTCCTTTCTAGGCAGCTAGCCAAGAAGAGGGAGCAGTGCCACCTCCTGAGAACGCCGGAGGCCCACTCCCCATCTCCGCCTCTGCCCACCGCGACTGTGTCCTTGTCCGCCCACAGACAGAACTCCAACAGAACACGCGAACAGCAATATGGGTTCGAGAAGAATATTGTTGATAACAATTCCCCATGTTCTATTGCAGTTAACTAGGAAATTTCACATTCTTCTGCAAGGCAACAATACTGCTGGCTTAGAAATGGGGAAACTGAGGCAGAGGGGCTGGCGAGGCGCCCTGCTGAGGCCACTCGGCCGGGAAGTCCCAGAGTCTGCACCTGAACGGCACTCTGGACTCTACAGCCGGGGCCCCTCCGGCTGCACTGCGGTGCCATCCCAACACCCCAGCAACGTGGGGTGCACCGCCTTCACAATCGCGGACACTATCGAGTGGGACGTTAGCCATCATTAGCGTGGGAATATGGAAGGGGCATTCATGAAGGCGTCCTATGCTGTCTTACAGAAGTGTGATCTGAATGGACGCTGATGCGTCGGTAAAGCTCATCCACAGGGCCAGTGTTAAATGACAAGTTGCTCCAGCCCAAGAAAACGGCGTGGGAACAGCTACCTTTCTTCATCTACCACGGTTTCTGGGGTGAATTATTTCCACAGAGTAGAAAAAGGAGTTTCTTTCCGACTAGATGAAAATGGAACCCGAATTACAGACGCCCTCGCTTCTGCGGAGCTGGAATCATTCTAGAACCTGTCATACAGGGTGCTGGCGGAGCAATGAGCTTCGTGCCGTTCCCCGCACATAAGACATATTCAATAAATGTCAGTTGTTATTACGTTTGGATCAAGCTCAGCTTAAGGGTCAGAATCTATTAGAGCATTGTTAGCGTACATCCAACGTTGACTCCCACATCACTTGGAATTGGACAGTTTGCATTTAACACGAAATGGTCAGTTACCGGGCAGAGGTGCCCATCCTGTGGCCCTGTCGCCCGCCAGGAGGGCACACGAGCAGGCCCGGGGGCTGCCCTCTGGGATGAGAGGTGGGGGCTCCTCTGGGACGTTGAGGCCCAGGACACCTCCCACAGTGAGGCTGCTCGCCAAACTGGGCCTCACTCAACTCTCATTTTTCTTTGCACAAGCATCAAGAACAGAAATCCTACTTCGCAGGGGGCTCTGTCCATGGCATTTTTCAATGTGGCAAATTTGATGAATAGATTTAATCTTAGAGAATTATCTCGAGCATAAAGTAAGACCAAGACCATGTACTCTGCATACTTGCTTCCTATTTGGGATAAACGAGGACAGTTTTCGGACAGGAGCCCTCCCCCACCCCCAGCCCCCAACGACGAAGCCGAGGTGGACAGGCCTGAGTGCCTCTAGGACCCTCTAGAAACTCACACAGCAAAGGGAATTTGGGCAACAGGGAAGCATGACCCAACGCCGCATGCAGGGGGCCAGTGACAGTGACTGCCCTGTACTCGGGCGCTCCAGGAGCATAAATACTAAGGAGAGTGGGACAGTCACCTCTGAGTTGACAACAGAAGTTTTTAGATGTGCTTCTTACTATCCAACCTGAAAAAGTATCATTTTGCCTTTACAGAGCACAAACACATGTGTACTCTGCCCACACTATTACATGTTCAAGGACCAGCTCGGACCGCCTTCTTTACGGGTGTTTGTTGATTTATTGTTAAGTCACCTGGCAGCAACAATCTGACTGATGGTGTCATGGAACACATCGGAACAAGTGGAAACTACACTCGGCATACTTTGCACAGATTCGGCATTTTACGCGCACTGTGAAGTGCTGTAGACGGTTTCCCCTGCGTTCCCCTACCCCCCCACTCTAGCTCAGTTGGGCGACAAGTTCTGGGAAAGCGTTCTCTGGAATGCAGCTGTGCGGAACGTGTGTCGGAGACCCGGGCCATTCCTCTCCCTAACTCTGAGTGCTTCTCCTGTTGAAGAGACCGGGGCGGCAGACCTCAGGGCCACACCTCTGCCACACTTGTCGGCCTAAGCACCAGGGAGCCCGGGGGACAGGCACCCAGTGCCCCTCCATGGTTTCAGAAAGCTTCCGTCTACACTTAATTCCTTTCCTGGATGTTCCACACACAAATATTTCCAAACTGAATTAATCATTTTGGACAAAATCTGAATAATTGCAATGTGAATTATAAACTGCCCCACTGGAGCGAGGCAGAGACAATAATTATTTTTGGTTAATATAACGTAAATAAAAGGAATGTTCATTTTACCTTCTTCAAAAGCAATGACTTAAAAAGCTACCTTGAGTTAAACACAGCATTTTTCTCCTTGGCTCAGCTCCCACTACACTTAGAGATGTTTCTGCGGATCGAGCCGCAGGTGGGACCTCACCCTGTCTTCCCTAAGTCGTAACACGGGACCGCGATCTTCTGAAGTGCCTCTTCTTCTTCCTTGATGTATCTCGAGACAACAGCACAAAGTCTTTAAGAAACATTCTCTCCTGCCTGCGTCAAAGCGACTGCCCCTTAGGTACCCACGTATTTGGCTTAATGAAACCTCAGGAAAGGAGAGTCTAAAACAAAGTGATGAATGAAATAGCGGATTAAGAGCAACTCTATAAATTCCACTTGCCTGCACTTTTTTTTTTTCTTTCAAATACCCAGCACAGAACCCAACGCGGGGCTCGAACTCACAACCCTGATATCAAGACCTAAGCTGAGATCAAGAGTCAGATGCTCAACTGACTGAGTCACCCGGGCGCCCCTCGCTCGCATTTTTTATCTATTGGAGAAAGGCCCTGAAAATGGCATCCCAAATAAAAGGTGGTTCACACATCTGCGCCTCAGAAGGGTGGCCCCGTGGTCTGTCCCTGCGCCCCCAGCCCGAGGCTGCTGCGCTCTTGCACTCACCAGAAATGGCTGTGATTTAGTGGATGGATCACATCAGGCCAGTACATCTTCATTTTGGGCAGAAGGTCCTGTGCATAAAAAAAAAAAAAAAAAAAAAAAAAAAAATCTGTGTAGGACCTAACAACTCAAAACCTAGAAGGCAAATCTGATAAACCAATACATTAAATACGAACTGTCCTCTGTTAAGCAATAACGGTCAGGTGAGTAAAATGATTTCTTACAACATATATAAAAGTGAAATCTAATCATGAAAGTGCATTGGAAAATAGGAGTACGCAGAGGGGCGTGGGTAAGCACACGGTGGTTCACCCAGACAAGGGAATGTTAGCTCTAACGAGAAACCAGCCATCAAGTGATGAAAGAACATGGAAGAGCCTTCCATGCACATCACTGAGTGGAAGATGCCAATGTGAAAAGGCTGTGAGTCCCGACGTGTGCTACTCTGGAAACGACAAGAGTACAGAGACAGTGAAGGGTCAGTGGTGTGAGGGGCTGGGGGGGGGAGGGGTAGTGGGAGAACGAAGGATTTTAGGGCAGGGAGACGCCTCTGTATATGGTATAACGGGGGATGCACGTCATTACGTAGCTGTCAAAACCTGTAAAACTGTGACAGGGCGAGCCTACTGGGAACTGCACAGTGTCTGCTAGCGATGAAGTACCCATTCCGTGACAAGCGTCCCGCATGAACGCAAGGTGTCAACCACAGCGGACATGGTCTGTGTGTTCAGGGGACATACATGGGAACTCTGCACTTGCCACTTAATTTTTCTGCTTTAGGTTTCTGAGCCTGCTGTAAAAAGTAGCATCTACTAATGAAAACACACACCACAAAACTCAGGTTCTCCTTTCCCCCAAGAGGAGCTCCTCTGGGCTGGGTGGGCTGTGCTCTACAGATAGTTGCTCTAAATTGCACAGCGTTCAGGTTTACTTTTCAATTTCTACAAACCCACTAGACCAGAAATAAGGTTCACTCAAAACAGTGTCCAAACAAACTCAGGGCAACCTTGCTTCCCCCTATCTGCCATCGCCCCCCGCTACCCGCCAGCCACCGGACAAGCGGACACCCCGCGCGTCCCCTGCCTGGTGAGCCCTGCCCCCACGCTCCCACAGCCGAACTTCCCGGGCAGCCGTCTGCCTCACTGATTCCGTGTCCCACCGTCTTGCACCTCCCACGCTCTGGCTCAGCTCCCAACAGCCCTAGAGGAGGGGGGAGTAGGCCACTTTCGTGGCGGACCCACACTACAGCTGGGCTTTCTGGGACACAGCAAGTAACCCAGCAGTGTTGCGAGCGAAGAGTGGCTTGCGGCCACCTCCCCACCTTGCCCAGCAGGCCGCTCAAAGGAAAGGGCATTTTCAGCCTTCCTTTTACGAACCCTGTTAGTGCCCCTTCCCGAATCCCCCCTCTCCTGGCTTCCCTCCTCCCCTCCCCTCCTCCGGCTGCTTGCCACACGCCCCCCCCCCCCCGCCCCGCCCCATCTCTGCGCCAGGCTCGGCCCTGCTTCTCCACGCCACCCACGTTCACACCTATGCGCTTCACACCACCTATGTACTGATCGCACCCAAAGTTCATCTCTAGCCCAGACTGCTCCTGTGACAGACACACGTAACCCAGCTGGACGTTTCCAGGGCACTTCAAACTCAACACGTGCAAAGCTGACTGTCAACCACACACCCGCCAAAGCCCGGTTCCCCCGCCAGTGCCCCCATGTCAGGAAGGAGGACACCCCCAGCAAAGCCCATACCCAGAGCCCCACGGGAAGCTTCTCTCCCAGCTAGTCACCGAGCCTTGTCACCTCGACTTCTGGGATCCCCTCTTGCTCTCCATTCCCACGGCCTCTGCCTACTCAGCTCTTCAGGCCCGGCGCATGCCCCACACCAGCTCTCATGCGAGCCAGCACGGCAGCCGGGCTCTTTCCCTCTCCGGCGGGAATGCTAGAGGCACCCAGCACATTGTCAATTAATCTGTAATGCCACTGTCGGGTCACGAGGCTCTAAGCAGGAACATCCCCGCGGTATTACGCAAGCTGCAGTGAGTCTGGGAAGGGGGACGTGGGTCTGAGGAACGAGGCATCACCAGGCTTTGGGGTGCGCTAATAATTCTTACAGACAGTCCTCACACTCAGGCCTCTGGGTGCATGCCAGTGAAGGTCCTTACAGGAAGGAAAGAGGAGAAAATACCATGTGGACTAGAACATGTGAAGGGTTTGGAACTTCCTGCCTTGCCCTTTTGGGGGCCGTATATTCATGGGAAGGACCCCCATTCTAGCAAATCCTGATGCCATCTCATGTTTTCAGGGAGGGAGGCCCTACCCTGTAAATCCAGGTACTCGTTACCTGACAGATGACTGGTTACACGTACAACAAAGTGTCTCAAGAGAACATCTGCTAGCATTGCGGGTAAAAGCCACTCCCTGGGCTATTCAGTAACACAGGCCTTTGTGCTGGGAGGGCCCATCCCTCCCTTTCTGCTCACAGGCCCTCCCTGGAAACCCACTCGCCTACAGCCAGAAAGGACAGGTGTGGTACCCTGTGCCGGTCCTCCAAGCCAGAGAGGTCTAGAAATGCTGACCAGGAGGCACAGGGGACCCGGGACTAACGTGGCCGGCGGGGGGCAGTCGGGGTCGGCTTCACCCTCGTCTGCTGTCACTTCACACAGTTCCCTTTTCGTGGTGTGGGCCCCGGGCAGGGGAGAAAGGTTAGTTTGGATTTAATGTGTGGGATTCTTTTAGGGATTCATAAATCCAGAAAAAGTGCCAGGGGTTGATTCCTGGTGAATACGATTATGATTCCTCATTTGAAAGCATGCCGTTGAGGGTGCACTTCTGAGAAGTTAACCGAGCGCAGCATCTGCAGTGGCGACATAATGAACAGTGTTACCTTAATCTCTTCTAAATTAAAGGGCCATGATCCATTACATTCTTCTGCTTTATCAGGCCTTGAAATTAAAATGAAAAACAACAGCAATTAGTCTTGGTTGAGATGAGCTCCCAATGCGGGAGGAAGCACTACCATTAACGTCTGTGGGAGCATCTGCGGGAGCAAAGGCAGAGACACGCTAAGGCTGTGTGAGTCACCTAACAACGCTCAGGTAGGGGCGGTCAAGGAACGCGCCCAGGAGCAAGGCTCACGATGACTCTCGCCCCGGAAGCAAAGGAAACAAGCCGGTAGGGGGAGCTCGGGAGTCAGGCCGGGTCCCAAGGGCTCTGCCCGCTGCCAATCCCCACGCCAACGGGCCCCAGGGAAACTCCCTGTCTTTACGGGACGGTGAGGCTCAATGACGCAGCCTACAGACACTGCTCAGAGTGCCTGCCCACGGCCCAGGCTCAGCTAGCACGGCTTCTTCCCAGCACGGATCCCCTCCCTACTTCCCCACGTCTAATTCTGGACGTGTCAACTCCCGGTCTTCAGAGGCAGCGGGGTTCACCAGGCCACCGGATCTACTTCCGAGACCCCCAACATGTCTCCAGTGTCAACAGGCTGGCCCAGCACCCCGGAACTAGCGCAGCCCCCTGCCGGGATGGGGGCACACTGTGCACCGTCCTCCCAGCTACACGTGAAGCGGCAGGAACTTCAGCACGACCCGAGGAAGCCTCACTCCCTGAGACTGCAGGGTCGCTGACGAGTCTGTGGCAAAGGAGGGGCCGGAGCCGGGTCCCTGGGCCGCAGTCTAATTTGCTGCTCACAGAACCCCATTCCTGAGGAACAAGCAGGTACTGACAAAGGCCAGGAGGGCCCCTCCCCCACGGGAGCAGCTGGACAAGGGCATCCCCTTGACAGGCTGACTCATGGGCACAGTGAAACACGACAAATACATGCACAAAGAGGGAAGAATAAACTACACAAAATGCAGGCAAAACCTGAACGATGAACTCGGGTATCTGTGTACGATGTAGACACATATATGCACGTGTACAAGGCACACGCGCTTACTTATTTTTATGTATCTACTTATTGCCCCCAAAGAAGGATAAGACGACAGGGTGACATTTAGTGACCCCAGCCTGGACCCAGAGTCCCTACCAGCAGATGTAAAAGCTGCATCATCCCTGTTCCACCAAACAGAACTGAGCCACAACAAAATTAGGGTACTGTACAACCTGCGAAGATATTTTAAAATAAGGACTTGGTCCACTGAATAAACTAACAAAAATCACGAGTGTAACTCTTAGGACCAGCCTCAATCTACTTTTGGGTTAGCTAGTCTTTCCCTATTCAAGCGTGAACGGCACTAGGGCTTGCCATAATCCGTGGATGGTCCAGTAATCCGGAGGGTCTCTGCAGTCGTTCTCAACCTCCTGCAGAGAAAAGACAGACAGCACATCACTGTTCCGCGGCTTACTGACTGCGGCTTCCAGCCCTGAGGAGCAACCTGGGGGCGGGCGCTCCGTCTGGAAGGAGCGGCCCAATCCTCGATTACATAACACAATTAAAAACTGAGTTTTGCCTTTTTTTATGTGTTCTCAAATTAAGTCAGTCTGATGGAAACACACCTATTTGCCCATGCATTTTCTTATCGTGTAATCAAAACTAAATGTTTGAGGGCTCACAGTACCGGTGCAATGAGCTGGTTCAGGCGCCAGGTCTGGATGCGTTAGTGATACGGTTAAGCGTGGACGTTACAGAATATGGACGTGAGTGCGAGTGCTCTGGAGCAAAAACGCCAAGGTGAGGACAGGACAATAAAGATAAACTCACGGAGATAAAAGCTCACTAGCATACTCTTTAGGGACCTCCAAACTGTTTAGCTAAATTGGGGAGTTCTTCCAAAACAACCATCAAGAAATGTATCGGCTATGGGACCGATGCCCCCGCGGGGAATAAACCCATGAAAAGCGGGTGTGGGTGTCTGGTGAGGAACAAGTGGGGCTCCGGGCAGATTTGCAAGGCTTTCCTGTGGGGATCACCTTCCGTGGGGAGGCAGCTCTGCCCCAGGTTGGTCTGGAAATTAGGGAGGCTCTGGTTTAGGAGACTGGCACAAGGGGGCATGAAAGATACCTGCCACAGACCCGAGAGGGCAGAGAGGCAGAATGACAAAAGTGCAGGATCGGGGCGGGGGGCGTATCCTGCACCTCTCCTGACACCCTGGGCTCCTCCCTCGGGAAAGCAGGGGGCCCATTTCCCGCAGGTGCCCGACTGGTGAAGAGCAAGGTCAGGACCCACGCCGGGGCGGGGGGGGGTCTTCTGTCAGCCCCACGTCCAGTGTCTCAGATGAGCCTCTAAGGGGTGACTGGGACCCAGGGGCAGCTTTCACTAAATCACCAGCAAGTACCTGTCAGTCCCCGGCACGTGCCCGGAGCACTGAGGACCATGGAGAAAGACACACCAGCCACCGCCCCGTAACACTTATGTCACTCAGGCGGGGAACAAGCCCGGAGACAGCCCCACTGCCCGGGATGCCACCAGGGCCAGAGTACCGGGACCCCTTGTCATGGGCACCCTGCGGTGCCCTAACAATTCCCTAACAAGGACGCTTCCCTAGCAGAAGACTTTTTTTTAAAAATCTCATTTGTGAAGCCCCAAGGTAGGAATGCATTTCAGTGCACAGGAACACACCCACATTTTGTCACAGAAATGCCTCAGCCACCAAAGGACCTTGCTCCCTGCCCCGAGGCAGATCTTCCGGTGTCACCCAACACAGGAGCTCTCCACAAACGGCCGGGCCCGCAGGACCCAGGGCTCCCGCGATGTCCCGCCGCCAGGGTGGAGAGCTAGATCTCCAACAACACTCAGGGCTGGTCACCACGCTCCATTCTCCGCCCTCCGACACTCCTCACACTGGAGCACAGCAGCAGCACGAGAGGCAGGAGACAATGAGGTGTGAAGTTTAGGAAACTTGACCCAGAGAGAGAAGCCTCGCAGCAGAAGCGAGACAAGGCTACAAATGACAGGCCAGCCCGAGGGCAAACGTGGGCACAGAAACCCACTATGCACGAACGGGCCAGTCGAGGCAGAAAAACTCACCTTGCACACCGTTACAGGCCAGTGGTGAACCATAATCAGCTTTTTCCACTCATGGTTGCCACTGTTAAAAGACAAGGAACTTATGTCTCAAGAACTGTTTAAAGAAAAATTAATTCATCCATCCATTTACACCATCATGCATTCAACAAACACGGAGTGATTGTCACGGGCCAGGCGCTACTGCAGGATGGGGCAACGCTGTGAATGAGGGACCGGGTCCCCAGGCACTACCGTGGGACAGGGCCACTGTCCTGAGCGAGGGACCCGGTCCCCAGGCACTACCGTGGACGGGGGCACTGTCCTGAGCGAGGGACCCGGTCCCCAGGCACTACCGTGGACGGGGGCACTGTCCTGAGCGAGGGACCCGGTCCCCAGGGACTACCGCGGACGGGGGCACTGTCCTGAGCGAGGGACCCGGTCCCTACCCTCTTGAAGCACACATGCCAGGGAAGGAGACAGGGGCCATGGTAGCTAAGAGAACACACATGGTGCCCCACAATGACAAGTGACAAAGAATATAAGTAAGCAAGAGGACAGGCATGTCAGCAGTGGAGACAGGAACTGAAATCTTAGGCCAGAAAGCCCGGGAAGGTCTCACTAAAGGTGGGGGCAGAGGCCAGGAAGCAGAGGGAAGGAGCCCTGAAGTGCCTTCCTCCTAGGGTTGGTCACGAGTATAAAAGCAGAAGCATCGTCATCCCTTAGCCACATTTGTGAAACCCATAAGGCCTTCAAACCTGAATTTTTTTGTGGTTCATTTGGCAACAAAACATGACCTCAACTAGTTTGAGCTGCTCAGTGCTCTACACCCCTCAGTGTGAAGGTGCAGGAGCTTGGCCCCACGGTGCTCCCTCAGACACGGTGCTCCCTCGGATACAGTGCTCCCTCAGACTCGGTCCGGAGCATGGCCGTGCCCCCCATGACCCACAGGCCCTGAAACCCCCTGGCTCTAGGACCTCCAGGTGAGGCAGAGCGGAGCTATGTCTGCAAATAGGTCGAAGCAGGAAGGAGAGCTGGTGAAAACACTCTACAGATGGGAAACGTCAGCGGCCACAAAGGGACTTCCCTCAGACAGACACTTAATTCAGGATAAATTAGATTTTAGAAGGAATGATTCAAAAGTAAAACAGGACCAAGTTCTCACACATTGGCTTCTGTAAAGAGATGAGTCCTGCTGAATAAGTACAGAATCACAATTCAGATGTTACACAAACTTAAAAGTTGTAAGTTGCACTCAGTATAAAAAAGAAAGATGATGAGCTGCAGCATGAGAGGCAGGTGCTGCCTACTTAGGAGGCAGGCGCTGTTGTTATGTCCACTTGACAGATGAGCAAAGCCACACAGGGAGCTCCAAGGTCACACATCTGGATGAACCAGGCTGGCACTCAACCAGTACCCCATACTACCTCTCCAATGATACACTCTTAACCTGACGGCAAAAACTAATCCATTAATTAATGTAGCTCTTTTTCAGAAAATAAGCTTTCTGGGGAAAGCTGAAATATAGTGTTACCTTTTCAAGTAGATGATAAAACAGCAATGACAATTAAAAAGTAAAACCCACCTTTTCCCTCACCTACCATGTAAGTACGAAAGCTTTTATTAAATACGGTATCATTACCGAAAATAAATAGAAGAAAAAATTAAAATCTGGTGCTCAAAATTTGGTTTCCTCTACAGAGGTGCAACAAGAATCCTCCACAAACCCGCCTGTTTACCCGGGATCTGCTGCACCACTGAATGAAAAGGAGGAAGGGGAAGGCAGGGGGATGAAGAGCCAGCGTAAGAAACTTAAAAAGAGGAACCAGCACCATATCCCCGACGTTGTACTGGAACCTAACCCAAAAGTGCGCGTCTACAATGTCGGAGGGTGTCAGAGCACCTGCCGGGGCCTCGACCCGACCCCAGGCCCCCGGCCCCTGCGGAAGCTCAGAGCCGCCCCACCCACTCCCAGGGGGTCCCGGGCTCACCTTCTCCGGGACGCGCGCGCGCCGCCCAGGCAGCACAGCGCCAGGCAGAGGGAGCTCAGGAGCAGGCTGTGGGGGGCTGCAGGCTTCATCGTGCCCCACACCCGAGGACTACACGCTCACGTGCACAAACGCTCAGCTCTTAAGTATCCGGCGCCAGGCCCTGCGCTTCCCTGAAAATGTGCAGAACTCCTGAAGCCCACCTCCCACCGGCCGGCGGCCGACTCCACCCTCAAGGCGTCCGCCGTCCCGAGGGGGCCCCCAGCCCGCCGTCCCAGGTGGGCCCCGGCGCCCCCCCAAACCGGCCGTCCCGAATGGGCCCCGGCGCCCCCCCCAAACCGGCCGTCCCGAATGGGTCCCGGCCAGGGCCCCCGCCTCACCCGGGCCCCCCCAGGCGTGCACACGTCCCTGCCAATGCCGCACCGCAACCCCAACCGCGACCTCGCGGTTGACACCGCCCACAGTCAGGACCTGCGCGTTTCCGTCCCTGGGCGGCCGGCCCTGGACACGCCTCCCTAGACGGGCACGCCCCCGGCCCGGCAGACACACCCCCGTAGTCGGGCACGCCCCTAATCCCGGCCGACACGGCCCGTGACGCCCCGCCACCAGGACACGCCCCCGTAGACGGGCACGCCCCCGGCTCGGCAGACACACCCCCTGACGCCCCGCCGCCGGGACACGCCCCCGTAGACGGGCACGCCCCCGGCTCGGCAGACACACCCCCTGACGCCCAGCCGCCGGGACACGCCCCCGTAGACGGGCACGCCCCCGGCTCGGCAGACACACCCCCTGACGCCCAGCCGCCGGGACACGCCCCCGTAGACGGGCACGCCCTTAATCCCGGCCCTTGGCTCTTCGCCCTTCGCCCTTCTCCTGCCTGGCTCCTTGAGGAGGCTTCTCTTTCAGCCCAGCCCCCGTCCCGGGCCTGCCTTCTGGGATGTCCTCTGTGTCCCCTGGCTCTTCCTCGCGGAGTTGAATCGCCTGGGATCCCGCGGGGCAGGGCCGCCTCCGGGACGTTCTGCGCAGAGCCCATGACAGGTGTGCTCAGGACCGGGCTTCCAGGGCCTCAGCGAAGTCCAGCCGCGGAGAAGGTGGCCCTCTGGGGCCGTGCTGAAGTCTTAAAGGAGCTGGGGCGCGACTGTTCCCTCAGGACTCCCTGCCCTTCCTGCCACAGGGCCCGCTAGGGAGGCAGCCTGTGACCTTCATGGAGGTCATGCGTGTTCAGTTCCAAGAGCCCGAAGCACGCCCCTCCACTAGCCCACCTAATTGTATTCAGCTCTGCTCCATTCACACGGTCCCTACTGTGTGCCGTACTTCACAGAAACTGGAGAGCACAGCTGGATATCACAGCTGAAGCTGCCCCCTTACCCTCCGAGGGCCATCAGCCTGCTTTCAGGACCGTCCGACGGAAAAGCAAAGCTGTGGCAACAAACGAATGTCCTTGGGCCTAAGAACAAAGGGCGTCGGGGGGGGGGTAGGGGCGGGCGCAGATCTGTCAAAGAAGTCGCTAAAATCACTTCCCTTCATCCTCCACCACCTACTGCACTGGCCTTCACAGTCCCTCCTTCCAGGTCCTCAGAAACTATACCCTCATGGATTGCCCAAGACCTCCCCACTGCGAAGGATGTCTTGGCCCCTTGGTTTTCCTGCGGCCCTGCCAGCCTTCACTGCCTGGGTCTCTTGTGCGGGCCCAGGGCGCACACCCGTTCCAGAGGCCCTGGCTCCCACAGCAATGCTGGTCTGTTCAGTCCCCCAGCCATTCACTACCGAGGGAACTCTGCTCCCACCAGTCCTCGCCCCAGACCCTTCCAACCTGGTTAATGCCAACCATATTTACCTTCCGAGTAAGGACATAGCTTCCTCAGGGTCCTTTGTCATCCAGGACCATCTAAGGATCAGGTGCACAGGTAATATGCTCTCCTGGGTGGTGTCTGCATAGTACTTACCGCTGTTTGAATAAAATGTGTGATTATCCTGTAATGTCTGTTTTTCCCTCTAGACTGACCCCTTACCTGTGGGGTCTGATGCTAATTCCAGGTAGTGTCAGAACTGAGTGAAATTGTAGGAACCAGCTACCAGGAAAACCCCCCATACATGTGGTGACCAGAAGTGGGGTGTTCTGCGGCAGTAGTAAGAGAGACTCACAGGGAAGGGACCCACAGACGGGAAGAACTGGGGTTTTCCCTCCATGGAGAAACTCGGTTTTTCCTTGACACTGAGTAAAGGCTGTGTCACAGGGACAAGCAGAGGTGGATCCAGCTTGCAGGAACCGGGAGGAACCGGAGGGTGGTATTAACAGCTCCCACGAGACAGCGTATTCGGGGACCAGGTGTGAGGTTTAAGAAGTGGAGTCAGCTCGTGCGGAAGCAGGTGCACAGGAGGCAGGGACAGATGGCAATGGCCATTTCTATGAACAGATCATCCTTAAGTCATTGCTGATGCCTCGAAGACTAAGATACTTTTATTGACCAGCTTCCTGTCGATTTCGCTCCTTCTGGTTTCTCATTCCCAAGTCACTTTTACCAGGTTATGCTGCAATGACAAACAGTCCCCAAACCTCGGTGGCTCACTACCTACCCCAACTGAGGTTGACCTTTGCTCACACTCCATGCTGGCTGGAGGTCAGGGGCAGCTGCAGCCCCTGGCCTTCTTCACTCTGGGACCCAGGCTGAAGGAACAGCCACAGCCGCCACCTGCCATTCTAACAGCTGAGCTGCGGCAGAACCACACTGTGGCTCTGAACCTGTGCGTCTGATGTCTGATCTTCCACTTAAAGTTTTTTTGGCCCAAACAGAGTGACATGGTCAGGATTGGCATTAATAGAGTAGAAAGTGTCCTCCTCCTACAAGTCTGGGCCTTGCTGTCACAGGGCAAATGTCTGGGACACACGGGGAACAACAGCAAACAGCTGGGAAGAGTAATATGGTCTATCATAGGTGAGGAGGCAGAAATAGGACCTTCAACAAACCCAGGTGGGAAAGTGAAGGGTGAGCAGTGTGGGCAGCATGCGGGGTCCGGATGGGAGGGCCCTATGCTGCTCCCACAGAGGGGCAGCCTGGGGGGCAAGGGGTGGAGTAACAGGAAGCTCCGGAGAAGCTCAAATTCCACTGAACAGCTCCACGTGGGCGAGGAGCATCTGTTGGGGGGGGGGGGATTTGTCAGATGTCACTAATAAACACGAGGACTCAGTTGTGGAACAATTGAGTGTACCGAATGTCAGGGTGCAAGATTTTCAAACATACTTAAGATCCACGTGTCCTCAAGGATAGAGACTCTGGAAGCTTGCAGGGTCCTGACCAGCCGAGGGAGGACTCTGGCCCACTGGGTTCAAAGCTCATGTTTACTGGGTGTCTTCCAAACAAACAGCCCTGATCCAAGCCAGGAGGCTCAGGGTGAACAAGGGCTTTGGGTCAAGGGGCCTTGTTTTAGAGCAGAGGGCAGACAGTGGTGAGGAGCCTGGGCTCCAACGGTAGGTCCTCCGGTGTAAGTTCAGGTTTTCCCACTTGTTACCTGTGCAAACTCGGTGAACTAGCTGGCTCCCATAAGCTTCGGTGACCTCATTTGTAAAGTAGGAAAGCAATCCCCTCTAACAGCGTTGGGATGATGAAAAGAGAT